>NC_135236.1:557813189-558116220 GCF_051348905.1 Ranitomeya variabilis | reverse complement strand
TCGCTCCATCCACCAACGTCACGTTGCACCACAGACTGTCCAGGAGTTGGCGGATGCTTTAGTCCAGGTCTGGGAGGAGATCCCTCAGAAGACCATCTTCCGCCTCATCAGGAGCATGCCCAGGCATTGTAGGGAGGTCATACAGGCACATGGAGGCAACACACACACAACTGAACATCATTTCCTTGTCTTGAGGCATTTCCACTGAAGTTAGATCAGCCTGTAATTTGATTTTCCACTTTTATTTTGAGTATCATTCCAAATCCAGACTTCCATGGGATATTCATTTTGATTTACATTGATCATTTTTATTTTTTATTGTTCTCAACACATTCCACTATGTAATGAATAAAGATTTGAAACTGAAATATTTCATTCAGTGATATGTAGGATGTTGGATTTTAGTGTTCCCTTTTATTTTTTGAGCAGTGTATTTGCTATATAATATTATAAATATCTGGGATACAGGTCAATTGTATTATCTGTTTAATGGTGATTGAATTGAACATATAAGAGAGTGACTTGACTATATTTACACAGTACTCTTTAACTGATAATCACCGCTATGCAATTTATAATATACTAGCTGAAGAGCCCGCTGTTGCCTGGGCAAAGTAAATATCTGTGGTTAGTTATAGCACCTCACTTCTCTTATTTTCCCATCACACCTCTCATTTAGCACCTCACTTCTCTCATTTTCCCATCACGCCTCTCATTTTCCCCCTCACATCTCTCATTTTCTCCCTCAGGGCTCATTTCCACATGCGAGGCACACGTCCGTATCTCGCATGTGGAAACCAAGCTGTGGAGTCGGCACTACAGAGCGGAGCGTGCGGCCGCATAGGAACACATGGAGCTGCACGCTCTGCTCCAAAGTGCCGGCGCCACAGCTTGGTTTCCACATGCGAGATACGGACGTGTGCCTCGCATGTGGAAATGAGCCCTCACACCTCTCATTTTCCCCCTCACTCCTCTTATTTTCCCCCTCACTCCTCTCATTCCCCCCTAACACTTGTCATTTCGACCTCACATCTGTCATTTTCCGATCACTCCACTATTTTCCCTCATTCCTCTCATTTTGCACTCACACCTCTCATTTTCACCTCACACCTCTCATTTTCCCCTCAGTGTATACATGTTTGTCATCTCCCTTATATATAGTATACACCTGTATGTCATCTCCTGTATATAGTATATACCTGTATGTCATCTCCCCTGTATATAGTATATACCTGTATGTCATCTCCTCTGTAAATAGTATATACCTGCTGTATGTCATCTCCTCCTGTATATTGTATATACCTATGTGTCATCTCCTCCTATATATAGTATATACCTGTATGTCATCTCCTGTATATAGTATATACCTGTATGTCATCTCCCCTGCATATAGTATATACCTGCTGTATGTCATCTCCTCCTGTATATACCTATGTGTCATCTCCTCTTTTATATAGTATATACCTGTATGTCATCTCCTCCTATATATAGTATATATCTGTATGTCATCTCCTGTATATAGTATATACCTGTATGTCATCTCCCCTGTATATAGTATATACCTGCTGTATGTCATCTCCTCCTGTATACACCTATGTGTCATCTCTTTTATATAGTATATACCTGTATGTCATCTCCTCCTGTATATAGTATATACCTGTATGTCATCTCCTCCTATATATAGTATATACATGTATGTCATCTCCTCCTGTATATAGTAAATACCTGTAAGTCATCTCTTCCTGTATATAGTATATGCCTGTGTGTCATCTGCTCCTGTATATAGTATATACCTGTGTGTCATCTCCCCTGTATATAGAATATACCTGTATGTCATCTCCTCCTGTATATAGTATATATCTGTGTGTCTTCTCCTCCAGTATTAGACCTCGTTCACACGTTATTTGGTCAGTATTTTTACCTCAGTATTTGTAAGCTAAATTGGAAGCCTGATAAATCCCCAGCCAACAGGAAGCCCTCCACCCTGGCAGTATATATTAGCTCACACATACACATAATAGACTGACAGCTGCCATATTTCCTATATGGTACATTTGTTGCTCTTGTAGTTTGTCTGCTTATTCAGATTTTTATTTTTGAAGGATAATACCAGACTTGTGTGTGTTTTAGGGCGCGTTTCATGTGTCAAGTTGTGTGTGTTGAGTTGCGTGTAGCGACATGCATGTAGCGACTTTTGTGAGATGAGTTTTGGATGGCGACATGCGTGTAGCAACTTTTTGTGTGTTGCGTTGCATGTGAGAGGTTAGTGTAGCAAGTTGTGTGCAGCCAGTTTTGCGCATGGCAAGTTTTATGTGTGGTGCGTTTTGAGTATGTGCAAGTTTTGTGTGAGGCAACTTTTTGTATGTGTTGCATCTTTTGTGCATGTGGCAAATTTTCCGCTTGTGCAAGTTTTGCGTGTGGCGAGTTTTCCATGAGGTGAGTTTTGCACATGTGGCGAGTTTTGCGTGAGCCTAATTTTGCATGTGGCGGGTTTTGCATGTGGCGAATTTTGCGCGTGGTGAGTTTTGAGTGGCGACTTTTGTGTTTTGACTTTTATGTGGCGAGGTTGGTGTATGTGTGGTGAAATGTGTGCTGTATGTGTTCAAGCACGTGGTAATGTGTGGTGCATTTTGTGTGTATGTTCATATCCCCGTGTGTGGTGAGTATCCCATGTCGGGGCCCCACCTTAGCAACTGTATGGTATATAATCTTTGGCGCCATCGCTCTCATTCTTTAAGTCCCCCTTGTTCACATCTGGCAGCTGTCAATTTGCTTCCAACACGTTTCCTTTGATTTTTTTTCCCCATTATGTAGATAGGGGCAAAAATGTTTGGTGAATTGGAATGTGCGGGGTTAAAATTTCGCCTCACATCATAGCCTATATCGCGGGGTCCAGACGTGTGACTGTGCAAAATTTTGTGGCTGTAGCTGCGACGGTGCAGATGCCAATCCCGGACATACACACATACATACATACATACATACATACACACACACACACACATTCAGCTTTATACAGGTCCTTCTCAAAAAATTAGCATATAGTGTTAAATTTCATTATTTACCATAATGTAATGATTACAATTAAACTTTCATATATTATAGATTCATTATCCACCAACTGAAATTTGTCAGGTCTTTTATTGTTTTAATACTGATGATTTTGGCATACAACTCCTGATAACCCAAAAAACCTGTCTCAATAAATTAGCATATCAAGAAAAGGTTCTCTAAATGACCTATTACCCTAATCTTCTGAATCAACTAATTAACTCTAAACACATGCAAAAGATACCTGAGGCTTTTAAAAACTCCCTGCCTGGTTCATTACTCAAAACCCCCATCATGGGTAAGACTAGCGACCTGACAGATGTCAAGAAGGCCATCATTGACACCCTCAAGCAAGAGGGTAAGACCCAGAAAGAAATTTCTCAACAAATAGGCTGTTCCCAGAGTGCTGTATCAAGGCACCTTAATGGTAAGTCTGTTGGAAGGAAACAATGTGGCAGAAAACGCTGTACAACGAGAAGAGGTGACCGGACCCTGAGGAAGATTGTGGAGAAGGACCGATTCCAGACCTTGGGGAACCTGAGGAAACAGTGGACTGAGTCTGGTGTGGAAACATCCAGAGCCACCGTGCACAGGCGTGTGCAGGAAATGGGCTACAGGTGCCGCATTCCCCAGGTAAAGCCACTTTTGAACCATAAACAGCGGCAGAAGCGCCTGACCTGGGCTACAGAGAAGCAGCACTGGACTGTTGCTAAGTGGTCCCAAGTACTTTTTTCTGATGAAAGCAAATTTTGCATGTCATTCGGAAATCAAGGTGCCAGAGTCTGGAGGAAGACTGAGGAGAAGGAAATGCCAAAATGCCTGAAGTCCAGTGTCAAGTACCCACAGTCAGTGATGGTGTGGGGTGCCATGTCAGCTGCTGGTGTTGGTCCACTGTGTTTCATCAAGGGCAGGGTCAATGCAGCTAGCTATCAGGAGATTTTGGAGCACTTCATGCTTCCATCGGCTGAAATGCTTTATGGAGATGAAGATTTCATTTTTCAGCACGACCTGGCACCTGCTCACAGTGCCAAAACCACTGGTAAATGGTTTACTGACCATGGTATTACTGTGCTCAATTGGCCTGCCAACTCTCCTGACCTGAACCCCATAGAGAATCTGTGGGATATTGTGAAGAGAAAGTTGAGAGACGCAAGACCCAACACTCTGGATGAGCTTAAGGCCGCTATTGAAGCATCCTGGGCCTCCATAACATCTCAGCAGTGTCACAGGCTGATTGCCTCCATGCCACGCCGCATTGAAGCAGTCATTTCTGCCAAAGGATTCCCGACCAAGTATTGAGTGCATAACTGAACATTATTATTTGATGGTTTTTTTGTTTGTTATTAAAAAACACTTTTATTTGATTGGACAGGTGAAATATGCTAATTTATTGAGACAGGTTTTTTGGGTTATCAGGAGTTGTATGCCAAAATCATCAGTATTAAAACAATAAAAGACCTGACAAATTTCAGTTGGTGGATAATGAATCTATAATATATGAAAGTTTAATTGTAATCATTACATTATGGTAAATAATGAAATTTAACACTATATGCTAATTTTTTGAGAAGGACCTGTATATTAGATTATAAAATACTTTTCAGCTATCTTATTATTGTCAGGAGTGATTAGCATCCCCTTTATGAAGTATTCCCTTATTTTATTGACCATGTTTTAATTATGATTAACCTTCCTGACCAGGCCAGTTTTTTCTATTCTGACCAATGTCAATTTATGAGGTAATAACTCTGGGACGCTTTAATGGATCCCACTGATTCATGAAAGTTTTGTTCTTCATGATAGTGGCAAAATTTGTTCCATATGACTTATTATTTCATTATTTCATTTATTTGTGAAAAATATCGGAAATTGGCGAAAATATTTAAAATTTTGCAATTTCCACTTTTTTAATTTTTATGCCCTTAAATCAGAGCATTATGTCACACAAAAAAGTTAATAAATAACATTTACCACATGTCTATTTTACATCAGCACAATTTTTCAAGCACAATTTATTTTTGTGTTAGAAAGTTAGAAAAGTTAAAAGTTAATACACCATATGTGGTCAAAAACTAGTTTTGAGGCACAATGCAAGAAGCTCAGAAGGGAAGAAGCGCCATATTACAGTGCAGATTTTGCTGGACTGGTTTGAGGATGCCATGTCAAATTGGTAGATCTCCTGAGGTGCCAGAACCACAGAATCAACCATAAGTGACCCCACTTTACAAACTACACCTCTCAATTGGGGGTGCACCACAGGTGTGTCACAGAAATTTATACTGTTGGGCAGTGAAGAAAAAATAATTACATTTTTACCACCAAAATTTTGTTTTCGCCCCAGGTTTTACTTTTTCATACTGAGAAATGGGTAAAAATGGGACCACAATTTGTCCGACAATTTCTACTGAACGTGGCAATACCCCATATGTGCCTGTACAGTACTGCTTAGCCACACAGTGAGTCTAGGGAGGGACGGAGCGCTATTTGCCTCCTGGAGTGTAGATTTTGCTAGAATATTTTGCGGACACCATATAAAGAGCCCCAAAGTGCAAGAAGAGCAGAATCCCCCCTCAAATGACCCCTTTTTGGAAATACCCCCTTGGGAATTTATCTACAGATGTACTGACGATTTTGACTCCATGGGTGTTTTCCAGAAACAAGCAGAAGTGGTTGTTGCTGAGTGAAAATTGCAAACTGCCATTGTAATGTCCGTACATTGTAGCGTCCAGTACGTTGTAGTGACCAGCTCATGCTTCTGCAGACATGCATCTGTAAATTAGGCAGGCTGTCATCACTACAGAAATGCCAAATATGTGGGCGCTAAATGTGGCTTACGCACAGGGCCGGACTGGGACTAAAATTCAGCCCTGGCATTTGAAGTCACACAGGCCCACTTGTCACATGGTGACTGTATAATATCTTTGTACACTTGTAGGTTACAAGAAGTGAGGGGAGTGTAACATGACTATATAACATATAATTACAGCTGTATCCAGCATTACAGCTCAGTCCCCATATAATGTAATACAGCCAGCCCCCATAGAATGTAATGCAGCACAGCCCCCATAGAATGTAATACAGCCAGCCCCCATAGAATGTAATGCAGCACAGCCCCCATAGAATGTAATACAGCACAGCCCCCATAGAATGTAATGCAGCACAGTCCCCATAGAATGTAATGCAGCCAGCCCCCATAGAATGTAATGCAGCCAGTCCCCATAGAATGTAATGCAGCGCAACCCCCATATAATGTAATACAGCCAGCCCCCATAGAATGTAATACAGCACAGCCCTCATAGAATGTAATACAGCCAGCCCCCATAGAATGTAATACAGCACAGCCACCATAGAGAAAACTACTTGAAAGTGGGCACCATCTGTATCTATCTATGTGCTCAACCTGCTGCATGTCAACAATACCTCATAGACAAAACAGAAAAAGAAACATGCAAAAACTGCAGGGATCAACAAATATAACAATTTTTATTAGTTACAAGTCCTAACACAATACACTAGAAAAGTTAAAAACATTTAAAAAATCAATAGAAGAATTACCCAAGAAGACTAGTTTTTTCACACGGGGCCTAAAATCCTACAAAAATATACCTCTATAATACTGGGTTTATAGCTATAGCTAAAAGTCTGTAACTCAATACAAGCCACAAGATGAAGAAAAAGTAGCTGTAAGACCAAAATACAATTGTTGCATGAATATGCTCGCAGACTACTAGGCCTAGCCCCCATATAATGTAATACGGCACAGCCCCCATAGAATGTAATACAGCATAGTCCCCATAGAATGTAATGCAGCCAGCCCCCATAGAATGTAATGAAGCCAGTCCCCATAGAATATAATGCAGCACAACCCCCATAAAATGTAGTACAGCACAGCCCCCATAGAATGTAATACAGCCAGCCCCCATAGAATGTAATACAGCACAGCCCCCATAGAATGTAATACAGCACAGTCCCCATAGAATGTAATGCAGCCAGCCCCCATAGAATGTAATGCAGCCAGCCCCCATAGAATGTAATGCAGCACAGCCCCCATAGAATGTAATGGAGCCAGCCCCCATAGAATGTAATGCAGCACAACCCCCATAAAATGTAATACAGCCCCCATAGAATGCAATGCAGCACAGCCCCCATAGAATGTAATGCAGCACAGCCCCATAGAATGTAATACAGCACAGTCCCCATAGAATGTAATGCAGCCCCCCCCCAATATCCAGTTATTACTCATTGATATATAATAACAATAAAAAAAAAACACTCTACTCACCTTTCCTCGTGCCCTGTGCTGCTTCTGGCTCCGGTCTCCGCAGCTGTAGTCTGCCCGCCCAGTCACACAGCAGGTGCGTGATGATATGACGTCATCGCGCACCCGCAGTGTCAGCGGCAGGCAGATCGGGAATGATGGGAGAGGGAGCATCAACAGACGCTCTCTCCTCCATCATTACATTCAACTGTACCGGCGTCATTGACGCCAGTACAGTTGAATGAGGGACAGGAGTGTTCCGACAGCGGGGGGAGTGTGCCGACAGCGGCACACTCGAGCGGCCCACTACTGCCACCGGCCCTTCTGGCATTTTTCAGAACCGATGGCCAGTCCGGCCCTGCTTAGGCACACTGTGGGGCTCAGAAGGAAGGAAGGGGGCATTTGGATTTGTGAGCGCAGAATTTCCTGAATCTTTTTTGGGGGGCAAGGAGGCATAACGCTTTTCCAAAACCTTTGTGCTACCAGTAACATGGAAATCCCCTATATTTCTGTTAACAGATGACAGGGCTTGCTTTTTTTTGTGGATTGAGTTGAAGCTTTTGTTGAAAACATTTTACATAATGTAAAGGATTACATTTATCTGAATCATAGAAGGAAAAACGCAGCACTCACCGTTACCGTGGTCAAAATCTTCTTTATTACGGCATATATTGATACATCTTCACGGCACGGGGGAGTTTAGTGAGGCAGGAACATGTGAGGCGGGGATCATGAGAGGCCAAATGGATCATGAGAACACGAGCCACCGGCCCTGCCGGCTTTAACGACAGGACAGATATGTCTATTTTCCTGTAATTTAATATGCGTGCTATAAAAATGGATTGTCAATAATTCTCAATGTATCCCCTAAACTTGCGAACTAAGGTGGACTATAAATAGTTCTATGAACTTATATAAGTAATATATTAATTCCTAAATAGCTTAGAATGAAACTACCGAAGTAAGTTGCTTTTTCACTATGTTGCTGCAACCCTCTATTGCAGGAATGGAGATCTGCGTTTGTCCTGCCGGCTTTTAAGACAGGACAGATATACTTTTTCTGTTATGCAATACGTATGCTATAGACATGAATTGTCAGTAATTTTCTACGTATCCCCTAAATGTGCGAACTAAGGTGGATCATAAATAGTTTTATAAACTTATGTAACTAATATATTGACTCCCATATAGCTAAGAATGAAACTATCAAAGTATGTTGCGTCTTTACTATGTTGCTGCTAACCTCCATTGCAGAGACGAAGGTCTTTATTTGTCTATCTTCCCCCCCCTTTTTTGTCCTTTTTTGTATTTTTCTCTTTTTCTGCTTCTCCTATTCGCTCAGGACTCGGAATTATAGAGAGGTGCTTTATGTGACCTGTACTGCGTATTGATAGGTATGTTGAAAACGTGCATGTCTATGAGAAAAAAATACCGGTGTATGTTCTGTAGATTCACGAGATAAAAATATTGTTATATGTCCTGTTATGATTTAGTTTTTCCAACGTTGCTTTTAAAATTGTTTTTAATCTTACCTTTACACGTTGCACTTTTTTTCAGTCTGATCGGAGGTGACGCTGGAGGGGAGGAGTTTTCTCACCTTTTCTCCCGGCGGATCTTCCTCTCAGACTCAGACCCGTAGAAGCGCAATTGTCTAGCACGAAACGGCAGTCCCCGCCTCACATGTTCCTGCCTCACTAAACTCCCCCGTGCCGTGAAGATGTATCAATATATGCCGTAATAAAGAAGATTTTGACCACTGTAACGGTGAGTGCTGCATTTTTCCTTCTATGATTCAGTATTTGAGACTGTTATTCCAACGCTAGCACCGCTGTTTAGAATACGT
Source organism: Ranitomeya variabilis (assembly GCF_051348905.1). NCBI lineage: Eukaryota > Metazoa > Chordata > Amphibia > Anura > Dendrobatidae > Ranitomeya > Ranitomeya variabilis. Next base: position 558,107,068 of record NC_135236.1, on the reverse strand, counting down.
CTGTGGATTTTCCGTTTACTCATATACACCCTGACAGATCCTCCGAAGTTGAGTTGTGCCACTTTACTTTTTTCCTGTGACTTTATTGGATTACATTTATCTTTCGCTCTGCACTAAGCACTTACATTAGGATTTACATCTAAATGCTGTTTTCAACCATATCATTTTTGATCATATTCATCTTTTTTATCAGGTTTTTTTCCATTTTTTAGTCGCGGATATGATCATAAAGCATACATTTTTGCCTAGTTTTTAATTATTTTTTTAACAGTGTTCATTGAAGGGGTTTACTAGTGGAACAGTTTTATAGGTCGGGATGTTGCTGATGCGGCAATATCAAATATGTGTATTTTTTATTTTTGTTTTTAAATAAATAAATAAATGTATTTATTGGAATATTTTTTCTTAATTTTGTTCATTTTGTGATTTTTTTTTTAATATTTTTACAACTTTTAGAACCTTTTTTCACTTTTTTGCATTGACCCAAAATGGGATATCAACTTTATACTGACGGATTGTCGATCTATTACTCTGCAATGCTTTTGCATTGTAGAGCATTAGATCAGTGTCTCTCACAGAAAAAGGAGTCGTTTCAGCTCCTGTTTTGAGCATGGGCTGACAGACCACCGTCCATGGGTGACCCTGCTGTCATCTTTTGGCCCTGGGTTTCCATGGAGATCTCAATCACATTGTGCCTATCTAAGGGGCTGGCCAAGGGCTGTAGTCATGGCCAAACACTCTGGTACATCAGTGCCCTGGTCTCCCAATACATGAAAACATTGTCCATTACTTTGTGTACCTGTGGCTCCATTCTCTGCGCCGTCAGGGTCACCTCTGCTTTGCTGCAGGTTCCCATCAATGGATGCAACAAAGATTGAGACACAGTTGTTTCCAACTTTCAAATCAAGAACTTTACTGCAAGCTTTACACACCACATCCAGACTCTTCACAGCATCAGAATCAGCATTACAGATTTCCCCCATCTTTCCCTGCACCTTCCTTCCTTTCACATAACACATACCCGTGTCGGACCGTGCCGCACGGGTCCTCAGTGTCCTCCCAATTCAGCTCTGCCATGGTTAGGCCTTTCTCAGTCTGCTTCACCTCAGACAAGAGTTTCCACCTCCGAAGCTAGCTGCCTTCTGGTGAGTGACCTGCCCTTCAGTACTGTGTTCTGTGGAGTCCCAACGATGTCCTTTTCCCAGCTTACTGCTTCTGGGTTCTGCTGCAGCCACCGTTTCACCCCTGTACTGAGGACATCTGCCCAAGCTATAAGCTGCCACATTCTAGGGCTATCTGTGCCCACGTTCTGTCCTCTTCAATAATGCTGTACTGGCCTCCGCTTTTCTGGCCTGATGCTGTGGATGGCTGGGCTCTCTCCTTTAGGTCAAATAACGTTGCATGGTAGCTGCTAATGTCCTGGGCCTAGAGCCCATGTGGACTGTCTGGGCGCCCGGCCCTTCTGACTAGATACAGGAAACACTCCGTCCCTTAGATGCAGCTGACCCCTCCTACAGTAACTGGTATTATGTACACTGAAGCACAACCATGCTAACCTAGGTGTACTAAAATGCCCCCATCTAGTGGTCAGAATTAATACAATATTGCCCTATATAACAGGCACACCATATGCAATATATACGTTTAGCAGAACAAGACTTGGTAATACACTTGATTGTGTAGCAGTACCAGTACAATTATATAAGAGGTGGTAATACACTTAAATCGTGTAACAATACCATCACACGTAACCCTCTATATAAACACTGATAACATACGGCACCTGGACGAGAGGGTGAGGCAAAGGCAATGACATATTTTACAATACCCCCTACACCTATGGGAGCTCAGAGGGAGCTCTCTCCCTCTGCGATGCCCCGTGATGTCGCTGTAACTATTGACAGCAATATCACAGGGGTTAAACACCCATTATCCTCTGAGCCGTATATATAAGGTCATCTGTGGGAACGCAGCTACCGCAGCACCATATATATGTCAGGAAAGAGTTAATAAAGATTGATTTTAGTATATTAATGGATTTCTTCTTTATTCTGGATAGTACGGGTTTAAAGTTAAAGTATGGGTTTAATTAGTTGCATGAAGTGCTATTAACCTAATTATATGGACATGGTGGTCATTTATATTATGATCATAGTAGTAATGAAGATGGCATTACTGACTGGAAACAATCTACTTTTAATATTAAATAACTTAAACTAAAGAGAGTGATACATTGATGGATTAGTAATTCAAATGAAATCAAGGAGACAGCATATAATTACAATATTGTTTTACAGAATATTCAACTGAGCTAAGGTTTAATATAAATATATAATAATAATTTTTATCAGTACATATAGAAAAAAAGAAGAAGAAGCTAACGCGAAACGTGTGTTAGGGATGTGCTTCTCTGATCTCTCCCTGGGTAAATGTACCATTTTTGGTCTCATTTGGAGTCTGTCTATTGTATATGTGTATGTGATTCTGTACACTATGTGCCTTACGCCTGCTACACCCCATATGTACATGATGATTTCGCCAATATACATGGAATTGCTTTCAGCATTTAATCTTATTGCACTGCTGTCACTTTATTTCATGCACACTAGATGAATGCGTATACATAGTGATGGTGTAACGTTACTCTGTATCTCTATTTGTGCCAAAATGTATACACCACCACAATGATATATTTGTGGCTTTATACACCTTAGTTTTTTATAGCTTTTTTTTTCAAAGTTTTTTCAGGATAGCCTTAGTAATTTTTCAGTTTGTTTAATGGTTTTTAACACTTGCAAATTGAATTTTTAGTAATGAATGCACATTTCGTGTGATGTTTTTATAACCAGCAGTTATTTAGACCTCCAGTAAATTTAGTACAGATCCTTCCATGTTATCTGCCTTGTTACTTTCATATTGAGTCATAATATATAATTGTATAACAAAATGTTTAAAGGTAATGTGCCTGTGGTTACATATGTGAGGATATGTCATTATTTAGATCTTCCATTTCCTAATAAAGAAATAAGTAAACTTTACATGAAATTAAATTATTAATTATATTTTTTATTGCAAAATATATTTCAATTTTTCAGTGACACAACTTCCAATAATAAAATAAAGAATATGTATAATTTAATAAATAATAATAATAATAATAATAATAATAATAATAAGTGATTTGGACATGTAACCTAGCAGACATCAAACAAGGTTTTGGTGTGCTTTTATGACAATTTAAATTGAGATCTACATATATGTATGTATGTGTGTGTATACACGCAAATATATTCATATATATATATACTGTATGGTGGAATTACTAGACACAAAGGGGGTTATCTATACATAAACAAAACGAATGTATGTGTATGTATGTGTGTATGATGTCACAATGGTTGCCATGGTGACGATGATGTCATAAAGGTTGCCATGGCGATGATGATACCATAATAGGTTGCAATGGTGACAGTTATGTCAGAATGGTTGCCATGGTGAAGATGATGTCATAATGGGTATATGGGTACAGAACTATGGGATGGAGGATGTGTGATGGGTATATGGGCATGGGACTATGGGATGGAGGATGTGTAATGGGTGTTTGGGCACGGGACTATGGGATGGAGGATGTGTGATGGGTGTATGGGCACGGGACTATGGGATGGAGGATATGAATGATGTGTATATGGGCACATGACTATGGGATGAGGATAATCATTATAATTTGTTATAACTAACCACAGTTAGTTACTACGCCCGGGCAACGCCCGGCTCTTCATTATAAGTGTCATCTCTAAAAAACTGGTGAATAGCACTTTGAAATGCAGAATTGTATTAAAAATGTGCATCTTTTGGCGTTTTCACACCAGTGTGAAACAGCTCTGCCAAAATGTGTGGAACTGGCGAGGGGCCGTAGATGGGATCGGGCATGATTACGCTCAAATTCATCAATATCAATAGAGCCGGTAGCTCCTTTAGAGATGCACAGAGATGCACACCACAGAGAAGATGCGCCACATTCATTAAGTGAAGTGCGCCATTTAATGAATTTGTAGCATCATACTGTAGGAAGCCCTTCATTTAAACTGGAGTGTGCAAAGCCAGAATTAATAAATCAGCCCCAAAAGGTCTACTGGTTGTAGGAGACAATGTAAGATAAATTGAGGTATGGAGGGAGCTATTGGCATGGATGACAACAACATGCTGATGTCTCTCCACGTTCTTACTGGTAAGATATTAGCAAGGATATCATGAGACACATTTACAAGATTGGGCAACCTATTAATACACAGCTATGCTATTTATTCAGTAGAGCATCCTGATTGCCTTGTGTGACATCCATATGCCTTTGGTCACACACACAATAGTTATCCAAATGAGAGAAATATTTTCAGCAAAATTCTCCAGTAAAATACATTTGATTGGAGTCCTTTAAGACTAATCGTACTGGAGTTATATGTAGTCCTTTTAATACTAATAATAGTAATAATATGATGAGATCTCAATGTATTGGGCCAAATAAAAAACTCAGCCCTGCTTATTTATAAATTAATGAGTAGTTATATCATGCATTCAGAATCACACCTTCCATAATTGTATTGCCACTACTTCCAAGTTTAAAAGTTACAGAGATAACCACAATAGTAATAATAATAATAATAATACAAAGTCATAATAAATAAAATAAATTAAAAGGTTGACTTTTTTTTCATTTTGCCACCTGTAGTGATGGGTCAAAGTAAATTTTATAAAGTTCATTAATTAAAAAATGAAGAAAAGTCCAAATTCTTGATTCATATAGAGCACTATAAGGTAATTTCAAAATAAACATGAAGACATGCTATTCTCCTAAACATTTTTTTTTCAGAAAATTACACCTATTAAATTTTGTCTCATTGGATGATCCACAATATCTTGTGTTTTGATAGCTTGAAATCATTTGCAGCTTTTACCAAGTTTTGTAAGAAACCAAATCAGTCTTTCAAAAAATATTCCAAGATTATTTTCTTCAGTTTCACATTCTCCCTGAAACAATAATAATTATAACTGTTATTATTCATCATTTCTTTTCATTATCAGGTTTCCACATTTTACAACTGGAAAGGTGAGGAAGGGAATAAGAAGAAAAGGAAGGACGCTTTTTCTAGTGTATGTGTTAAATGGAAAATGTACTGAATTACAATGACATGTTTTACTTATTATTTGCCTTAGTGCAGCCATAAAACTAAATTATTTCCATAGATTGCTTCACATTTTCATCCAGTTTTAAATAGATAAGCAGAACATGTGGGGCGAATAGAAAAAAGATTGATTGCAATTAGACAAATAGCTTATTACAGTAAAAGATATAATACATCCTCATCATTGTCCTGTGACTAAAATGTGATCCAGAGGATCTCGCTGTTCTAGAAGATTCATTAAGCCCATTTATTTCTTTAGACATTGAAAGCAATTCTCTACTCAAGAAATCTCCATGTTCTCAAAATATTTTCCTTTGCGCTCTTCATGGGGGGTTTCCAATGCTGAGTAGGTATCAAATGTCACAACTGTCGATGTAATGAATCACGATGTGACGTGCATTATGACAACACAACACATATTATGATGTGTCAGTTGACACACAGACTAAGCCTTGGATATGATGTCACAATGCACATCGTGAAAGAAGCCCAGTACCAAGTGGATAAGATGCAGCACTGAAAAGCCGACAAAGCGCTGGAGGAAGGGGAAAGATAAGAATGTTGAACCCATAATCCCCTGATAACACACAGTCTAGAGGCTATCAGGCACATCACATTTGCCCTTAATATGGCCTAGTGCCACTGCACAGCCTATTGAATTTTCTGTCCAAATGTATACTTACCCTGGTTATTGTTAATTTCCTTGATGAGGCCTTTGTAACAGGGACAAAACGCATAGGGAAGATTGACATTAATAGGGTTTCACTTGGGTACTGCCCTTTTTAGGGCAGTAGTCCTCACACGGGGCACAACAGGGGATTATAGGTTTAACATACTTATTTTCCCAAAGCTCCGATGCTTTGTTCCAATTGCTAAAGGATAAGAGTGAGATCTTCTCAATTTACTCTACCTGCACTGTTATTGCTATGGGCACCTTAGGGATTACTGTGTTTTGTATTGGCTGTATGTGTAATATGCATTGTTTTTTGAGTATTACTTTTAAACTATATTTGTTAGGATTAAGTTCTATGGCACTCCCTCCTTTCTATTGATAGAGACATTACCAGAGATTCTTTTGGTGATTATGATTATTTCTGATCACTTTTGCTCAACACTAGGGGTGTACTTACAGTTCTTTAATCATCAATGTGATATACCATGTAGGAATAAGGGTTATGTCATATCAGCCAAATGGTGGCACTAAAAGAGCATAGATCATCTACATGTTTATACAGGCAGACATGTGCATTGTAAAATCTGCAATAGATTGTTCACTGCACATAGGCTGCCATTGTTCTCAGTAGAGCAGGTCCTGTTTATTCAGGAGGATGAGCTGCCCAGAACAATGATCTTTTGGGAAAACCAAAAAATAAATTTGCCGAAAGAACAATTGTTTTGCTTATTCGCTGTGTGATCCTCATTCTGCTCAGACAGCACAATTATAGTGATAATTGTGCAGTAGAAATAGCCCCAATATGGAAGATAGTGAATAGAGTACATGAATAAATGCTTTTTCCACCCTCCCATATGATATAAAGGCATTTAAAATAGACTCACCTTGTGCTTAAGGTTAATTCTCAGAGTTTTTATTAGTCTTTGCAGGTTAGTGTTATTCACGTTTACTAGTCCATCATGATATAGTCCATTATGATATACCTCAACACATTTTAAACTCTGGAAGAAGAAAAAAAATCACATTAACAGAAAAACTATATCACTATGCTTGATGGCTACATTGTTCAAACTCATGTTTTTCAACTAACGGAATAAGTGACAGCTGAGTAATAACTCTTGAAAGATCTGTAATTGCGGTTGATTTGGTTGTCATCCATTTTCCCCCAAAATAATTATAAATAAAGGCAGTTACATTTGTATTTTATTATGAAATACATTTCCATCAAACTGTTATCAATTAGTCTTAAAGGTACACTCCCCTGATTTTTTTGTTTTGCATTTGCTGCTGGCAGCAATAGTTACCATATCAAACAGAACTTCGGAACAGTCTATTTAGTGTTCCTAAAATCACTTGTTCCTTAATGTACAGAGGGAAAAAAAGCATTTAGTCAGCCACCAATTGTGCAAGTTCTCCCACTTAAAAAGATGAGAAAGGCCTGTAATTGACATCATAAGTATACCACAACTATGAGAGTCAAAATGAGAAAACAAATTCAGAAAATGACCTTGTCTAATCTGGCAAGATTTATTTTTCAAATTATGGTGGAAAATAAGTATTTGCTCACTAACAAACGTTCATCCCAATATTTTGCTATATATTCTTTGTTGGCAATAACAGAGGTTAAACTTTTTCTGTAAGTCTTCACAAGGCTGGCACACACTGTTGGTGGTATGTTGGCCCATTTCTCCATATAGATCTCCTCTAGAACAGTGATGTTTTGTGCCTGTCGCTGGGCAACACGGACTTTCAACTCCCTCCAAAGGTTTTCTATGGGGTTGAGATCTGGAGACTGGCTAGGCCACTCCAGGACCTTCAAATGCTTCTTACGAAGCCACTCCTTTGTTGCCCTGGCGGTGTGCTTGGGATTATTATCATGCTGAAAGACCCATCCACATTTCATCTTCAATGCACTTGCTTGCTGATGGAAGGAAGTTTGCAATCAAAATCTCATTATACATGGCCCCATTCATTCTTTCATGTACACGGATCAGTCGTCCTGGTCCCTTTGCAGAGAAACAGCTCCAAAGCATGATGTTGCCAGCCCCATGCTTCACAGTAGGTATGGTGTTCTTTAGATGCAACTCAGCATTCTGTCTCTTTCAAACACGTCGAGTTTTGTTTCTACCAAACAGTTCTACTTTGGTTTCATCAGACCATATGACATTCTCCCAATACTCTTCTGGATAATCCATGTGCTCACTAGCAAACTTCAGATGGGCCCAGACATGTACTGGCTTAAGCAGGATGACACATCTGGCACAGGAGGATCTGAGTCCCTGGCGGCGTAGTGTGTTACTGAGGGTAGCATTTGTTACGGTGGTCCCAGCTCTATGCAGGTCATACACTAGGTCCCCCGTGTGGTTCTGGGATTTTTGCTCACCGTTCTTGTGATCATTTGGGTGAGATCTTGCATGGAGCTCCAGATCGCAGGAGATTATCAATGGTCTTGTATGTCTTCCATTTTCTTATTATTGCTCCAACAGTTGATTTCATCACACTTCCCAGCCTGGTGCAGGGCAACAATTTTGTTTCTGGTGTCCTTCGACAGCTCTTTAGTCTTCAACATAGTGGAGTTTGGAGTGTGACTGTTTGAGGTTGTGGACAGGTGTGTTTTTTACACTGATAACAAGTTCAAACAGGTGCCATTAATACAGGTAATGAGTGGAGGACAGAGGAGCCTCTTAAAGAAGAAGTTACAGGTCTGTGAGAGCCAGAAATCTTGCATGTTTTTAGACGACCAAATATTTATTTTTCACCATAATTTGCAAAATAAATCTTGCCAAATCAGGCAAAGTGATTTTCTGGATTTGTTTTCTCATGTTTGACTCTCATAGTTATGGTCTACCTATGGTGTCAATTACAGGCCTCTCTCATCTTTTTAAGTGGGAGAACTTGCACAATTGGTGGCTGACTAAATACTTTTGTTCCCCACTGTAGGCATATTTAAGTAGGCTTGCTATTACTCGCTAATTGAGGAAAACACTCATTTGTCTTGTGAATACAAGTGAAGTGATATTCTATGCACACAGAATAATCATTCTGGGCTCATAGGATCCTTGTCAGCCATTAGACGAATGCCAGTCATCTTGTAAGTAGGCAATCTGCTGTAGTTAATAGCCAGGTTCTTACCATAGAAATGCATCATTAGTCTTAGCAATTAAACTACCCTGTCTAATGCCACGTCTCACTCAGCTACTAAACATTTTGATTGGGGGGCAGCTGACAGATTGATACTTCAAATCTAGCAACAAGAATCGTGTGCAACCTGCCTGTTTCTGAATCTTTTCGATACTGTGTTTGGAATAACAATTGTGTATTGTTCTCTAACATATGACACGTCTAAAAAAATGTATTCTCCATTAATACTCTAAAATGCACAGAAGACAGAAAAGAACAGAGACAGAAATGCTACAGTCTTTCTTTTGGGCACTTTGCTGTCATTGAGTATCTTTAAGGCCTCAATCATCATTAGTGTGAGTGTCCAAAAATTATCTCTTTCAAGCATTATATGCTGAAGACATGATTATTTTTATATACAAATAGTTTCTTTGTAAATAAATGTAAATATCCCTTACATACTACAGTTTAGATACTCAGTAAAATGTATATCTAATAGTAACTAATCTACAATATGCTGCTGCTTGTTCAATATCATGTATGTTTGGCTATCTAGTTATGTGAGTACTTGATACACTGCTTTTATGGTTCATGGTTTTTATTGTTACCATTTTGGGGTAGATGAGATGATCGTTTCTCTTGCATTTCATATGTAGCTACAGCGAATAAAAAAACGCAAGTCTGGCATTTTGATTTTTTGTCTCTTATGGCATTTACAGATAAGGTTAATTAACACTATATTTTGATAAATTTGGCTTTTACAGATGCAGCGATACTACATAGATGTTTTCTTTTCTTCTTAAACCTTTTTTTGCGTTTTTTTTTTGTCCTTGAGTGAATTTTAACCTGCAAACATCTGATTGCTTATACTATACATTGCAAATCCAGTGTATTGCAGTATATAGTACAAATTACAATTTTATTGTTTACTGTACGTTGCTAAGGTTACTGGCCACTGCTGCAGTCTATCAGTAGTGGTCCGTCTCCTAGAGAAGGAGAGCATCACATTCAAGCTCTGTTCTGTAGAGCTTGTAAGCACTGCTCTGAAGCTGGTGAGATGGCTGGATCTAGCCAACGGTGATGTCTCTGCGGTGCACCAATGCTGCAGAGGCAAAGTTACTTATGCATGCATCATCAGAGAAGCAAGTGCGCTACTGCAGGAGAAGTTGAGAAATGCCTTTATTTAATTACGTGTCCAGAATTATTGTATGTAAATATAAGCAATTGCAACACTCAACTATAAAAGTTAAAAAAAAGAACAGTAAAATATAGTTTTACTTACAGTGCTAAAGTCTTCAGTTGGAGTTGGAATTCCCTAAAACAAAAAACCCCCACAAAGTTAATAAAATAATAGTTTTCATGAAAAAGTAATACAATTGCCGTATAAATTATCCTAATCTAATTTAGTAGAAAACATAAATTCTCAGCAGTAAATCTTGCTTAAGTTAAAACAATATAAAACCAAGCACAAAAATAATTATTACCGTCACTGAAGCAAATGAAATATTTTCTCTTTGCAGTGAATACATTCCCTCTGCAACAAGTTTGCATGAAACAGATGTGGCAGGAGTAGGGAGACAATAGGCTCCACAGGCACATAGTGCAAACATAGTCAGACACAGTAGGATCTTCATCATTAGCAGTTTGATGCTATTTGTGACTTTCAAGCATTATTTTCAGTCATTTTAAATGTTTTTGCTTGAGGAAATACCATAAATGGCATAAGATAAGTTGTAAAACGTCCTCCTTACTTGGAAATGGGTGCCTCTAAATACTTTTAATTTTGGTAAATTTCACTGATGATGATGGAATTTAAAAAGGTGGAAAACCACAAATGCATTACCAATCGTGATCATTGATAGATCATTTTAGATAGCAGATAGTAAGTGTCTGAAGGTCATACACTCTGAGTATTATGTGTTTTTACATAGATTAGTATCTTAAGAGAGATGTCAGACTTTTACGGTACCTTGAAGAAATAAAAAAATAAGCTAAAAAGCAATGACATAAACAAAAAGGCTTTTAAATAGTTTGCAAAGTTGATAAGTTTGAAAATAATTGCATCAAGTCCAACGTACGCTCCTAATTGGTTATGTAAAGTTACATTGGTTCGAAAAAAAGACATCGATGTGTCCATTTCAACCTTTCTCCACCAGTTATACATTCTCTTTCGATAGATTATTTATATCCATAATGACATTTACTATGTGAAAAGCATCCAGCCTTTTTTTAAATGCTGATATAGTGTCTGCCATTACTATTTCTTGTTTAGGGCATTCCACAGTCTGACTGCTCTGACTGTAAAGAATCCTTTCCTCTTTTTCTGTCACAATCACCTTTCCTCCACAAGTAATGAATGTCCCCTGATCATTTGTAAGATCCTTGGGTGGAATGAATCACATGCCAGTCCTTTCTATTGACCACACATGTATTTATACATATAAATAAGATCAATTCTGAGGCATGTTGTTTTCTGAGCTAAAGGAGCCTAATATTTCTAACCCCTCACTATAGGAGAGACATTACATCCCAGGTTATAACCTAGTTGAACCACCTTTGATTGGACTCAAACCTCCCAATATCCTATTTAAAATGTGGAGCCAAATACTGGATCCAATATTCAAGATGTGGCCTAACAAGCTATATAAAGAAGAGTATTAATACATTTGGATTATGGGATTTTCTCTTATTTTATTTTTTTTCCCCAAATTATTAAGATATCTTGAAGGTGGAATAATTGGTGCATTATTAGGGAAATATCTTGTTGTAATTTTTTTCCAAAATTATTAAGAAATTTTGAGGGCAGAAGAAATGGCATATTAAAGCTTCTTCATATGTGCTACCTGCAAACGAGCCAAACTAGCTGATAATAATATCTCTTCAAGTGAGTAATGGTACATAGGGACAGCTTAGAACCAGTGCCTCAGAGCGCCCTATAATTGCAGCCTACTTATGGAGTCAGAATAGTTTTATACAATGGATACTGTCATAAAAGACCAGGACTTTACTTCCTACATCTCAGTAACTGCTGTTTGCAAAGGTCATAAAAAAGTGTGGTAAATAATTTAAAGAAGCACTGCCATCCAAGTTTTAATCCTATTAATATATTGCAATCATCATGTTATATATCACTGTGTACTTACAATTGCTCATTTTGCTTATCTATCCAGTCAATTCTTCTCTATTGTCTACGCCATTTTGCATCTGCCAATGCCGATGGACCACACTCTACCAGGCATCTACTCATGTTCTATCATGTCATCTATACTGTAGTACCACTGCTGTCAGGGCTGCTGTTGCTGGCCCTAAATTTCTAACCATTTCATGGCCTGCCCTATCCATTCTACTGTGCTGCTCCTGCCACAGCCACATCAAAGCTACACCAGCCACACACTTCCTGGCTGCCCACTGTGCTTCTTAGTGCTATATTTTACTGCTACTGCTGTGAGTGTTACTTCTGGCCCTAAACTGAAAGGCATTCTTGCTGCCCACTGTGTTATATAGTGCTGGACAGTTTAACTGATGCTGGGAAACATACTCATGTTTTTATACCTTCAAGAAACTGTTGTGAAAATAGTGCTATTTTTAAAAAATATTGGTCACAACAAGCCATAACTTCCTCACGTTCAAAACAGAGCAACTGTTTTGTCTCCAGTAAAAAGGGGATAATTTTTAGACAGCCTGATAATAAGTCTTTGTAATTGCCTAATCATTTGGTGATTACTTTAGCAAACCAGTTGCAAATCCCAAAAAAGGAGTATTTTTTTTCTTCTTCTATTTGAGAGCCCATTACTTCTTTATATTAAAAACAGTACAGTACACCTGTTTGGTCTCTCTAATTAAAGAGATAATGTTTGGACAGCTCATGAAAAAGCTATCACTTTTCAATTTAGCAAAGTGCAAAACTTTTTATACTCCCCAAACAGGGATAATTGTTGCACCCAATCGCATGGAAAATGCCACAGCTTCTTCCATTTGTACCACCATTTGAAACGACAGCAATACATGCATCTGTCCTCCATAAAGGATTTTAAACACTTTAGGTAACCTGAAACGTCTGTAACTGCAGTGTATTTTTAGATATGCTGTTGGTTACCTCTGTTGTTATCCATTTTCCCTTAGCCAGATAGTTTGAATTTGGACATTAAAAGTCTTTTGTTTGCATTGCAGAGCTCAAAACATGTTCAATTGACTCCAAATGGAATTCACAGAGTTCTATACATATTTTCCAGGCAATTAGAGGCTTTTAATTATGAAATTGGCTCAAATTTATATGCTGCAAATTTTAAATGCTCTGGGAAATGCGGAGAAGCAGACAAATTTGAAAAGTATAATGTTACAGGTTATATATACTAGATTCCTTGATAGGGCGTTGATCCAGGGAACTAGTCTGATTGCCGTATGTGGAGTCGGGAAGGAATTTTTTTTACCTCAATGTGGAGCTTACTCTTTGCTACATGGGGTTTCTTTGCCTTCCTCTGGATCAACATGTTAGGGCATGTTAGGTTAGGCTTGGGGTTGAACTAGATGGTCTTAAAGTCTTCCTTCAACCTTAATAACTATGTAACTATGTAAATTTGAATTTCAAAATATCTGCTCATTTCTACTATTTAACCATAATGGCTTATTTTTTATTACTGCACATTTTGTTACCAGAGGGTATTAGCTTACTACGGGATTCTAGTAATATACCTTTTATCACTCCCCATTTAAGTTCGATTTTCCCATTTATCAGGACACAATCTCAATCTACGAGATGAAGGTCTTCTCTAAGTCAACTAACTGTAACCTAAAGTTCCAGGTCTTTGTATTTCCCCTCTGTAATGTTTTGTTGAATATTACTTTGGAACTTACCACATTATGGTTGCTGCTGCCGAAGTGCTCAAGGGCCTATAGATTTGATATTGTATGTGGTCTATTTGACAGAACCAGATGCAGCAAATTATCTCCTTTATTCACTAGTTGTCATGAATGTAATGCTTTTAGCACAACAAGCAGATTATATGTCCCAACGAATGTCGTGATAGTTAAAGGGAACCTATCACCCTCAAAATGGAAGTTGAGCTAAGCCCACCGGCATCAGGGGCTTATCTACAGCATTCTGGAATGCTGTAGATAAGCCCCCAATGTATCCTGAAAGATGAGAAAAAGAGGTTAGATTATACTCACCCAGGGGCGGTCCCGCTGCGGTCCGTTCTGATGGGTGTCGCAGTCCGGTTCGGGGCCTCCCATCTTCATAGGATGACGTCCTCTTCTTGTCTTCATGCTGCAGCCCCGACGCAGGCGTACTTTGTCTGCCCTGTTGAGGGCAGAGCAAAGTACTGCAGTGCGCATGCACCAGGCCTCTCTGACCTTTCCCAGCGCATGCACACTGCAGTACTTTGCTCTGCCCTCAACAGGGCAGACAAAGTACGCCTGTGCCAGAGCTACGGCGTGAAGACAAGAAGAGGACGTGATCTTAAGAAGATGGGAGGCCCCAGACCACGACGCCCACCGCAGCGGGACCGCCCCTTGGTGAGTATAATCTAACCTCTTTTTCTCATCTTTCAGGTTACATTGGGGGCTTATCTACAGCATTACAGAATGCTATAGATAAGCCCCTGATGCCGGTGGGCTTAGCTCAACTTCCATTTTGGGGGTGACAGGTTCCCTTTAAGAATCCTCCATAATAAGAACCCTGTTATTATTTGCTGCCTTTTCCATTTGTCATAGCATTTCATACTCTCTATGTTTAGCTATGTTTGGAGGTGAATTGTAAACTCCATTATTAGCATTACATTATTGTCAGCCTCAAGGATATTTACCCATGCTGATCTTTCATAGTCTCAGCTCCTCCTGTCACAGGGTTACCACGACAGTGTGGAGCCAGAAGACCACAGCGCTTCATTTTAAATTTGTTTATTTCTTCTGGCAGAACAGGGGTTAATCGGCCATGTTGGAAATGCCTGTATTCACAGCTGAGCTCGGTTAGCCACTCCCTTCCCCTTTATAATCTGGGCTCAATAACAAATCCTTGTCAGAGCAAGCATTTGATGCATGGCTAACGGAGGGAGGAGTTCATATGAGATTGAGAGTTGGAGGAGTTATCTGTTTGTTTGGTTTGTATGCGTGTAAGGAGGAAGACTGGACTGCAGGTACCTGTACCAAGCCGGGTCGGTAACTTTTGAGGCTGCCTCCCTTGCTGCCTCGGGGAAGGAATGAGAAGCCGGACCGACCTCATGATCCGGGTAGGAGGGGCAGCTTAAAAATCAAAGTATGTATAGCTGCAGGCAGTTTGGCGCAAATTAGTAGCATTGTGCAGCCGGGTGAGCAGCGTGCTCTGTCCGCTGAGCACCAGCACTGCGACTGGCTGCTTTGTTTGGTCCCTGCCACCTCCAGCGGGACCGAAGCAGAGAGAAGTGCTGTGTGCTCAGTAGCTGCCAGAGACAGATGTGCCGTGTTCTCAGTGACTGTGAGTACAGTGCACATGCAGAGGAGAGAAGGCCGAGTACTGGACAGACTTTTGCGGCCTAACCTGCCATTTGCTTCCCTCCTGTTTACCTTTGAATTTGAGAGTGCCGCAGCCTTGTTTGACTCGGCCGCATGTGCTTATGGACTAGGGGCTCAGCGGAAGGTACAACCCCTGCGGATCATCTGCAACAGAGGACCATATAGGACACGATAAGTTCTTTCATTGGACTGCTATTATTTTACAGTTACTACCCCTATTATCCCTCCTTTAACCATTAACCTCCCTGTGAGGAGTGAATACCTTGTTTTATTAAATTGTTACATCTTGTTAACCCTTGCTCTGCCTCCTGTCTGTCACTGCATCCCGCAATCTGCTTAAATACGTGGTAATTCCTTATCCTTCTCTGTTTTGGTTTATTCCCCCTACCTTCACACCCCAATGTATTCCTTTGTTATAAGTGTGTGAATATTTTGTATGCCTTGAGTTTTTTGTTAACCCTTGTTTGTGTTGCCTTGTTTGCACAGTAGCGCCCCCTCTTCCCTAGATGGAGGAAGAGAGCAGATGGAGGGCTAGCTCAGGAGATAAGGCAAGGGAGGAGGCCCCGGCATCTTCGCCATCTGAAGTATTCCGGGGAGCAGGGCATGCTAGAGTGTCCCCTAGTGTTAGGGACAGAGAAGGAGCCCCTGGTCCCGGGTCACACGACAGCTGTGCCATGACATTGCAGCACCCTGATACATCTGGTGTGGGACTCCCATCTCCCTGGCAAACCATAGTGGAGCACAAGATCATTTTGCCCGACAGGTTCTCTGGGGGGCGTGACAAGTTTGCTGTGTTCCAAGACGCCTGTAAACTGTACTTCAGGTTACGGCCGGTTTCCTCAGGTACAGAGGAGCAAAAAGTAGGGATAGTAATCTTGCTCTTCCAGGTGGACCCACAAGCATGGGCATTTTCTCTCCCATCTGACTGTCAGTCGCTTCAGATGGTGGAGGAATTTTTTTCGGGCACTGGTCCTTATATATGATGACCCCAATCACGTCTCCTTAACTGAGTCCACACTGCAGCAATTTCAACAAGGAGACCGGCTAGCAGAGGAATATTGCTCTGCATTCCAGAGGTGGACAATGGACACCAAGTGAAATGACCCTGCCATCTTTAGTCAGTTCTGTGAGGGGCTCATAGTAAGAATGAAGAATGCCTTAGCTCTGCATGAGACTCCTGACTCCCTTGAGGCAGCTATGTCTGTGGTGATTTGGGTTGATCGCCATCTTAGCCAGACACATAGGGGGCCACCTCTGTATGCGGGACATCTAGGGTCAAAGGAGGTCAGCACTGAGCCGACTGTGGAACCCATGCAGGTGGGGGTGGCACCTCACTCGGGTAAACTAATCTTTATCTGGTGTAAGGTGCATGTGTGTTTCAATTGTGATAAAAAGGGCCATTTTGTGCCAGTTAACATACCAGGAAAACTAGGTGGCGCGGGTTGCAGGGAGGTTAGCAACCCGGATGTCCTCATCACTAGATATGGGCGAACCTGACCAGTAAAGTTCAGTGTACGAACCGAACACCTACTGTTTGGGCACAGACACCCACCACGGACTACATCAGGATGTTCAAGGTCGGCTGCCCGAACACCGGGTGTTTTTCACGCTGTCATGTGCACAACATTGCAGCAAAAAATGCTTCTCATCGGCAGTGAAAGTGAGAGCCATGGTTCCCATGCTGTCAAAAGACAGCTCTAAGCTGTGATCGGAGGTATAAAGTTCACCTCCGGTCACTGGTGTCAGCAGATGGGACTACAGCTCCCATCATCCGACACGTGCTGCCGCTAATAACAGCGAGAGCAGGAGCAACTGATGGGTGAATTCATTAGCTGGCTCCTGCCCTGTAAATAAATAATAAAAAACAGTGGGTGTTCCTCTGTGTTTTTGATAACCAGCAAGGCAAAACTCACAGCTGGGGGCTTCAACCCTTAGCTCTCTACTTCGACAAGGCTGGTTATCAAGAATAGAGGGGTCCCCACGCAGTATTTTCTAACTATTTAAATAAATAATTAAATAAAATGGCATGAGGTCCCCTGATTTTTGACAACCAGCCTTGCTAAAGCAGACAGCTGGGGGCTGGTACAGTGCCTTGCGAAAGTATTCAGCTCCCTGAAACGTTTCAACCTTTTCCCACATATCATGCTTCAAACATAAAGATACCAAATGTAAATTTTTGGTGAAGAATCAACAACAAGTGGAACACAATTTTGAAGTTGAACAAAATTTATTGGTTATTTTAAATTTTTGTGAAAATTCAAAAACTGAAAAGTGGGGCGTGCAATATTATTTGGCCCCTTTACTTTTAGTGCAGCAAACTCACTCCAGAAATTCATTGTGGATCTCTGAATGATCCAATGTTGTCCTAAATGCCTAATGATGATAAATGTAATTCACTTGTGTGTAATCAAGTCTCTGTATAAATGCACCTGCTCTGTGATAGTCTCAGGGTACTGTTTGAAGCACAGAGAGCATCATGAAGACCAAGGAACACAACAGGCAGGTCCGTGATACTGTTGTGGAGAAGTGTAAAGCTGGATTTGGATACAAAATTATTTCCAAAACTTTAAACATCCCAAGGAGCACTGTTATGGTCTGGTGATTAAGAAGCGACATGCGACTAGCTCTGAGCAGGTGGTAACTATACCAACCGCAGTTCCTAATCTTAACACAGACACTAGCAGTAGCCGTGGGATGTTCCTGTCACTCCCTAGACACCTCATCACAGCCGGAGATCTAGCTACCCCTAAAGGTAGAAACAGGAAAGCTATCTTGCCTCAGAAAAAATCCCCAAAGGATAGGACAGTCCCCCACAAATAATGACTGTGAGAGGAGATGACATACGTAGTATGAAACAAGATTTAGCAAAGGAGGCCACTACTAGCTAGACAGAATTAGTACAGAACAGAAAACTGTGCGGTCAGTAATAAAAACTAGAAAAAGTCCACCGCAGAGAAATGCAAAAATCTCCACACCTGACTAAAGGTGTGGAGGGCAAACTCTGCTGCCCAGAGCTTCCAGCTTAGCTGACTAGATCCATACTGATAAGCTGGACAAATGAGCAAAACATAGAAAATGCCAAACAACAAAGTCCACAACAAATGAACTGCAAAAAGACAAGCAAGGACTTAGCTTTGCTGAAATGGTCAGAGTGGCAGGGAAATCCTCAGAGAGCCATGACTCCAAGCTCAACAATTGACAACTGGCATTGAATTAGAAATAAGGCCAGACTAATATAGCTGAGCCAGAAAGACGATCAGTGAGAACAGCTGCAGATGCTAAATCCAAGAAGCAGCCATACCACTCAAAACCACAGGAGGGAGCCCAAGAGCAGAATTCACAAAAATGCTACTTATAACCACCAGAGGGAGCCCAAGAGCGGAATTCACAACAGTACCCCCCCCCTTGAGGAGGGGTCACCGAACCCTCACCAGATCCCCCAGGCCGATCAGGACGAGCCAAATGGAAAGCACGAACCAAATCGGCGGCATGGACATCGGAGGCAACCACCCAAGAATTATCCTCCTGGCCATAACCCTTCCACTTGACAAGATACTGAAGCCTCCGCCTCGAAAAACGAGAATCCCAAATTTTCTCAACCACATATTCCAACTCCCCCTCAACCAACACCGGGGCAGGAGGATCAACAGATGGAACAACGGGTACCACATATCTCCGCAACAAAGATCTATGGAAAACATTGTGGATGGCAAAAGAGGCTGGAAGGGCCAAACGAAAAGACACTGGATTGATAATCTCAGAAATCTTATAAGGACCAATAAACTGAGGCTTGAACTTAGGGGAAGAAACCTTCATAGGAACATGACGAGAGGATAACCAGACCAAATCCCCCACACGAAGCCGAGGACCAACACACCGTCGGCGGCTAGCAAAACGCTGAGCCTTTTCCTGAGACAACGTCAAATTGTCTACCACATGAGTCCAAATCTGCTGTAACCTGTCCATCATGGAATCCACACCAGAACAATGAGAAGGCTCAACCTGCCCTGAAGAAAAACGAGGATGGAAACCAAAATTACAAAAGAAAGGCGAAACCAAAGTAGCCGAACTGGCCCGATTATTAAGGGCAAACTCGGCCAATGGCAAGAAAGCCACCCAGTCATCCTGATCAGCAGACACAAAGCATCTCAAATAGGTTTCCAAGGTTTGATTCGTTCGCTCAGTTTGGCCATTTGTCTGAGGATGGAACGCCGAAGAAAAAGACAAATTAATGCCCACCTTAGCACAAAAGGCCCGCCAAAACCTGGAAACAAACTGGGAACCTCTGTCAGACACAATATTCTCTGGAATGCCATGCAAATGAACCACATGCTGAAAAAATAATGGAACCAAATCAGAGGAGGAAGGCAATTTAGGCAAAGGTACCAAATGGACCATTTTAGAGAACCGGTCACAAACCACCCAGATAACAGACATCCTCTGGGACACAGGAAGATCCGAAATAAAATCCATGGAAATATGCGTCCAAGGCCTCTCCGGGACAGGCAAAGGCAAAAGCAACCCACTAGCGAGGGAACAGCAAGGCTTAGCCCGGGCACAAGTCCCACAGGACTGCACAAAAGAACGCACATCCCGCGACAAGGAAGGCCACCAAAAGGACCTAGCAACCAATTCTCTGGTACCAAAAATCCCAGGATGACCGGCCAACACAGAACAATGGACCTCAGAAATTACCTTACTTGTCCATCTATCAGGAACAAACAGCTTCTCCACAGGACAGCGGTCAGGTTTATCAGCCTGAAATTCCTGAAGCGCCCGCTGCAAATCAGGGGAGATGGCAGACAGAATCACCCCTTCCCTAAGAATGCCAACCGGCTCAAGGACTCCAGGAGAATCAGGCAAAAAACTCCTAGAGAGGGCATCCGCCTTAACATTCTTAGATCCTGGAAGATATGAGACCACAAAATCTAAAACGGGAGAAAAACAGGGACCACCGAGCCTGTCTAGGGTTCAGCCGCTTGGCCGACTCGAGGTAAATCAGATTCTTATGATCGGTCAAGACCACAATGCGGTGCTTGGCTCCCTCAAGCCAATGTCACCATTCCTCAAATGCCCACTTCATAGCCAACAACTCCCGATTGCCGACATCATAATTGCGTCCCGCAGGCGAAAACTTTCGGGAAAAGAAGGCACATGGCTTCATCAAGGAACCATCAGAATTCCTCTGTGACAAAACGGCCCCTGCCCCAATCTCAGAAGCGTCAACCTCAACCTGAAAAGGAAGAGAAACATCCGGCTGACGCAAGACAGGGGCAGAAGTAAATCGGCGTTTAAGCTCCTGAAAGGCCTCAACAGCCTCAGAGGACCAATTAGTCACATCAGCGCCTTTCTTCGTCAAATCGGTCAGGGGTTTAACCACACTAGAGAAGTTGGCAATGAAACGGCGATAAAAATTAGCAAAGCCCAAAAATTTCTGAAGGCTCTTCACAGATGTGGGTTGAATCCAGTCATGAATGGCTTGGACCTTAACAGGATCCATTTCTATAGACGAAGGAGAAAAAATAAACCCCAAAAAAGAGACCTTCTGAACTCCAAATAGGCACTTAGACCCCTTCACATATAGAGCATTATCACGAAGGATCTGGAATACCATCCTGACCTGCTTCACATGAGACTCCCAATCATTGGAAAAAATCAAAATATCATCCAAATACACAATCAAGAATTTGTCAAGATAACTGCGGAAAATATCATGCATAAAGGACTGAAATACCGAAGGAGCATTAGAAAGCCCGAAAAGCATCACCAGGTATTCAAAATGGCCTTCGGGCGTATTAAATGCAGTTTTCCATTCGTCACCCTGTTTAATACGAACAAGATTATATGCCCCTCGAAGGTCAATCTTGGTAAACCAACTAGCCCCCTTAATCCGAGCAAACAAATCAGAGAGCAAAGGTAAAGGGTATTGGAATTTGACTGTGATCTTATTAAGAAGACGATAATCAATACAGGGTCTCAAGGAGTCATCCTTCTTGGCAACAAAAAAGAATCCCGCTCCCAATGGTGACGAGGACGGCCGAATATGCCCCTTCTCTAAAGACTCCTTTACATAGCTCCGCATGGCTGCATGCTCTGGCACAGACAGATTGAAAAGTCGGCCCTTAGGGAACTTACAGCCAGGAATCAAGTCAATAGCACAATCACAGTCCCTATGCGGAGGAAGGGAACTGGACTTGGGCTCATCAAATACATCCTGGAAATCTGACAAAAATTCAGTAACATCAGAAGAGGGGGAAGAGGAAATTGACATTAAAGGAACGTCACTATGTACCCCTTGACAACCCCAACTAGTCACAGACATTGATTTCCAATCCAGCACTGGATTGTGTACTTGTAACTAGTGTTGAGCATTCCGATACCGCAAGTATCGGGTATCGGCCGATATTTGCTGTATCGGAATACCGATACCGAGATCCGATACTTTTGTGGTATCGGGTATCGGTATCGAAACAACATTAATGTGTAAAATAAAGAATTAAAATAAAAAATATTGCTATACTCACCTCTCCGACGCAGCCTGGACTTCAGCGAGGGAACCGGCAGCGTTGTTTGCTTAAAATTCGCGCTTTAACTTCCTTACTTGAAGTCCCGGCTTGTGATTGGTCGCGCGCCGCCCATGTGACCGCGACGCGACCAATCACAGCAAGCCGTGACGTAATTTTAGGTCCTTCAGGATTTTAAAATTACGTTCCGGCATTGTGATTGGTTGCGTCGCGGTCACATGGGCGACGCGACCAATCACAAGCCGTGACGTCACGGGAGGCAGGAGATGCGCGCATTTTAAAATGCGCGCGTGTCCTGCCTCCCGTGACGTCACGGCTTGTGATTGGTCGCGTCGCCCATGTGACCGCGACGCAACCAATCACAACGCCGGAACGTAATTTTAAAATCCTGAAGGACCTAAAATTACGTCACGGCTTGCTGTGATTGGTCGCGTCGCGGTCACATGGGCGGCGTGCGACCAATCACAAGCCGGGACTTCAAGTAAGGAAGTTAAAGAGCGAATTTTAAGCAAACAATGCTGCCGGTTCCCTCGCTGAAGTCCAGGCTGCATCAGAGAGGTGAGTATAGCAATATTTTTTATTTTTATTCTTTATTTTACACATTAATATGGTTCCCAGGGCCTGAAGGAGAGTTTCCTCTCCTTCAGACCCTGGGAACCATCAGGAATACCGTCCGATACATGAGTCCCATTGACTTGTATTGGTATCGGGTATCGGTATCGGATTAGATCCGATACTTTGCCGGTATCGGCCGATACTTTCCGATACCGATACTTTCAAGTATCGGACAGTATCGCTCAACACTACTTGTAACCATGGAAAACCCAGTACAACAACATCATGTAAATTATGCAACACCAGAAAACGACAATCTTCCTGATGTGCTGGAGCCATGCACATAGTCAGCTGAGTCCAATACTGAGGTTTATTCTTGGCCAACGGTGTAGCATCAATACCCCTTAAGGGTATGGGACTCTGCAAAGGCTGCAAAGAAAAACCACAGCGCCTAGCGAATTCTAAGTCCATTAAGTTCAGAGCAGCGCCCGAATCCACAAATGCCATGACAGAAAAAGATGACAATGAGCAAATCAGGGTCACAGACAGGAGAAACTTAGGCTGCACAGTACTAATGGTAACAGATCTAGCGACCCTCTTAATACGCTTAGGGCAATCAGAAATAGCATGAGCAGAATCCCCACAGTAAAAACACAGCCCATTCTGACATCTGTATCCCCTCTGTTCCGCTCTAGTCAAAATCCTATCACATTGCATAGGCTCAGGACTCTGCTCAGAGGACGCTGCCATATGGTGCACCACTTTGCGTTCGCGCAGTCGCCGATCAATCTGAATGCCCAGAGACATAGACTCGCTCAAACCAACAGGCGTGGGGAACCCCACCATAACATCTTTAAGGGCTTCAGAAAGACCCTTTCTGAAAATTGCTGCCAGAGCGTCCTCATTCCGTTTAGTGAGCACAGACCATTTTCTAAATTTCTGGCAGTATAATTCTGCCGCTTCCTGACCCTGACACAGGGCCAACAGTGTTTTCTCAGCATGCTCTACAGAGTTAGGTTCGTCATACAATAATCCGAGCGATTGAAAAAATGCATCTACATTAAGCAATGCCGGATCCCCTGACTCAAGGGAGAATGCCCAGTCCTGAGGGTCACCACGCAGCAGAGAAATAACTATTTTTACTTGCTGAATGGGGTCACCAGAGGAACGGGGTTTCAGAGCAAAAAACAATTTGCAGTTATTTTTAAAGTTCAAAAACTTAGGTCTATCCCCGTAAAACAAATCCGGAGTAGGAATTCTAGGCTCTAAGGCCGGAGTCTGAACAACATAATATTGAATACTCTGTACTCTTGCAGCAAGCTGATCCACACGAGAAAACAAACCCTGAACATCCATGCCCGCATCCAAATCCTGAATCACCCAGAGATTAAGAGGAAGGAAAAAGACAAAACAGACTAAAGAAAAAAAAAATGGCTCGGAACTCTTTTTCTTTTCCTTCTTTTGAGATGCATTCAGCTCATTTTTGGCCAGTTGTACTGTTATGGTCTGGTGATTAAGGAGCGACATGCGACTAGCTCTGAGCAGGTGGTAACTATACCGATCGCAGTTCCTAATCTTAACACAGACACTAGCAGTAGCCGTGGGATGTTCCTGTCACTCCCTAGACACCTCGTCACAGCCGGAGATCTAGCTACCCCTAAAGGTAGAAACAGGAAAGCTATCTTGCCTCAGAGAAAATCCCCAAAGGATAGGACAGCCCCCCACAAATAATGACTGTGAGAGGAGAAGGAAATGACATACTTAGTATGAAACAAGATTTAGCAAAGGAGGCCACTACTAGCTAGACAGAATTAGTACAGAACAGAAAACTGTGCGGTCAGTAATAAAAACTAGAAAAAGTCCACCGCAGAGAAATGCAAAAATCTCCACACCTGACTAAAGGTGTGGAGGGCAAACTCTGCTGCCCAGAGCTTCCAGCTTAGCTAAATAGACCCACACTGATAAGCTGGACAAATGAACAAAACATAGAAAATGCCAAACAACAAAGTCCAC
Source organism: Ranitomeya variabilis (assembly GCF_051348905.1). Classification (NCBI taxonomy): domain Eukaryota; kingdom Metazoa; phylum Chordata; class Amphibia; order Anura; family Dendrobatidae; genus Ranitomeya; species Ranitomeya variabilis. The sequence continues at coordinate 558,082,514 of NC_135236.1, read as the reverse complement.
AACAAGTGAACTGCAAAAAGACAAGCAAGGACTTAGCTTTGCTGAAATGGTCAGAGTGGCAGGAAATCCTCAGAGAGCCATGACTCCAAGCTCAACAATTGACAACTGGCATTGAATTAGGGATAAGGCCAGACTAATATAGCCGAGCCAGAAAGACGATCAGTGAGAACAGCTGCAGATGCTAAATCCAAGAAGCAGCCATACCACTCAAAACCACAGGAGGGAGCCCAAGAGCAGACTTCACAGAAATGCTACTTATAACCACGGGAGGGAGCCCAAGAGCGGAATTCACAACAGAGCACTGTGCAAGCGATCATATTGAAATGGAAGGAGTATCATACCACTACAAATCTACCAAGACCCGGCCGTCCCTCTAAACTTTCATCTAAAACAAGGAGAAGACTGATCAGAGATGCAGCCAAGAGGCCCATGATCTGTCTGGATGAACTGCAGAGATCTACAGCTGAGGTGGGACAGTCTGTCCATAGGACAACAATCAGTCGTACACTGCACAAATCTGGCATTTATGGAAGAGAGGCAAGAAGAAATCCATTTCTGGAAGATATCCATAAAAAGTGTCATTTAAAGTTTGCAGCAAGCCACCTGGGAGACACACCAAACATGTGGAAGAAGGTGCTCTGGTCAAATGAAACAAAAATCGAACTTTTTAGCTACAATGCCAAGCAATATGTTTGGCTTAAAGGCAACACAGTTCATCACCCTGAACACACCATCCCCACTGTCAAACATGGTGGTGGCAGCATCATGGTTTGGGCCTGCTTTTCTTCAGCAGGGACAGGGAAGATGGTTAAAATTGATGGGAAGATGAATGGAGCCAAATACAGAACCATTCTAGAAGAAAACCTGCTTAAGTCTGCAAAAGACCTGAGACTGAGACGGAGATTTGTCTTCCAACAAGACAATGATCCCAAACATAAAGCAAAATCTACAATGGAATGGTTCACAAATAAACGTATCCAGGTGTTAGAATGGCCAAGTCAAAGTTTAGACCTCAATCCAATCGAGAATCTGTGGAAAGAGCTGAAAACTGCTGTTCACAAACGATCGCCATCAAACCTCACTGAGATCGAACTGTTTGCCATGGAAGAATGGGCAAGAATTTCAGTCTCCTGATGTACAAAACTGATTGAGACATACCCTAACCGACTTGTAGCTGTAATCGCAGCAAAAGGTGGTGCAACAAAGTATTAAGTTAAAGTGGCCGAATAATATTGCATGCCCCACTTTTCAGTTTTTGAATTTCCACAAAAATGTAAAATAACCAATAAATGTTGTTCAACTTCACAATTGTGTTCCACTTGTTGTTGATTCTTCACCAAAAATTTACATTTAGTATCTTTATGTTTGAAGCATGATATGTGGGAAAAGGTTGAAAAGTTCCAAGGAGCTGAATACTTTCGCAAGGCACTGTATTCTCAGGCTGTTAAGGGGCCAATGATATTGCCCCCCAGCCTAAAAATAGCAGCCTGCAGCTGCCCAGTAAAGGCTCATCTATTAGATGTGCCAATTCTGGCACTTTTTCCAGCTCTTCCCACTTGCCCTGTAGCGGTGGCAAGTGGGGTTCATATTTGTGGGGTTGATGTCACCTTTGTATTGTCAGGTGACATCAAGCCCATGGTTTAGTAATGGAGAGGTGTCAATAAAACACCTATCCATTACTAATCCTATAGTTGTATTGTAAATAAAGACAGAATAAAGTCTTTATTAGAAATAAAACAAAACACACTTTTACTATTTTATTTTAAAATAACAATATAGTTATATTCACCAAACACCTATTCCACTGAAGCCCTCGTTCTCCTGTAATAAACCAAAATTATAAAAACAACAATATCAGTGAGTTTTTCTCATGGTGTAGGCAGGCATCTCACTGAGGTCACAGCAGTTAAGCCCAGCTGGGAACACAGCCTCAGTAACTAGAGATATTCTCAATGACGTCACCATTGGTAACTGAGTCTGCACACGCAGCAGTGACCGGCAGTGATGCCCTGCCCCCCCCGGGAGGCCATCTGAAGTATCTTGGAGGCAGGGCGAGCTTAGATGCCCCTTAGTGTTAGGAAAAGGGAAGCAGCCGCTGTTCCCGGGTCATCCGACAGCTGTGCCGTGACACCTCCCCAATGTCATCATTGAGCACAGGTTTTAAGTTGGATTCACAAGAGTATACAATCATCCTCCAATATTGTCTTTTCTGTACTTTTATGAATGTGTCAAAACACTCCATTTTTTGTCAACTAGACATGGCTTTTGTACAGTAAGGTTTCTGTAATGTCCACAACATCCAATATGTAGCTGATATTAGAGTCAAAAATTCATAAATTTTTCTTGAAAGACTTCTTGCATTCGCCAGCAGACATTTATTAATCCTTGTCAACTCCCTGCTTTGCTTGTCAATCTGATGATTTTCCCCCTTCATAGTCGAAGATGACCATGACTTCAGGGTTAGAAGAGAGTTAGTAGTTATGGGTTCGGAGGTGGCTGATGAGTCCAATCCGGGCCCTGAAGGTTCGCCCACATACTTGACATAGCCCCATCTTTAAGTGGGGCTGTTTCTGCCATTTTGGTAAGGGTCAGATCCCATTATGGCGATTTCTATTAAACAATTTTTATAATTGCCATCTACTTATGTGATATTCAGGTCCACAGTACTATTCCCTAGTACGGCTGCTTCTTACTGAAGCAGTTGATATAATTCAGTATATTCCTGGTGCGATTGTGGTTGCGCTGACCGTATGATCCCTATGCGCCTGCGCGCTTCCGCGGTGGCTGTTGGTCGCTTCGGATCACCTGGGGCCCCAGTGATCTTCGGCTTCCTTCGGCTCTTCTCAGACGCTGCCGGCGCTGTGGTTTCCATGGTGCCGCGTGACTACTTCCGGTTGTCACGCCCCTTTACTTCCTGTGTATGCGGACGCTGTCTTTAGTTTCTACGTTGCCGCATGGGCATTCTTGGCCGCTGCACCCTTACATTTCCGGTTCGGGTGCTTTTAAACTCCATGCGCACACACTTTCTATGCCCCCTGACGAAGGTGTGATCGCCGAAACGCGCGTTGGGGCGGAAGCGCGTCTCCAGTACTCCAGTCCTCTGTGCGGTGGGTACCTTGCTGCAGCAGCATTTATTATTTTGGTTAGATAGGCTATGGCACACACATGTGGCAGTATCATAGCGGCTTTTGTCTGTTTGCCTATGTATATTTTGTGAACGGTTGCTGGTAGCTCGGTTCCCCCCGTTGCATGATCTATTTATTATTTTTTGGTTTATTTAGTTTTTTATATATTATGTTTTCCTATTTTTGCTTATTTTTTCTATCTCTACATATACATAATTCTTAAACCTGGAGGACTGTTAGTCCTGGTGGCGCTCTTCCTGCTAATCTTTCAGCAGTGTTTTCTGTGTTGCTACTACCTTCCCTCCCTCCACCTGGTTTTAATATTGTCTAATATTATCAATAAAGTTTATAGTGTTTTTTATTACATTTGGTTTGACCAGTTATCATCTTTTTTTTGTTTGGTGTTTGTCTATCTTTGATGATAGGTCTTGTTGGTCATTTTCACATATGGTACAGACTACTGCTATATTATGTGTTACCATGGTGATTAGTCATATAAGTTGGTATTCATAAGGAAGCAGATGTGGTCAGTACACCAGATTCTACTTGTGCCTTGCGGACAGCACGCTTTCTTTTTGTGTCAAAGATTTTCCTATCTTCTGCTGCACGTGCTCCTGAGTTGATCCTGCCCCGCCAACCTGGACGATCCAGGGCAAGCTCTTCCCATTTATTGATGTTGACTTCCAGGTTTTTGAAAGACACCTTAAGGCAGTCTTTGTAACGTTTCTTCTGCCCCCCAACTGCTCGCTTTCCTTGGCACAGTTCTCCGTACAGCAGTTGTTTTGGTAGTCGGGTGTCAGGCATTCTAACCATGTGTGCAGCCCACCTGGCTTGGACTTTAGGCAGGAAAGTGTAAACGCTGCAGAGCCCAGTTTGTTCCAGAATTGCCACATCCGGGACATTGTCTTGCCACCTGATGTGGAGGAGACTGCGGAGGTAACTCATGTGGAAATGATTAAGCTGCTTAGCATGCCAGCTGTACACTGTCCAGATCTCGCTAGCATAGAGAAGTGTGGTGAGGACCACCATGCAATAGACCTTCAGCTTGTTGGTAGGGCTGAGTTCCCTTCGCTCCCATACGTTCTTACGCAGGCTCCTGAAGGCTGCACTGGCTTTAGCAATTCTATTATTAACCTCAGCTTCTATGGTTATGAAGCGATAGCCGGGGGACCACCACTGTGCAGGAAGACTACTGTACACAAGATGAGGTGCAAACAACAAAGGGTAGATTTATTGGGAGACAGGGAATGAAGGGAATGAGGAAGATGCAAACAGGGGTTAACAATAGCAAAAGACAATATAAATGAGTAATCTTGTCCGGAAAATAGCAGGGTGCTCCAACAATTACAGACTCAGAATTTATCTCATAAGCAACGTTAAACAATAAAACCAATAACGATGCTACTCTATGTATAACCTCCCTGGCCTTTACTAAGCAGGCCACACAGCTCCCGTGTTGTGACTACTGAAGCCTGCACTAGGCCCTAACAGGTGCACCATACAGGAACAAACTCACGGTGATGTTGGGGACACAGTTCCAGTCCCAGGGGGCCCCCAGAAGTCCAACACGGTGGTGCGCACGGATTCCTGTCAGCTCTGTGAAGCGTTTTCTTCTCCTTGTTTCTGGATACTGTAAGTCCCTTTCTCAGTATCTTCGTGGCTTCACAAACTAGCACAGAACAGCCACCTTTGCTGTAAAGTCTTGCAAATTTCAGAAGTTCACTCTGTCCCAGCCTGGGACCTTTCTTGTAGCAAATAACACACAGATCTCTCTAGAAGCTTCACCTCTCACACGCAGCACAGGCTCAGCTCCTCCCCTCAAGCTAGGGCAGTTCATCTTCACAGCCTTAAGCAGGGGAAAAGCAGAACATTTCATCTTACACCAGACAAGGGGGTGCAGTCTCTTAAAGTGACAGCGTGTTCCTTACTGTCCATAAGAGCACCACCCTCTTACATGCCTCCCTTCTTAATGATGGTCGTCCTCGGCCATCACAGCATCAGGGTCAAAGTGTAATGGAGGAACATGCAATGCGGAAATAGCACCTATAGGGGAGGCAACAAAGGTGTAAAAACAGACAGAGCACACTGTTCCACATATCGGACTGGTGGAACCCCTGCATTAGAGCTCTGGGATCTCCGAAGCTCTTGGCTGTCAGGCAAGGCTTGACTATCTTCCAGAGGAACACTTGTTGCAGGGGACATTGTGAGCTCTTGTCTGGTCTCATCCTCGCATGGCGGTACTGGTACATCCATGGGATTACCGTCTCTGGGCAGCTGAGGACCCCCTACTGTGTCAGGGACGGTCCACCACTCCTCAACGATTTGGCCATCAAGCATGACAGATTCAGGAAGTGGAGTGGCGCCTTCAGGCAACAATGGCGTAGAACAGACCTCAGACCGGCAAGGCCGCAACATATTTCGGTGAAGTACTCTAGGGGCAGATGCCCCATTCTCAATCTGTACCTTGTAGACAGGGCCATTAGCATACACTCGCTCGATAACCTTGTATGGCTGTACTTCCCATCTCTCACTTAGTTTTCCCTTAGGGCATTTCTCTCTGACCAATACTCGGTCTCCAGTTTGGAGCGGTAACTCTTGAGTCGGTTTGCGGGCCGTATGTTCTTTTTCTTGCAGTTGCTGACCCGCCAACCGCCGTATCGTTTCCAATCGTTGCCGATGCTCTTTCACCCATGAGGTGACAGTTCGCTCCATCAGCTCCTCTGGCTGTTCCAAATTCAGCTCAATGATCTCTCGTCCAGCTCTTCCAAACAACAGTAGATAGGGGGTATAACCCGTGGTGGAGTGGACCCGATTGTTGTAGGTCCAGACCAATTCTGTCAGATAGTCTGGCCAACACGCCTTCTTATCCTCCTCCAACATTCTCAGCATCTGAAGCAAGGTTCTGTTGAAGCGTTCACAAGCTCCATTGCCTTGAGGGTGGTAAGGGGTGGTCCGGGACCGCTCGATGCCATACATGCCATACAATTCTTCCATCACCTTGCCTTGAAAACATGCGCCTTGGTCAGAGTGGATGCGCTTTGGGCACCCATATACCCAGATGAAGTCTTGACAGATGGCTCGCGCCGCCGATTCCGCAGTCTGGTCTCTAGTCGGAGTGACTACTGCAAACTTAGAGAAATGGTCGGTCATCACCAAACAGTATTGCAGCCCCCGGGCCGAATGCCCCATGAGGAGATAGTCGATCATCAAGACTTCCAGTGGTTCCTTAGTTTGTATGGTCTGGAAGGGGGCCCTCTGTTCAGTACTCTTAATGAGGTCACATACTCGACATTGCCGGCAAACCTCTTCCACCACAAGCTCCAACCGGGGGCAATACACATACCGCTGCAACCATTGGTAGGTCTTTCTGGAGCCGAAGTGCGCTCCGAATTCATGGGCTTCTTTAGCTATTTCTAGAGCCATTCTTCCTGGGATGACCACTTGCCACCTTACTTCCATATCTTTTGGCTGTTGCCGCTTACGATATAGTACTGACTCTCGCACTTCAAGTCTATCCCACTGGTGCAACACACTCCTCATTTCAGAGTCCAGATGATCTCTCTCTTGTTTGCCAGGCTTCCGCTTTTGCGTTACCCACCATTTCATCTGTCTCAGCCCTTCGTCTTCATCCTGAATGTGTCCCCATTCCTCATTGGTTCTCCCCAGAGACCGGGGTAATGTGCAGGCCTCCCTTCTTGACTGGGCCACAACCATTGGGGGCTTAAACTTATTAAAGTCTGGGGTTTCCTCCTCTTCGAGTTGCTCATCAAGATCCCCCACTTGAGTCTCCACAGGCACTCTTGACAGCCCATCCGCATTTGCGTTTTCGGTAGCAGAGTGATAACGGATGGTAAAGTCGAACTTGGCTAGGTGAGCCATCCACCGTTGTTCTAAGGCCCCCAATTTAGCATTCTCAAGGTGGGCCAGGGGATTATTGTCTGTCCGAACTTGAATTTTGGTACCTGTCAGGAAGCCTGCAAACTTTTCTGTCATGGCCCACACCAGGGCCAGGAGCTCTAGCCGGAAGGAGCTGTAATTGTGAGGGTTTCTTTCGCTGTCTCGCAGGGACCTGCTAGCATACCCGATGACTCTCTCATGTCCATCCTGTATCTGAGAAAATACTGCACCGAGTCCATGAAGGCTACCATCGGTGTACAACAGGAACGGTTGATCGAAGTCTGCGTAGGCCAAAATCGGGGCCGAAGTAAGGGCATTATTTATAGCCTGGAAGGCCTCGTGTTGTCCCTGTGCCCAGGGGATGTGCTGAGTCTTTGGCACTCCCGCGGTCCCCCTCAGCAACTCATTGAGAGGACCTGCCACCTTTGCGAAGTCTTTAACAAACCGGCGGTAGTACGCAGTGAGTCCCAGGAAGGCCTGGAGTTCTCTCACTGTTTGAGGGACTGGCCACATCTGGATAGCAGCCACTTTTTCTGGCGAGGGTAGAACTCCATCTTGTGACACTATGTGGCCTAGGTACTCGATCTCTCTCTTGAAGAGGTGGCATTTTTTTGGCTTCACCTTCAGGTTATGAGCCCGCAGTCTTCCGAGTACCTGTCCAAGCCGGGCAAGGTGGTCTTCGAATGAGGCTGAAAACACAATAATGTCATCCAGATAGATCAGGGTAGCCTCAAAATTTAAATCTCCCAAACATTTTTCCATCAGCCGTTGAAAGGTGCCTGGGGCATTGGAGAGCCCGAAGGGCATCCGGTTAAACTCGAACAGCCCCATAGGGAGGATGAAGGCAGTTTTCTCTCTGTCTTTCTCTGCCACGGCTACTTGCTAGTATCCGCTTGCTAGGTCCAGGGTGGAGAAGTACTTGGCTTTCCCCAATGCTGTCAAGGATTCCTCGATGCGGGGCAATGGATACGAGTCTCGAACAGTGCAGGCATTGAGTTTCCTGTAATCTACACAGAACCGGATGGTCCCATCCTTTTTCTTGAGGAGCAACACCGGGGCTGCCCAAGGGCTCTGACTACTCTGCACCACTCCCGAATCCAGCATCTGCGTCAGTAATGTCTTCACCTCTTGATACATCTTGGGCGGGATCTGCCGGTATCGTTCTCGAATTGGACGAGCTTCCCCAGTCGGTATCTCATGCGTGATGGCTTCAGTACAGCCGAAATCTTCGGCGTGACGGGCGAATGTGGCCTGATTTTCCCACAGCATAGCTTCTATTGCTTGTACATGCTCAGGGCCCATAGCCTTCACATCCACTTCCATTTGATCAAGGATGACCCGTCCACTCCACTCCGGGGATGGTGTCTTTTCATCTCCCGCAGCAACTGCTAGGGTCCACCCCACGCCTTCTTTCGGTGATAAAGACATCTCCTTCTGACTCACCACTTCACCCTTATGTAGGTACACCAGGGCCAGATCTGTCCCTCGTGGCAAGGTGACCTCCCTGGGGCTCACATTCAAAGCTCTTATGGGGACTGTTGTGAATTTGGATTCTGGGCTCCCCCGGTGGCTACTGGTGGAATTGAACTGGTGTCTTCATCTTCTCTGTTCACCTGTTCCCATCAAGATGTGGGAGTCGCTATATAACCTTGCTGCTCTGTTAGTTGCTTGCCGGTCAACAATGTTATCAGAAGCCTCTCTGTGCTTGTTCCTGCTCCTAGACAACTACTAGATAAGTTGGACTCTTGTCCATGTTTGTTTTTGCATTTTGTTCCAGTTCACAGCTGTAGTTTCGTTACTGTGTCTGGAAAGCTCTTGTGAACGGGAATTGCCACTCTGGTGTTATGAGTTAATGCCAGAGTTTTAAAGTAATTTCTGGATGGTGTTTTTTGATAGGGTTTTCAGCTGACCATGAAAGTGTCCTTTCTGTCTTCTGCTATGTAGTAAGTGGACCTCAAATTTGCTAAACCTATTTTCATACTACGTTTGTTATTTCATCTCAACTCACCGCCAATACATGTGGGGGGCCTCTGTCTCCTTTCGGGGTATTTCTCTAGAGGTGAGCTAGGACTAATATTTTCCTCTGCTAGCTTTATTTAGTCCTCCGGCTGGGCTGGGCATCTAGAATCAACGTAGGCATGCTACCCGGCCACTGCTAGTTGTGCGTTAGGTTTAGTTCATGGTCAGCTCAGTTCCCATCTTCCAAGAGCTAGTTCCTATATATGCTTATGCTATGTTCTCTTGCCATTGAGATCATGACAGTTTGACCGGCCCGCAAAGTGTTAATTGTTTGGGCTGAAGCAGGAGAAAAAGAAGTGTTGAAGGGAAATTTTTTTTTTTTTTCCCCTCAGAGTTTGGCTGCCTAGCCCTTAATTGCTGTCTAGCTGCTTCTTACCTCCTCTTAACCCTTGAATGGCTCTGTGTCCACCTGTTTGTAATGGATCTTCAGAGTGTAACTGCAGGTTTGAATAATCTCGCCACGAAGGTACAAAATTTGCAAGATTTTGTTTGTCATGCACCTGTATCTGAGCCGAGAATTCCTTTGCCGGAATTTTTCTCGGGGAATAGATCCGGGTTTCAGAATTTTCGAAATAATTGCAAATTATTTTTGTCTCTGAAATCTCGCTCTGCCGGAGACCCTGCACAGCAGGTCAGGATTGTGATTTCCTTGCTCCGGGGCGACCCTCAAGACTGGGCTTTTTCATTGACACCAGGGGATCCTGCGTTGCTCAATGTGGATGCGTTTTTTCTGGCCTTGGGGTTGCTTTATGACGAACCTCATTTGGAGCTTCAGGCAGAAAAAACTTTGATGTCCCTATCTCAGGGGCAAGATGAAGCGGAAATTTACTGCCAAAGATTCCGTAAATGGTCTGTGCTTACTCAGTGGAATGAGTGCGCCCTGGCGGCGACTTTCAGAGAGGGTCTCTCTGATGCCATTAAGGATGTTATGGTGGGGTTCCCTGTGCCTGCGGGTCTGAATGAGTCCATGACAATGGCTATTCAGATCGATAGGCGTTTGCGGGAGCGCAAACCAGTGCACCATCTGGCGGTGTCCACTGAGAAGTCGCCAGAGAGTATGCAGTGTGATAGAATTCTGTCCCGAAGCGAGCGGCAGAATTTTAGACGGAAAAATGGGTTGTGTTTCTATTGTGGTGATTCTACTCATGTTATATCAGCATGCTCTAAGCGCACTAAAAAGCTTGGTAAATCTGTTTCCATTTGCACCTTACCGTCTAAATTTATTCTATCTGTGACCCTGATTTGCTCTTTGTCATCTATTACCACGGACGCCTATGTCGACTCTGGCGCCGCTTTGAGTCTTATGGATTGGTCCTTTGCCAAACGCTGTGGGTATGATTTAGAGCCTTTGGAGACTTCTATTCCTCTGAAGGGGATTGACTCCACCCCATTGGCTAATAATAAACCACAATACTGGACACAAGTAACTATGCGTATTAATCCGGATCACCAGGAGATTATTCGCTTTCTGGTGCTGTATAATCTACATGATGATTTGGTGCTAGGATTGCCTTGGCTGCAATCTCACAACCCAGTCCTCGACTGGAGAGCTATGTCTGTGTTGAGCTGGGGATGTAAGGGGGCTCATGGGGATGTACCTGTGGTTTCCATTTCATCATCCATTCCCTCTGAAATTCCTGAGTTCCTGTCTGACTATCGTGACGTCTTTGAAGAATCCAAGCTTGGTTCGTTACCTCCGCACCGAGAGTGCGATTGTGCCATAGATTTAATCCCGGGTAGTAAATACCCAAAGGGTCGTTTATTTAATCTGTCTGTGCCTGAACATGCTGCTATGCGAGAATATATAAAGGAGTCCTTGGAAAAGGGACATATTCGTCCATCGTCATCTCCCTTAGGAGCCGGTTTTTTCTTTGTGTCAAAAAAAGACGGCTCTTTGAGACCATGTATTGATTATCGGCTTTTGAATAAAATCACTGTTAAATATCAATACCCATTGCCGTTGCTGACTGATTTGTTTGCTCGCATAAAGGGGGCCAAGTGGTTCTCTAAGATTGACCTTCGTGGGGCGTATAATTTGGTGCGAATCAGGCAGGGGGATGAGTGGAAAACCGCATTTAATACGCCCGAGGGCCACTTTGAGTATTTAGTGCTGCCTTTTGGTCTTTCTAATGCTCCGTCAGTTTTCCAGTCCTTTATGCATGATATTTTTCGCGATTATTTGGATAAATTTATGATTGTGTATCTGGATGATATTCTGATTTTTTCGGATGACTGGGACTCTCATGTCCAGCAAGTCAGGAGGGTTTTTCAGGTTTTGCGGTCTAATTCTTTGTGTGTGAAGGGTTCTAAGTGTGTTTTTGGGGTACAGAGGATTTCCTTTTTGGGATATATTTTTTCCCCCTCTTCCATTGAAATGGATCCTGTCAAGGTTCAAGCTATTTGTGATTGGACGCAGCCCTCTTCTCTTAAGAGTCTTCAGAAATTTTTGGGCTTTGCTAACTTTTATCGTCGATTTATTGCTGGTTTTTCGGATATTGCTAAGCCATTGACCGATTTGACTAAGAAGGGTGCTGATGTTGCTGATTGGTCCCCTGATGCTGTGGAGGCCTTTCGGGAGCTTAAGCGCCGTTTTTCCTCTGCCCCTGTGTTGCGTCAGCCTGATGTTGCTCTACCTTTTCAGGTTGAGGTCGACGCTTCTGAGATCGGAGCTGGGGCAGTGTTGTCGCAGAAAAGTTCTGACTGCTCCGTGATGAGGCCTTGTGCCTTCTTTTCCCGTAAATTTTCGCCCGCTGAGCGGAATTATGATGTTGGGAATCGGGAGCTTTTGGCCATGAAGTGGGCTTTTGAGGAGTGGCGCCATTGGCTCGAGGGGGCCAGACATCAGGTGGTGGTATTGACTGACCACAAAAATTTGATTTATCTTGAGACCGCCAGGCGCCTGAATCCTAGACAGGCGCGCTGGTCATTATTTTTCTCTCGGTTTAATTTTGTGGTGTCATACCTACCGGGTTCTAAGAATGTTAAGGCGGATGCCCTTTCTAGGAGTTTTGAGCCTGACTCGCCTGGTAACTCTGAGCCCACAGGTATCCTTAAGGATGGAGTGGTATTGTCAGCCGTTTCTCCAGACCTGCGGCGGGCCTTGCAGGAGTTTCAGGCGGAGAGACCTGATCGTTGCCCACCTGATAAACTGTTTGTTCCTGATGATTGGACCAGTAGAGTCATCTCTGAGGTTCATTCTTCTGCGTTGGCAGGTCATCCTGGCATTTTTGGTACCAGGGATTTGGTGGCAAGGTCCTTCTGGTGGCCTTCCCTGTCACGAGATGTGCGAGGCTTTGTGCAGTCTTGTGACGTTTGTGCTCGGGCCAAGCCTTGTTGTTCTCGGGCTAGTGGATTATTGTTGCCCTTGCCTATTCCTAAGAGGCCTTGGACGCACATCTCGATGGATTTTATTTCAGATCTGCCTGTTTCTCAGAAGATGTCTGTCATCTGGGTGGTGTGTGACCGTTTTTCTAAGATGGTCCATTTGGTTCCTCTGCCCAAGTTACCTTCTTCTTCCGAGTTGGTTCCTCTGTTTTTTCAAAATGTTGTTCGTTTGCATGGTATTCCTGAGAATATCGTTTCTGACAGAGGGACCCAATTCGTGTCTAGATTTTGGCGGGCATTCTGTGCTAGGATGGGCATAGATTTATCTTTTTCGTCCGCTTTCCATCCTCAGACGAATGGCCAGACCGAGCGGATTAATCAGACCCTGGAGACATATCTGAGGTGTTTTGTGTCTGCTGACCAGGATGATTGGGTTGCTTTTTTGCCATTGGCGGAGTTCGCTCTCAATAATCGGGCCAGCTCTGCCACTTTGGTGTCCCCGTTTTTCTGTAATTCGGGGTTTCATCCTCGATTTTCCTCTGGTCAGGTGGAATCTTCGGATTGTCCTGGAGTGGATGCTCTGGTGGAGAGATTGCATCAGATCTGGGGGCAGGTGGTGGACAATTTGAGGTTGTCCCAGGAGAAGACTCAGCTTTTTGCCAACCGCCACCGTCGTGTTGGTCCTCGGCTTTCTGTTGGGGATTTGGTGTGGTTGTCTTCTCGTTTTGTCCCTATGAGGGTCTCTTCTCCTAAGTTTAAGCCTCGGTTTATCGGCCCGTATAAGATATTGGAGATTCTTAACCCTGTTTCCTTCCGTTTGGACCTCCCTGCATCCTTTTCTATTCATAACGTTTTTCATCGGTCATTATTGCGCAGGTATGAGGTACCGGTTGTGCCTTCCGTTGAGCCTCCTGCTCCGGTGTTGGTTGAGGGTGAGTTGGAGTACGTTGTGGAGAAAATCTTGGACTCTCGTGTTTCCAGACGGAGACTCCAGTATCTGGTCAAGTGGAAGGGATACGGCCAGGAGGATAATTCTTGGGTGAATGCATCTGATGTTCATGCCTCCGATCTGGTTCGTGCCTTTCATAGGGCCCATCCTGATCGCCCTGGTGGTTCTGGTGAGGGTTCGGTGCCCCCTCCTTGAGGGGGGGGTACTGTTGTGAATTTGGATTCTGGGCTCCCCCGGTGGCTACTGGTGGAATTGAACTGGTGTCTTCATCTTCTCTGTTCACCTGTTCCCATCAAGATGTGGGAGTCGCTATATAACCTTGCTGCTCTGTTAGTTGCTTGCCGGTCAACAATGTTATCAGAAGCCTCTCTGTGCTTGTTCCTGCTCCTAGACAACTACTAGATAAGTTGGACTCTTGTCCATGTTTGTTTTTGCATTTTGTTCCAGTTCACAGCTGTAGTTTCGTTACTGTGTCTGGAAAGCTCTTGTGAACGGGAATTGCCACTCTGGTGTTATGAGTTAATGCCAGAGTTTTAAAGTAATTTCTGGATGGTGTTTTTTGATAGGGTTTTCAGCTGACCATGAAAGTGTCCTTTCTGTCTTCTGCTATGTAGTAAGTGGACCTCAAATTTGCTAAACCTATTTTCATACTACGTTTGTTATTTCATCTCAACTCACCGCCAATACATGTGGAGGGCCTCTGTCTCCTTTCGGGGTATTTCTCTAGAGGTGAGCTAGGACTAATATTTTCCTCTGCTAGCTTTATTTAGTCCTCCGGCTGGGCTGGGCATCTAGAATCAACGTAGGCATGCTACCCGGCCACTGCTAGTTGTGCGTTAGGTTTAGTTCATGGTCAGCTCAGTTCCCATCTTCCAAGAGCTAGTTCCTATATATGCTTATGCTATGTTCTCTTGCCATTGAGATCATGACAGGGGACATGTCCTCGCTGGACCACAGCTATCGTACGAGCTATCATGACTTCTTGGTCCACTCCTCCACCTACCACAGGCTGAACAACCACTTCCAACCAATCAAGGTTGCGGTGAGTCCCCACTGGAAGGTATACTATAGTTTCTCGCTTGGGAGGTAGGATTACAGGTTCTTTACCAGGAGCCCTGATGACCCCTACCGTCTGGTAAGATGGCACACTCTTCTGCGTCCCACAGACGCGGATCAGTCATTGAAGGGCTTCCTGAGTAGGCTTATGTGGAGTAGCCTTCTTCCAATATCCAGGTCCCCATTTGGTAAACATAATCTGATCGAGTTCACGTAGGATATTCATTCCCAGCACTACAGGCACATCTTCCTTGATAGGCTCAGGGACTAGCAGGATCCCTTTTCTCCCAACTTCTTGCCCACAGATTCGAATATTCATCCACACGACCCCTGTGACCGGAATCAGTTGTTGGTTGGCAGCAAACAACCGAATCAATGTCTCTTTTTCTGGCTTGGCCAGGTCCTGGAAATGCTGCTTGAAGTACGCTTCGGGCATCGTTGTCACTTGTGACCCGGTATCTATCAGGCAATCCACCAGAACTCCTTCAAATTCAGCACGTAGGATGGGGCTCCCAGCAATCAAGTGTTCATTATGATATGGAGCGGCCTCTCTTCTCACCTCCCCCACAGAGTGCCGCACTACTGCGGGGGTTGGTAGTTTAACGGCGGCTTCCACTGGCCTTGAGTATTGTTCCGACAGTCTCTGGCAAGGTGCCCCCGTCCTCCACACTCCCAGCATTGAATGCCTCCTCCTCGCTGGGGGGTACGTCGAGCCTGTCCTTGTGCCTCTGATGCCTGACGGGAGGGGGCTTGTTCCCACTGATCCCTTGTCGATAGAGCTGAAGAATGGTTGCATGAGTATGGTGGGTCAGTCTCTTGTAGTTCCCCCACTCTTTGCTCCATCTGGGTCAGTTTCTCTTGCACGTTAACAAGGGACCGCTGCAAGTCTTGCACTACCTGGACCAGAACCTCTTGATTGTTTGGGTCCCCTCTGGAATTGGCACCCTGGACAAGCATCACCCCAGACGCATAGCTTTCTTCTTTACTTCGGGCCAATGTTTCCGCCAGGACTTGACAAAACATAAGGGCTGGATCTGCCCGGACCCGTTCTGACAGTGCTCGCCTCAAGGATGTGCTGTGTAGTCCCAGAATGAATTGCTCCCGGAGTATCCTGTCTTTAGAGCCCATGCCGCCAAATCCATCTGCCTCCTTTCTCTGCACCTCTGCGAACACTTCTTGCAGTGCTGTTGCATACTGAGAAATTCTTTCTTCTAACCGCTGCAGCCTAGAGAAAAATTTGGCGCGAAGGTGTCCCGCGCTAGCAGTCTCGCCATAGATCTCTTCCAGGAACTTCACTAGCTCCTTCAGGGTACTGCAGGTGACTTCTGGTTGTAGGCAGAAGTTTCTGCGGGCTTCCCCCTCTAAGGCAGTCATTGCAATGTCCGCTTCAAGGTCTGGGCTGATGTTATAAATCTTCAGTGTGTTTTGCAGCCGGGACACACAGTCGGACAGTGGCATATTCTTGCCGTCAAACTTTGGGAGCACACTAAATATGGTGCCCATAGGGTGTGTCCTTTCAGGGGTTCCACCAATGCCCACAGCATCCCTATTCATGTTAGCATTCCCGCCATTGCTGTCTGCTGCCTCCATCTTGGTGACAGTACCCTGCTCGTAGCGCCACTTGAAGCGATGGCCGGGGGACCACCACTGTGCAGGAAGACTACTGTACACAAGATGAGGTGCAAACAACAAAGGGTAGATTTATTGGGAGACAGGGAATGAAGGGAATGAGGAAGATGCAAACAGGGGTTAACAATAGCAAAAGACAATATAAATGAGTAATCTTGTCCAGAAAATAGCACGGTGCTCCAACAATTACAGACTCAGAATTTATCTCACAAGCAACGTTAAACAATAAAACCAATAACGATACTACTCTATGTATAACCTCCCTGGCCTTTACTAAGCAGGCCACACGGCTCCCGTGTTCTGACTACTGAAGCCTGCACTAGGCCCTAACAGGTGCACCATACAGGAACAAACTCACGGTGATATTGGGGACACAGGTCCAGTCCCAGGGGGCCCCCAGAAGTCCAACACGGTGGTGCGCACGGATTCCTGTCAGCTCTGCGAAGCGTGGTCTTCTCCTTGTTTCTGGATACTGTAAGTCCCTTTCTCAGTATCTTCATGGCTTCACAAACTAGCACAGAACAGCCACCTTTGCTGTAAAGTCTTGCAAATTTCAGAAGTTCACTCTGTCCCAGCCTGGGACCTTTCTTGTAGCAAACAACACACAGATCTCTCTAGAAGCTTCTCCTCTCACACGCAGCACAGGCTCAGCTCCTCCCCTCAAGCTAGGGCAGTTCATCTTCACAGCCTTAAGCAGGGGAAAAGCAGAACATTCCATCTCACACCAGACAAGGGGGTGCAGTCTCTTAAAGTGACAGCGTGTTCCTTACTGTCCATAACAGCACCACCCTCTTACAGTTACTTCATGGGAAAGTGTGCTGCCTAAGTAGAAGTTATCAACTGCTTTGAGGTTTTGCTCTTTTTTTACCGTGATATGTGGCTCCTTGTATAGCTTTCCTGGAACAGGTTGATACATGACTTCGGTTTTTCTAATTTTGATCTCGAGACCAAAACTGTCGCAAGCTTGCAAAAAACAGTCTATGTCATGCTGCATCTGCTGTTCCGTGCTAGCATTAAGTGCACAGTCATCGGCAAATAATAATTCAAGGATAACAGTCTCATGCACTTTCGTAAACACCTTCAGGCATTTTGGGTTGAACAGCTTGCCATCAGTCCTGTGCCTAAACAGGATTCCATCTTCACAGTTGTTAAAGGCATCACTTAGCATTGCAGAGAATAGCATACTGAACAGGGATGGAGCAAGCACACAGCCTTGTTTTACGCCGTTTGTTACTGGGAAAGCCTCAGATTCGTCTCCATTGTTCCGAACCTTCACCATCATGCCATCATGGAACTGCCAGAGGATTGAGATGAACTTGCTCGGGCAGCCAAATTTTGCTGTGATCTTCCACAGGCTGTCTCTACTGACTGTGTCGAAAGCCTTGGTCAAATTAACAAAAGTTACATAAAGGTCACAGTGTTGCTCCTGGCACTTTTCCTGAAGTTGACGTGCTGAAAAGACCATATCTACTGTTCCACATTTAGCACGGAAA
Source organism: Ranitomeya variabilis (assembly GCF_051348905.1). Taxonomy (NCBI): domain Eukaryota; kingdom Metazoa; phylum Chordata; class Amphibia; order Anura; family Dendrobatidae; genus Ranitomeya; species Ranitomeya variabilis. The sequence goes on along the minus strand of NC_135236.1, from coordinate 558,065,022 downwards.
CCACACTGGCTTTCGGGTAATAAGCCTTGCTCAAGATAATGTAAAAGGCGGTTGAGCAAGAGACAAGCCAATATCTTGCCTGCAGTGGACAGAAGGGAGATGCCTCTATGGTTGTCACAAGATTGGCGATTACCTTTCCTCTTGTATATGTAAATTATGCTGGCATCTTTCATCTGTTGTGGAACCGGTTCCTATTTCCACATATACTGGAATAGTTTGGTCACCGTTTGCATCAGAGCAGGGCCGCCAGCTTTATATACCTCAGCAGGTATAGCATAATTTCCGAGTGCTTTTCCACAAGAAAGTTGTTTTACTGCTTTCCTGACTTCACCTTTACTTGGAAGAACCTCAAGGTCCTTGTTGATTTCTACATGGGGCAAGCAAGCAATAGCATCATCATTGATATTGGCAGGGCGATTAAGAATATTATTAAAGTGCTCAGCCCACCGTTCCAGAATTTGTTTCTTTTCTGTCAGCAGCTTTGTTCCATCTGCGTTAAGCAGAGATGAAGATCTTGATGACTGGGGTCCATATACAGCTTTGAGCGCATCATAGAAGCGTTTCTGGTCATTGGTATCTGCATAGCCCTGAATTTCATCGGCCTTCTTGCTAAACCAGTTATCCTGAATCTCACGTAGCTTGATCTGTACCTTTCTTTTTATGTTGGTAAAGGCACCTTTCTTAGCTAACGACGTGGGGTCATTTTGATACACCTTGTACAGCTGATGTTTCTCTTCTAGGAGTGTCTTTATTTCCTCGTCGTTTTCATTGAACTAGTCTTGATTATTTCTGGCTGCTGATCCGAGATGATCCAGAGCAGTATTATAAACAGCATCTCTCAGAATTGTCCACTGTTCCTCAACGCCGATCTCCTCTGCCTGCAGTATATTTAACAGTCTGCCATCAAGGTCATGGGAAAATTCCCTTGCAATTCTTTATATTTTGCAGTTTATAGATATTCAGCCTCTTTGTCATTTTCTGCCCTTGGGGTCTCCTCGCAGGCAGGATGCGGAGCCTGCACTTAGACAAAATTAGGTGATGGTCAGTACAGCAGTATGCACCGCACATGGCCCTCGTCACTCTAAAGTCCATCTCATCCCTTTTCCTGGCAATGATGTAATCAATAAGATGCCAATGCCTCAAGCGTGGGTGCATCCATGATGTCTTCTTGCGTGTGGGTAAGCGGAATAAAGTGTTGGTGATGACAAGTTCATGTGTGGCACACATGTTGAGGAGCAGCAGGCCATTACTGTTACACTTGCCAGTGCCATGACTCCCAATGACCCCTTCCCAGTTTTTATGGTCTGTTCCCACTCTGGCATTAAAATCTCCAAGTATAATGAGCTTGTCTGCCTGTGGGATTGCTGAAATAAGTGTGTCAAGTTCATCGTAGAACTTATCTTTAATGTCATCTGGATTAGTCATCGTGGGAGCATAGGCACTGATCAGAGTCGCGTGTTTCTTGCTTGTAAGTGGGAGCTGAAATGTCATCAGACGATCGTTGATGCCCTCTGGAAGCCTGGTAAGTTTAAGAGCAAGATGAGTTTTGATAGCAAATTCCACGCCTGCTTCTCGTTTTTCAGAGCTGCCTCGACCACTCCAGAAGAATGTATATCCACCACTATGCTCTGTCAATTGATCCTTGTCTGCCCGGCGTGTTTCGCTGAGAGCTGCTATATCAACCTTGTAACGAGCTAGCTCCCAAGCAACCAATGCCGTTCTTGTCTCTGGTCTGTCTGCTTTAGTATTATCCAGCAGAGTTCTCAAATTCCATGTGCCACGGTTGAGTACCATCATTTTCCTTTTCTTTATTCTGTGTTGACTGCTGTATGGGAAACCCACCAGCTGCAGTAGGCTGGCCAGGTGAAATAAAGCAGACTATGTTTGAGGCACCTTTTCTAGCCCCGTCCTCGATTGAGGTGAGCAGAGTGATCCTGAACAGGACTGCTCAGACACCCAGGAGGCTGCCAAACTCTACTGCTGCTTTGGTCCAGTGGGGAGCGACCATATGGCCTGGGCTGCCTGCGTGCAGGTTCGTGACTACAGCTTCCAGTGACTCCACACCTGTTGCTTTGCCACTCTCCCATCGCCACAGGACTTTAGAGATGCAGTGGTTGAAGTCATGACTTGCGCTTGACTTGGATTAAAGTGAGGAAGAGTTGCGCAGTCGTCAACCTCACTCTTTCGCCCGTACCTATCGAGCCCCAGTGGCAAGAACTAGGTGAGACAACTGGAGATAAGTCAGGGTGTAGTGGATGGCCAGCAGTGTCCTATATGTGCCTCGCTGTGCCCTCTCAGCGCTCCACAACGCTGTGCTGGGAATTGCTTGTCTGTCCGTTGAATCTTGGTTTCTTCCGCACAGTCTGCCATATCCAGTATTCACATGCAAGGGTAGGCAAACCCTTGAAAATCACCGTAGGTCTCAAAGAAACCCAACAGTTCCGAGATGTACCCGCTGCCGCATGCTAGCAGCTACTTGGAGGTACAGGTGAGAGTTGAGCATCAGATGAGGACCAAAGATGGAAGAGCTGTCCAGAAAGGACACGGCAAGCCCTCCACCAGAGGTGCTACCTCGATCTAGATACCCCATATACCCCAATCTTGTCAATCTAAATACACATTAACTACTATTGTATATGTAATGTGTTCACCCAGATGAGGAGGTAGAAACAATTATGAGTTGGATACCAAATATGCCTCCTATTTGGGGGGAGGGGGAATTTCCTTCAACTCCAATTATGACAATTAGAATAAATCTTTTGATCAATGCTCCATCTCCAGAAATGTAGTACCAATAACTTATTTTATCATAACTTTCAAGAAAGACATGCAGTAGTGATGAGTAAATGTGCTCATCACTACTTGTAACTTGCTTGAGCATCAGTGTGCTTATGATGCTCGTTACTTGGAGAGTATTTTTTTAAAGTTCAAACAGAAGCTTGAGTCCCTGCCCTGCAAGTTTGGCACTTTTTAGACAGCCAATAAACATGTGAGGATTGCCTGTAATGCCTTAGTCATCTTGGTTGTGGCATTACTATTATTGGCTGGCCGCACAGTGTCATCGGGTCTATACAAGACCCCTGACGCTATGCTCAGCACACTAACCAAGAAAAGGGCAGAGCAGGGAGATGTGCTGCTGAAAGAGGGCCAGAATTGTTGTGGCATATAGGCAGGGATTCAACCACGTTTATATTTCTTTCAACTAAAACAACAGCCCCTTTTAGCACTAATTATAATCAATATTAAAACTGTTGTTAGCAGCACTTAGGGAGAGATTATGCTGACAGTATTGTGTAGGACTGGGTAGAGCTAACTGCACTTCCTTTCTGCTGCAACTCATAGCAGAAGCCGTTCACAGAGCAACTAATATTAATTTTGGTTAGGCATTCCCAAGTCTGGTGCTTTTTTGAAAGACAGTCAAATTAACCCAAAAAAGGCCTTTTGCAACATCTGCCATGTCAGCATCAGCAAGGGCAGCACAACTACCAGCATGCTCAGGCATATAACAGTGAAGCACCCGACTAGTTGAGCATGAATGCCAGGGTACAGAAGCAGTGTCTGTGGTGGACCTCACTGCCTGTTTCCCTGTTCTATGTCCACACCATTCCCCTATCCAAAGATGCCTCCAACCCTGCACCTGTCGTTGCACACTTGCAACCACTATCAGCATCTCTGTCCACATCCTTGTCCCAGCACAGCATTCAGTTGTCCTTACCCCAATCCTTCAAATGCAATCATAAATATGCAGCCACCCAACCGCAGGCCACACTACTAATTGGCCATATTTCCAGACTGCTTGCCCTGGAAATGTTACCATTTAGACTTGTGGAGACAGAACCTTTCCGCAATCTCACAGCAGCGGCCATCCCTCAGTGCTTGGTCTACAGCCTCCACGATTTCTCCCAGTGTGCTCTCCCCGCCTTACACAAGCACATGTCCCATAACTAGTGATGGACAAGCACTAAAATGCTCGGGTGCTCGTTGCTTGGATCGAGCAAATTGGAAAGCTCTGGTGCTCGAACCGAGCAATGAGCCTAATGTGAGTCTATGGGAAACTCGAGCAATTTGTAGTGGCACCTCCAGTGGTCTGCAGAGGGTCTAGAAATTGCGGAAATCAATGGGAACAGTGCTCAAATGACATGGGAATGTAAGAGGTGCGGGGGGCCAGTTGAATGCCCTGCACTCCTTGCATACGTCCCTTGTATATTTCATATGTCATGTAATGTTTATATATTGTGTATTCCATTGTACTTATGTTCATGTGTTGTAAAGATATAGGGATAGTGTAGGATTTAGAAACACCAGAACACAGGCAAATGTGCTTACCTGTCCAGGCCTCTAAACAAATGCACTAACAGGGTGCAGCGGACCCAAGTAAAGATGGCGACTACACAGATGCAGTAATACTAATGAGGCAGCCAGCCTACAATCAGGGATTGGCCGCTTGGCACACCAGTGCAAACAAATAATCTGTATGCGGCAATGTTCACACAGAAAATGCAGAGCATCTGGCTCACAGCCTATTAATGACGCCATATGGCGGGCTGACTAGTGCTAACTATAAAGCATCCAGTGTGAAGAGAGGCCACAGTTTACAGAGCCATCTGGGCCCAGCTGCACCCTGAAAAATAGATAAAGTGCACAAAAACATATAGTAATATATGTAAGGTATTAGTTAATATTATGGCCACAATGCGTAAGCTAGCAACCCACGTCAAGAGTCCTCACACTTACCAGTCCTACTCTCACAACAAATACCACCAAAAGAGGAAAAATACTCCACTATTATAGACAAAAAATACCAGAACACAGGCAAAGGTGCTTATCTGTCCAGGCCTCTAGACAAATGCACTGACAGGGTGCAGCGGACCCAAGTAAAGATGGCGACTGCACAGGTGCCGTAATACCAATGAGGCAGCCAGCCTACAATCAGGGATTGGCTGCTTGGCACACCAGTGCAAACAAATAATTTGTATGCGGCGATGTTCACACAGAAAATGCAGAGCATCTGGCTCACAGCCTATTAATGACGCCATATGGTGAGCTGACCAGTGCTAACTATAATGCATCCATGGAGAACAGAGGGACAACACAGCCTCTTGTAGGTAGGACACTAACCCGTATGACAGGTGGCTCGAGCCTTTTTACAGGGCCTCTATCATGACCCGGGCTCTATGTGGAGCACCCCCACTGTCGCAGGGCCGAGGGGTACCCGGTACCGGGCCTCTCTGTCTCGGTTCTGGGATTGTCACGGTGGCTAGACCCGGCCCGTGACCCTGCTAAGGGGCGTCCAGTAAAAGTTGGGAGTGATGATGTGGGGTGCAGGGTGCGACGAATAACGAGGACACAGGGTTGCAGTCTCTTTACCTCTTTACTGAAGGCTTCAGGATCCTCAGTCCAGAGTATGGTTAACAGGGCTGTCTGAGACCGGCCGGTCCGATGGCACCTCCAGAGTTCCCTTTGCAGGTGGAAATCTGTGCCTTCCTTCTAGCGCTTGTGTGTTGTAGTCCTTCCCTGCTGAGCACCACGGGACAGTCCTCACAACTGTTGTGTCTGTTTCTGATGTTCCCTCACAACTGATTCTGATGTTCTTCTCTGTCCCACAGATGATATGGCTATGACGCACCCGTATGATGGGTAGGCCTGGAGTTCTTCCGGGACCCTAGAGTCGCCCCTCTCCCACTGTTGCCCCTATGTCTGCTAAGGTGATTTAGGTGAGACAGCCCGCCTATAACTGACTGTCCTGCCGTAGGTTTGAAGTAAGGCTTGGAGCCAGTACTTCCTCGGCGTTTCCGGCTACGCGCCTCAGTAGGATGTTGCCTCGATCTTACAGCACGACTACTACTGGTGTTTTCTCCTTGTTGCGTTGATCTCGTTTCTCACTCTTCACAATAAACCTCGCTTCTTGTCCTTTCTTGGGGTACCGCCGCAATGAAGTGCAGGTGCGGTCCCGTAACGTTCTTTCTGTTTGCTAGGCCTCTGTCAGGATCCCACCCCTGACAGGGACCTCCCTGAATCTTCCCCTGCAACACCCTCTGCCACAGGATGTTGCCTGGTTCCAACCCAGTCAGCTTCTAACTAACTTCCTATCTAACCCCCAGTTTTACCAGACTGTGAGGAGTGGCCTAATACATAGCACCCTTAGCTCCCACTGGAGGCCAGACTGTGAAGTGTATTGTTGTCTGTGATACCTGGTCAGGTGAACTCCTTCAGTGCCATCAGACGTACCATAGCCCCCCTTAGTGGCGGAGCAACAGTACTGCAACGACCAGGACTCTGGGGCGCTGCATATGCGCCATTGTGTCTCCAGGTGTCAGGGCGGAGAGGTGACTTGTAATCCAGCTGTCCTGCCGGTTTGTGCTGTGAGCCATGCAGTCCCTCACAACCTCGGTCTTCCGGCTACCGGTGTCTGTGCTCTGTAGGGAGGTAGACCAGTCACACCTATTCTCTCCAGTTCCCACTCTCCTGTGCTTCACTTCTCCTACATGCTCTTTACAATCCATTTGGCTTTCTCTTTCTCTCTTTCTAGCAGCTAGAGCACTTCTCGTGGCTGCATGTCCTCTCTACTCCCTTCTCCTCTGTCTCTCTGACAGGAACTCCCTCACTTTCCTTCCAGACCAGAATATATATAAAGGAGCGACCCACAAGCTGGATCAGAGCTCCCCCTTCTGGCCTGGAGTGTGAATATGCTTGTGTCTTCCTTATAAAGAAGATCCTTCCTCGCTCCCAAGCGTGACATCACTCTCCCTGTGAGGAAAGCAATGCCACTCTTACAACCAGGAACCTGGGGTGTCACACTTCCCCCCCCATTAAATCCAGTTCTCCTCAACTGGGAAAAGAAAAACAGCAATAACAGGTTAGGAAAAGGTCTCATGAAAAAAATGTTCCCATTATTAGGAAGTGGGTCTCCCATAGTGTTTGCCTATGCAGTGAATGCAAGGGCTGACAAAAATTTGGAGGCACTCCAAATTCCCCTTGGAAGAGACGTGGAGGAGGAAATCATAAAAAATGTTCCCATTAGAAAGGAGCGGGTTTCCTAAACTTGTAATGCCCATGCACTAAAGGTACCGTCACATTAAGCGACGCTGCAGCGATAGCGACAACGATGCCGATCGCTGCAGCGTCGCTGTTTGATCGCTGGAGAGCTGTCACACAGACCGCTCTCCAGCGACCAACGATGCCGAGGTCCCCGGGTAACCAGGGTAAACATCGGGTTGCTAAGCGCAGGGCCGCGCTTAGTAACCCGATGTTTACCCTGGTTACCAGCGTAAAAGTAAAAAAAACAAACAGTACATGCTCACCTGCGCGTCTCCCAGCGTCTGCTTCCTGACACTGACTGAGCTCCGGCCCTAACAGCACAGCGGTGACATCACCGCTGTGCTTTCACTTTCACTTTAGGGCCGGATCTCAGTCAGAGCAGGAAGCAGACGCTGGGGGACGCGCAGGTGAGTATGTACTGTTTGTTTTTTTTACTTTTACGCTGGTAACCAGGGTAAACATCGGGTTACTAAGCGCGGCCCTGCGCTTAGTAACCCGATGTTTACCCTGGTTACCAGTGTAAAACATCGCTGGTATCGTTGCTTTTGGTGTCAAACACAACGATACACGGCGATCGGACGACCAAATAAAGTTCTGGACTTTATTCAGCGACCAGCGACATCACAGCAGGATCCTGATCGCTGCTGCGTGTCAAACTAAACGATATCGCTAGCGAGGACGCTGTAACGTCACGGATCGCTAGCGATATCGTTTAGTGTGACGGTACCTTTAGTGTATGGGCCAACAAACATTAACCCCTGGCGGGTATACATGAATATACTGTTCTACCAATTTTTTTATGGGCATCATAAACACTCTTTGATTTGATTGTGAGCAGAGCGCATTTCAGAACACAAAAAAGCGGGAAAGTGCCGCTAATTATGGCGTCATCGCTGCTCACCATCTTGGTGGAATCCTCAAAGTTTTGGAGGATGGTACATATGTCTGAAATCCATGTCCACTCCTGAGGTCTTATATGTGGTGTCTGAACTGAATACCGATGGCCTTGTTGCTGGTAGTCAACAACTGACCTTCACTGCTCACAAATCCTTTCCAACATCTGCCATGTAGAGTTCCAATGGGTAGGGACATCACACAACAGTCAGTGAGCCGGAAGCTGCAAACACTGCTGAAGCACGGCAAGGGCAGCAGAAGCTGTAGCTGACTTTCTAAAATGGGCAAACAAGCGGCGTACTTTGACAAGCAGATCCAGCAGCTCCGGGTAGGTTTTGAGAAACTGCTGAACCTCGAGGTTAAGCACATGGGCCAAGCATGGTACATGTATGAGCTCGCCTCAGAGCCGCCACAAGGTTATGGCAATTGTCACACATGACCATGCCTGGCTGTAGGATCAGCGGTGTCATCCACAGATCTGCTTACTCTTTCACATCTGTCCACAACTCTTCAGCATTGTGCAGTTTGTTACCTAAGCATACTAGCTTCAGCACAGCCTGTTGCCACTTGGCTGAGGCAGTGCTGCAGTGCTCCAACTTGCGACTGATGTGGTAATTTCGGAGATGGAGGTTGAAGAGGAGGAGGAGAAAGAGGTGGTGCAGGAGCTGTAGACTGTGGGGGCAACCCTGATTGACCTAGGGCCCACAATCCTCAGCGTCGGGAGGACGTGTTCCATCCCAAGGTCCGGCTGGGTCCCGGCTTCCACTCTGTTAACCCAGTGAGCCGTCAGCGAGATGTACCGCCCTTGCCCACAAGCACTTGTCCATGTGTCCGTGGTTAGGTGGACTTTCCCAGTAACTGGATTGTTGAGGGCATGGCTAATGTTGTGGGACATGTGCTTGTGTAATGCGGGGACAGCACACAGGGAGAAATAGTGGCGGCTGGGGACTGAGTACCGAGGGTTGGGCGACACCATCAGTTTGAGTAAATCTTCCATCTCAACAAGCCTAAAAGGCAACATTTCGAGCGCAAGCAGTCACAAAATGTGTGAATTTAGTGTGGCATGTGGGGTGTTAGCTGTGTATTTGCGCTTGCGTTCCAAGGACTGCGGTATGGACAACTGAATGCTGCGCTGGGACAAGGACATGGATGTGCTTACTGACAGTGCTAATTGAGTGTGTGCAACGACAGGTGCAAGGTAGGAGGCATCATCGCATGCACCATGGACAGGAGATTGGCTTGCACACACAACAGCAGAAGAAGTAGTGGCCTGGCAGGTGGTGCAAATGGCTTTTGTGTGGATATCGGCAGAGTCTTTACAAAACAACCAGACTCGGGAAGACCTAACAGTTGGACTGGCAACTTCCATCATGTTGGTGTTATGGAGAACGGTTGCCCGCCATCTGTCTGCGGCCACCACACTGCTTCTTCCTGCCTGTCCGAGTGCTACGCCTCCCTCCCTCTATGTGCTGCTGTCCTCGCTCTGCATATCCTCCTGCCAGGTTGGGTCAGTTACTATATCATCCACCACCTCGTCTTCCACTTCTGCACCTTGGCCCTCCTCCTGACTTTCTGGCAATTGTGTCATCGTCCACCTCTTGTCACACTTCCCCACCATTGCCTTTGTGTGACCGTGGCTGCTCAAACATTTGGGCATTGCAACATGCGATCTACTCTTGCCTTGCTTCAGGTGGACTGGGCAAGAGGTCCGAATCTATAAATGGAAAAGTGAGCAGCTCTTCTGAGTTTCCAAGTGTAGGATCAGAACAACCTTTTCTCCTGTTACCATTTTGAAAATGAAAAAACTGGGGGTAAAAAATAATTTTTGTGAAAAAATTGTATGTTTTTTTTTTATTTTCACAACTCAACGTTATAATTTTTTGTGAACATCTAGATAAGTTCCTTGATGAGTCTAGATTCCAAAATGGTGTCACTTGTTGGAGATTTGTACTGTTTAGGCTGACCAGGGGCTCTTCAATGCAACAGGGCATCCGCTCTCAATTCCAGCCAGTTTTGCATTCAAAAACTCAAACGGTGCTCCTTCCATTAGGATGAATCCAGTCAAGATGAATTCAATCAAGTATCAGTAAATCCCAGAAGAAGAAGAAAAAGTCATACCTGTGAGAACGCTGAAGCTTGTGCATCATTGGACCTTCCAATAGGACAATAATTAGGGATCGATGAACCCAAACTGTAAACTCTTGTTACAGTTCGGATCCAGTTTGGGCTGTAAAAAAAGGCAGAAAATTAATAATAAACATTATAATTATACTTACCTGTCCAGCGATGCATTCTCCCGTCCCACTGTCTCCCGGCCGCATCTGCTTCCGGGGCCGCTCATTAACTGCTGGCAGTATTCACTGCACTCAGCAGTGTTCGGCTTTTTCTGACAGTGTTCGTGCAGCAGAACGTAGAGGCAGAACTCAAGTCAAGTAAAGCTAGAAAAAATCCTTTCATCAATGGAAAGCAAAGGAGAGCCAGGCTGAAGTTTGCCAAAGACCATAAGGATTGGACCATAGAGGACTGGAGTAAGGTAATCTTCTCTGATGAGTCTAATTTTCAGCTTTTCCCAACATCTGGTCATCTAATGGTTAGTCGGAGACCTGAAGAAGCATACAAGTCACAGTGTCTTGCACCCACTGTGAAATTTGGAAAAACAGTTGATTCCTTCCGCTCAAGCAATGTTCCCCATCTCTGAGGACTGTTTTTTTCCAGCAGGACAATGTGCCATGCCACACAGCTAGGTCAATCAAGGTGTGGATTAAGGACCACCACATCAAATCCCTGTCATGGCCATCCCAATCTCCGGACCTCTGATTGAAAACCTCTGGGATGTAATCAAGAGGAAGATGGATAGTCACAAGCCATCAAAGAAGAGCTGCTTAAATATTTGTACCTGGAGTGGCAAAAGATCATTCAAAAGCAGTGTGAAAGACTGGTGGAAAGCATGCCAAGATGCATGAAAGCTATGATTAAAAATCATGGTTATACCACAAAATATTGATTTCTGAACTCTGCCTGAGTTAAAACATTAGTATTGTTGTTTCGAAATGATTATGAACTTGTTTTTTTTGCATTATTTGAGGTCTGCAAGCAATGCATTTTTTTGTTATTTTGACCATTTCTCATTTTCAGAAAATAAATACAAAATGTATTGCTTGGAACTTCGGAGACATGTTGTCACTAGAGTTGAGTGACTTTTACTTTTTTAGGATCGAGTCGGGTTTCGCAAAACGGTTTCGAGTCGGATCGGGTGAAATCGGCCGATTATTGCGAAAAGTCGGGGGCCGACTGAAACACGAAACCCAATGCAAGTCAATGGGGAATCAAAGTTGGCAGAGAGTGGAGGACAGAAAAACACCAACAGTGCCCATTTTAATGCCAAAAACATCAATTCTTGTTACTTAAGCTTGTCAATCTTAATTTACCTTATAATAATAGTTAGGCATTGAAAATTGGGGGTCATTTGGCTAAAGTTGTGGGGAAGTAGGGCTGGCGCAAGTTTTTCGTGGGCCCAGGAAACGTGGACTACATCACGGCGGTGGAGCAGGGAGAGGTAAGTATTTAAACTTTGCAAGTGCTGTGATCCTGAGCAAGCAGGGGGGGCCCACTCATTCGCATTGGCACTGGCACAGGGCCCCTCAAAGTACGGTGTAGTGTTTGACGGCGGGGGCGCCTCCCACCGGCAGAGACACTTTTGCGTGCTATGAGGGGCCCTGTGCCAGTGACGTCGCCAACGAGTATGCCCCCCACCTGATGAAGGAACCTTCACTTTCATCTGCACCTTCCTCTATGTCCCCGTGTAAGGTGGTAGAGTATGCGGGAAGGGGAACCAGACTTTCAGCAGGGTCAGATACTGGCTGTGTAGAGTGCAAGGGGAATGTAGTGGTCTGGGTCAATGTACCAGCAGACTCATCTAGCAGTGGCTGGGCAATGGGCAGGATGAGGAGGAAACACAGATATAGGCCCAAATAATAAAGTAGGCTAAATGCAGTTCAAAATTGGTAACAGGAATAAACAGGCGGCATTGCTTTGTTCAGTGGAGGAAAACTGTAATGAGTGACAGACACAGTTAGTAGGCCCAAGTAATAAAGTGGGCCAAATGCAGTTCAAAATTGGTAACAGGAGTAAACAGGCGGCATTGCTTTGTTCAGTGGAGGAGAACAACAAGCAGCGGCAGACACCATTAGTAGGCCCAACCAAACAAGTAGGCCAAATGCAGTTTAATATTTGATATAGGCTGAAAATTGAAGCTCAGCTTTGTTCAGTGGAGGAGAACAACAAGCAGCGGCAGACACCGTTAGTAGGCCCCACCAAACATGTAGGCCAAATGCAGTTTAATATTTGATATAGGCTGAAAATTGAAGCTCAGCTTTGTTCAGTGGAGGAGAATAGCAAAGAGCGTCAGACACCGTTATTTGGCCCAACCAAACAAGTAGGCCAAATGCAGTTTAATATTTGTTATAGGCTGAAAATTGAAGCTCAGCTAAGTTCAGTGGAGGAGAACAACAAGCAGCGGCAGACACCGTTAGTAGGCCCAACCAAACAAGTAGGCCAAATGCAGTTTAATATTTGATATAGGCTGAAAATTGAAGCTCAGCTTTGTTCAGTGAAGGAGAACAACAAGCAGTGGCAGACACCGTTAGTAGGCCCAACCAAACAAGTAGGCCAAATGCAGTTTAATATTTGATATAGGCTGAAAATTGAAGCTCAGCTTTGTTCAGAGGAGGAGAACAACAAGCAGCAGCAGACACCATTAGTAGGCCCAACCAAACAAGTAGGCCAAATGCAGTTTAATATTTGATATAGGCTGAAAATTGAAGCTCAGCTTTGTTCAGTGGAGGAGAACAACAAGCAGCGGCAGACACCGTTAGTAGGCCCCACCAAACATGTAGGCCAAATGCAGTTTAATATTTGATATAGGCTGAAAATTGAAGCTCAGCTTTGTTCAGTGGAGGAGAACAACAAGAAGCGGCAGACACCATTAGTAGGCCCAACCAAACAAGTATGCTAAATGCAGTTTAATATTTGATATAGGCTGAAAATTGAAGCTCAGCTTTGTTCAGTGGAGGAGAATAGCAAAGAGCGGCAGACACCGTTATTTGGCCCAACCAAACAAGTAGGCCAAATGCAGTTTAATATTTGTTATAGGCTGAAAATTGAAGCTCAGCTAAGTTCAGTGGAGGAGAACAACAAACAGCGGCAGACACCGTTAGTAGGCCCAACCAAACAAGTAGGCCAAATGCAGTTTAATATTTGATATAGGCTGAAAATTGAAGCTCAGCTTTGTTCAGTGGAGGAGAACAACAAGCAGTGGCAGACACCGTTAGTAGGCCCAACCAAACAAGTAGGCCAAATGCAGTTTAATATTTGATATAGGCTGAAAATTGAAGCTCAGCTTTGTTCAGAGGAGGAGAACAACAAGCAGCAGCAGACACCATTAGTAGGCCCAACCAAACAAGTAGGCCAAATGCAGTTTAATATTTGATATAGGCTGAAAATTGAAGCTCAGCTTTGTTCAGTGGAGGAGAACAACAAGCAGCGGCAGACACCGTTACTAGGCCCAACCAAACAAGTAGGCAAAATGCAGTTTAATATTCGAAACAGGATGAAAATTGAGGCTCAGCTTTGTTCAGTGGAGGACAGCTGTTTTGAGTGGCGCAGACAGACACGTGTAGTAGGCCTAAAATAAAAAGTAGGCTAAATGCAGTTCAAAATTGGTAACTGGAGTACACAGGCGGCATAGCCTTGTGCAGTGGAGGACAGCTGTATTGAGTGGCGCAGACAGGCACATGTAGTAGGCCTAAAGTAAAAAAGTAGGCTAAATGCAGTTCAACATTGGTAACTGGAGTACACAGGCGGCATAGCCGTGTGCAGTGGGGACTGCTGTATTGAGTGGCGCAGACAGACACAGTTAGTAGGCCTAAAATAAAAAAGTAGGCTCAATGCAGTTCAAAATTAGTTACAGGAGTACACAGGCGGCATAGCGTTGTTTAGAGGAGGACGATTGTAAGGAGTGGTGCAGACAGACACAGGTAGTAGGCCTAAAATAAAAAAATAGGCTCAATGCAGTTCAAAATTGGTAACTGGAGTACACAGGCTGCATAGCCTTGAGCAGTGGAGGACAGCTGTATTGAGTGGAGCAGACAGGCACAGGTAGTAGGCCTAAAATAAAAAAGTAGGCTAAATGCCGTTCAACATTGGTAACTGGAGTACACAGGTGGCATAGCTTTGTGCAGTGGAGGACAACTGTAAGGAGTGGCGCAGACAGACACATGTAGTAGGCCCAAATGATAAAGTAGGCTAAATGCAGTTCAAAATTTGTAACTGGAGTACACAGGCGGCATTGCTTTGTTCGGTGGAGGACAACTGGAAGGAGTGGCTGACACAGTTAGTAGGTCAAAATAGTAAAGTGGGCTAAATGTCTGCCACAACAATGTTCCTAAATAAACAGGTGGCATAGCTAGGTACAGGGTGTTGTGAATTCTGCTTTTGGGTTCCCTCCGGTGGTGGTAGGTGGTAATGCAGATGTCCCTGAGTTGCAGTCCGGGTCAGGTGTTTCTGCTGATTGCAGTTCTGACTGGGGTATTTAGGTGTGCAGGATCCATTATTCCTTGCCAGTTGCCAATTGTTGGGAGGTGTTGGACCTCTCCCTGGTTCCTCCTGCCTTTCTGCCAAATCAGCAAAGATAAGTGTCTGTTTTTTTTTCTGTGGCACACATGCTGTGTGCTTCATGATTCAGTGCTATTATTTTGTGTTTTCTTGTCCAGCTTAGATTGTGTCAGTATTTTCTCAGTCTTGTTGGATTCTCTGGAGTGGCAGATATACATTCCATGTCTTTAGTTAGATTGTGGAACTTTTTGTAGTATCTGCTGTGGATATTTTTGGAAGGGTTTTAATACTGACCGCTTAGTATTCTGTCCTATCCTTTCCTATTTAGCTAGAGTGGCCTCTTTTGCTAAATCTTGTTTTCTGCCTGCGTGTGTCTTTTCTTCTCCTAATCACAGTCAATATTCGTGGGGGCTGCCTATCCTTTGGGGTTCTGCTCTGAGGCAAGGTAGTATTCCTATTTCCATCTATAGGGGTATTTAGTCCTCCGGCTGTGTCGAGGTGTCTAGGGTTTGTTAGGCACACCCCGCGGCTACTTCTAGTTGCGGTGTTAGTTCAGGATCTGCGGTCAGTATAGTTTCCACCTACTCCAGAGAAAGTTTCATGTGGCTCCAAGGTCACCGGATCATAACAGTACAACTGGCCAATAATGAGCTAAATGCATCTCAGAAGAAGGGAAGAAAGGTGTTGAGCCATTTTTTTTTCTGCAGTCTGTTTTGTCTTTTTTTCCCTCTTTATCTATGGGTGGCTGAGGAGTCTTGTGCTAGCATGGATGTTCAGGAATTAGCTTCTCGTGTAGACCAGCTTGCTGCTAGGGTACAGGGTATTTCTGATTTTATTGTTCAGACTCCTGTTTTAAAACCGAAGATTCCTACTCCTGATTTGTTTTTTGGTGACAGGTCCAAATTTTTGAGTTTTAAAAACAATTGTAAACTGTTTTTTGCTTTGAGACCTCGATCGTCATCTCCCTGCTGCGTGGTGATCCACAGGATTGGGCATTTTCCCTGGAATCTGGGAATCCTGCTTTGCTTAATGTAGACTCCTTTTTTCAGGCTTTAGGATTATTATATGATGAACCAAATTCTGTGGATCAAGCGGAGAAGACCTTGTTGGCCCTGTCTCAGGGTCAAGAGGCGGCAGAATTGTATTGTCAGAAATTTAGAAAATGGTCTGTGTTGACTAAATGGAATGATGATGCTTTGGCGGCAATTTTCAGAAAGGGTCTTTCTGAATCCGTTAAAGATGTTATGGTGGGGTTTCCCACGCCTTCCGGTCTGAGTGATTCTATTTCTCTGGCCATTCAGATAGATCGGGATTTTTTTTTGTTGCTAAGAAGGATGGCTCCTTGAGACCTTGTATTGATTATCGCCTCTTGAATAAGATCACGGTCAAGTTTCAATACCCTTTACCTTTGCTTTCTGATTTGTTTGCTAGGATTAAGGGGGCTAGTTGGTTTACTAAGATTGACCTTCGGGGGGCATATAATCTTGTTCGTATTAAACAGGGTGATGAATGGAAAACTGCGTTTAATACGCCTGAAGGCCATTTTGAATACCTTGTGATGCCATTCGGGCTCACTAATGCTCCATCGGTTTTTCAATCCTTCATGCATGATATCTTCCGGACTTATATTGATAAATTCTTGATTGTATATTTGGACGATATTTTGATTTTTTTCTGATGATTGGGAGTCTCCTGTGGAACAGGTCAGGATGGTATTTCAGATCCTTCGTGACAATGCTTTGTTTGTGAAGGGGTCTAAGTGCCTCTTTGGGGTGCAGAAGGTTTCTTTTTTGGGCTTCATTTTTTCTCCCTCATCTATGGAGATGGATCCGGTTAAGGTTCAGGCCATTTATGATTGGATTCAACCTACATCCGTGAAGAGCCTTCAGAAATTTTTGGGTTTTGCAAATTTTTATCGCCGTTTCATTGCTAATTTCTCCAGCGTGGTTAAACCCTTGACCGATTTGACGAAGAAAGGCGCTGATGTGGCGAATTGGTCCTCTGCGGCTGTCTCTGCCTTTCAGGAGCTTAAACGCCGATTTACTTCTGCTCCAATGTTGCGCCAACCGGATGTTTCCCTTCCGTTTCAGGTTGAGATTGACGCCTCTGAGATTGGGGCAGGGGCCGTTTTGTCTCAGAGGGATTCTGTGGGTTCCTTGATGAAACCGTGTGCCTTCTTCTCCCGCAAGTTTTCGCCTGCTGAACGCAATTATGATGTCGGCAATCGGGAGTTGTTGGCTATGAAGTGGGCGTTTGAGGAGTGGCGACATTGGCTTGAGGGAGCTAAGCATCGTATTGTGGTCCTGACTGATCATAAGAATCTGATTTACCTCGAGTCTGCCAAACGGCTGAGTCCTAGACTGGCTCGATGGTCCTTGTTTTTTTCCCATTTTGATTTTGTGGTTTCGTATCTTCCGGGTTCTAAGAATATTAAGGCTGATGCCCTTTCTAGGAGTTTTTTGCCTGATTCTCCTGAGGTCCTTGAACCGGTCGGCATTCTGAAAGAAGGGGTGGTCCTTTCTGCCATTTCCCCTGATTTACGGCGGGTTCTTCAGGAATTTCAGGCTGACAGACCTGACCGCTGTCCTGTGGGGAAATTGTTTGTTCCTGACAGATGGACTAGTAGAGTGATTTCTGAGGTTCACTGTTCCGTGTTGGCTGGTCATCCTGGTATTTTTGGTACCAGAGATTTGGTTGGTAGGTCCTTTTGGTGGCCTTCCTTGTTGCGTGATGTGCGTTCTTTTGTGCAGTCCTGTGGGACTTGTGCACGGGCCAAGCCTTGTTGTTCCCGTGCTAGTGGGTTACTTTTGCCATTGCCGGTCCCTGAGAGGCCCTGGACGCATATTTCTATGGATTTTATTTCTGATCTTCCGGTTTCCCAGAGGATGTCGGTTATCTGCGTTGTTTGTGACCGGTTTTCTAAGATGGTTCATTTGGTGCCTGCAGGTTAAAAACAATCTGATCAATGTGCATTACCTATAAGACGGAAAGAAAAATCAATAACTAAAGACAAAGCTGTTACAAAAAGACGGACATATCAACCTTTTCATTCAAGCCAGATGGTCCCGCTGCCTCCGTGCGCAAGATCCATCTGGCTTCCCTGCATAGCAAGAGACGATTCAGGTCTCCTCCCCCCTCAGGAAGGGAGACACGCTCCAAGCCAGCAAATCTGAGTGCATCTACGTCACTCCCATGGTGGGTACGGACATGCTCTATCAATCTCGGTGCTCCCTTCCCTGTCCTAACAGAATTGAAATGTTCTCTAATACGAACAAAAAGGGGACGGATCGTTTTTCCGATGTAGAATTTCCTACACGTACTGAACAGGACATAGACTACATGGGTAGTCCTGCAGGATATAAAATCCCGCACAATGTGTTGTATGTGACCTACTCTGATTCTATCTCCAGTGAAATGGTAAATACAAAAACTACATCCCCCGCATTTAAAGTTTCCCTTTGGGATGCTACTGGTGAGCCAATTACCTTTCTTTGTCACAAAACGATTACGGACTATACTGTCTCTAATATTCCTGCTACGGCGGCTAGCGAATAACGGCCCCCTATCTACTATTTCTTTTAGATCGGGATCTTGCCGCAAGATTTGCCAATTCCTTCGAATAGTTGTTCTGATGTGGCTGTCCAGCGGGCCAAACTTAAAACTAAATACAAACTGTTTCTCACACTTTTTTCTAGAGGGGACGGAAATATCTGTGGCAACCGCTCTGTTATGAGCAGTACTTAAAACTCCGGGGGGGTAACCACGTTTCCTGAATCTATCCACTAAATCAACTGACTGCTGCGCAGACCCTGCTGGGTCATTATTGATTCTTTTGACCCTAAGGAACTGACTATATGGCAATGATCTTTTCATATATGGTGGATGAGCACTATTAAAATGCAATAAAGAATTTGAAGCGGAAGGTTTTCTGTATACCTCTGTGGTTATGCCCCCTTCATTAATGTGTAATTTCACATCCAGAAAGACCAAACTGTCTCCTCCGAATTGTGAGGTAAACCCCATGTTCATGGTGTTGGATGTCCCCAGGTACCTCACAAATTCAGTGAAAGTATCCTGGTGCCCATCCCACACCATGAACATGTCGTCGACATATCTAGCATAAAGCTTGATATGTCTAAGAAACGGGTTACTTGGGGAGTAAATATACTCCTCCTCAAACCTGGCAAGGAAGAGGTTAGCCAGGGTACATGCGACGGGGGCACTCTGACTCGAGTGCTACTGAGGATCCCTGCACATCTAGAAATCTGGTGCCACCACAACAAGGAGCCGTCTCCAATGTCTCCCCTTTAGACGCAGGACGTGATTTCTGAGGTTCACTGTTCCGTGTTGGCTGGTCATCCTGGTATTTTTGGTACCAGAGATTTGGTTGGTAGGTCCTTTTGGTGGCCTTCCTTGTTGCTTGATGTGCGTTCTTTTGTGCAGTCCTGTGGGACTTGTGCACGGGCCAAGCCTTGTTGTTCCCGTGCTAGTGGGTTACTTTTGCCATTGCCGGTCCCTGAGAGGCCCTGGACGCATATTTCTATGGATTTTATTTCTGATCTTCCGGTTTCCCAGAGGATGTCGGTTATCTGCGTTGTTTGTGACCGGTTTTCTAAGATGGTTCATTTGGTGCCTTTGCCTAAATTGCCTTCCTCTTCAGATTTGGTTCCGTTGTTTTTTCAGCATGTGGTTCGTTTGCATGGTATTCCGGAGAATATTGTGTCCGACAGAGGTTCCCAGTTTGTTTCTAGGTTTTGGCGGGCCTTTTGTGCTAGGCTGGGCATTAATTTGTGTTTTTCTTCTGCATTTCATCCTCAGACAAATGGCCAGACCGAGCGAACTAATCAGACCTTGGAGACCTATTTGAGATGCTTTGTGTCTGCTGATCAGGATGATTGGGTGGCCTTTTTGCCATTGGCCGAGTTTGCCCTTAATAATCGGGCTAGTTCAGCTACTTTGGTTTCGCCTTTCTTTTGTAATTTTGGTTTTCATCCTCGTTTTTCTTCTGGGCAGGTTGAGCCTTCTGACTGTCCTGGTGTGGATTCTGTGGTTGACAGGTTGCAGCAGATTTGGGCTCATGTGGTGGACAATTTGGTGTTGTCTCAGGAGGAGGCTCAACGTTTTGCTAACCGTCATTGGTGTGTTGGTTCCCGGCTTCGGGTTGGGGATCTGGTTTGGTTGTCTTCCTGTCATGTTCCTATGAAGGTTTCTTCCCCTAAGTTTAAGCCTCGGTTTATTGGTCCTTATAGGATTTCTGGGATTATTAATCCGGTGTCTTTTCAATTGGCGCTTCCGGCCTCTTTTGCTATCCATAATGTCTTCCATAGATCTTTATTGCGGAAATATGTGGTGCCCGTTGTTCCCTCTGTTGATCCTCCGGCCCCTGTGTTGGTTGATGGGGAGTTGGAGTATGTGGTTGAGAAGATTTTGGATTCTTGTTTTTCGAGGCGGAGGCTTCAGTACCTTGTCAAATGGAAGGGTTATGGCCAGGAGGATAATTCTTGGGTTTTTGCTTCTGATGTCCATGCTGCTGATTTGGTCCGTGCCTTTCATCTGGCTCGTCCTGATCGGACTGGGGGCGCTGGTGAGGGTTCGGTGACCCCTCTTCAAGGAGGGGGTACTGTTGTGAATTCTGCTTTTGGGTTCCCTCCGGTGGTGGTAGGTGGTAATGCAGTTGTCCCTGAGTTGCAGTCCTGGTCAGGTGTGTTATGACCCCAATGGCAGAGGGTCTCAGAAATAATTACTAAGTCTGCAAACACAAAAAACCAGCTCATAGGTCAGTGGTAACTGAGCTGACCATATATCTAATCCTAGCACCACAAATAGCAGCAGCCGGGGAACGTGCCTACGTTGGTTCTAGACGTCTCGCGCCAGCCGGAGAACTAACTAACCCTAGAAGGGAAAAGAAAGACCTGTCTTGCCTCCAGAGAAAAGACCCCAAAAGTTGGATACAAGCCCCCAACAAATAATAACGGTGAGGTAAGAGGAAAAGACAAACGTAAGAATGAGCTAGGTATTTAGCAAAGAGAGGCCCACTAGCTAATAGCAGAATAAAGTAAGATGACTTATATGGTCAGCAAAAACCCTATCAAAATATCCACGCTGGATATTCAAGAACCCCCGAACCGTCTAACGGCCCGGGGGGAGAACACCAGCCCCCTAGAGCTTCCAGCAAGGTCAGGAATCACATTAGTACAAGCTGGACGAAAATGAGAGCAAGCAAATAACCAAAAAACAAAGAAGCAAGACTTAGCTTAATTTTGCACGAACCAGGACCAGCAGACAGGAGCAAACAGAAAGGATCTGATTACAACGATGCCAGGCACTGGACTAAGGATCCAGGAAGCTTATATAGCAACACCCCTGGACTAACGACCCAGGTGGGTGCCAAACTGAGGAAAGACAATCCCAGAGTCATATCACTAGTGACCACAAGAGGGAGCCAAAAAGTCTAATTCACAACAGTACCCCCCCTTAAGGAGGGGTCACCGAACCCTCACCAAGACCACCAGGGCGATCAGGATGAGCAGCGTGAAAGGCACGAACTAAATCGGCCGCATGCACATCAGAGGCAACCACCCAGGAATTATCCTCCTGACCATAGCCCTTCCACTTGACCAGATACTGAAGCCTCCGTCTGGAGAGACGAGAATCCAAGATCTTCTCCACCACGTACTCCAACTCACCCTCAACCAACACCGGAGCAGGAGGCTCAACAGAAGGAACCACAGGTACAACGTACCGCCGCAACAAAGACCTATGGAACACGTTGTGAATGGCAAACGACACCGGAAGATCCAAGCGAAAGGACACAGGATTAAGGATTTCCAATATCTTGTAAGGACCGATGAAGCGAGGCTTAAATTTAGGAGAGGAGACCTTCATCGGAACAAATCGAGAAGACAGCCATACCAAATCGCCAACACGAAGTCGGGGACCCACACCGCGGCGGCGGTTGGCAAAACGCTGAGCCTTCTCCTGTGACAACTTTAAGTTGTCCACCACATGATTCCAGATCTGCTGCAACCTATCCACCACAGAATCTACCCCAGGACAGTCAGAAGGCTCCACATGTCCCGAGGAAAAACGAGGGTGGAAACCAGAGTTGCAGAAAAATGCGAAACCAAAGTAGCGGAACTAGCCCGATTATTAAGGGCAAACTCAGCCAACGGCAAGAAGGTCACCCAATCATCCTGATCTGCCGAAACAAAACACCTCAAATAAGCCTCCAGAGTCTGATTAGTTCGCTCCGTTTGTCCATTAGTCTGAGGATGAAAGGCAGACAAAAACGACAAATCAATGCCCATCCTAGCACAAAAGGATCGCCAGAACCTGGAAACAAACTGGGATCCTCTGTCAGACACAATATTCTCAGGAATGCCGTGTAAACGAACCACATTCTGAAAGAACACAGGAACCAGATCGGAAGAGGAAGGCAGCTTAGGCAAAGGCACCAAATGGACCATTTTAGAAAAGCGATCACATACCACCCAGATGACAGACATGCCCTGAGACACCGGGAGATCTGAAATGAAATCCATGGAAATGTGTGTCCAAGGCCTCTTCGGGACAGGCAAGGGCAAGAAAAACCCACTGGCACGAGAACAGCAAGGCTTAGCTCGAGCACAAGTCCCACAGGACTGCACAAATGACCGCACATCCCATGACAAGGAAGGCCACCAAAAGGACCTAGCCACCAGATCTCTGGTGCCAAAAATTCAAGGATGCCCTGCCAACACCGAGGAATGAACCGAGGAAATGACTCTGCTAGTCCACTTATCAGGAACAAACAGTCTGTCAGGTGGACAAGAGTCAGGTCTACCAGCCTGAAATCTCTGCAACACACGTCGCAAATCAGGAGAAATGGCTGACAAGATAACTCCCTCTTTAAGAATACCAACTGGTTCTGCGACTCCAGGAGAGTCAGGCACAAAGCTCCTTGAAAGAGCATCAGCCTTCACATTCTTTGAACCTGGAAAATACGAGACCACAAAGTCAAAACGGGAGAAAAACAATGACCAGCGGGCCTGTCTAGGATTCAGGCGTTTAGCAGACTCGAGATACATCAAATTTTTGTGATCAGTCAAGACCACCACACGATGCTTAGCACCCTCGAGCCAATGACGCCACTCCTCAAATGCCCACTTCATGGCCAGCAACTCCCAATTGCCAACATCATAATTCCGCTCAGCAGGCAAAAACTTCCTAGAGAAGAAAGCACATGGTCTCATTACCGAGCAACCCGGGCCTCTCTGCGACAAAACGGCCCCTGCCCCAATCTCAGAAGCGTCCACTTCGACCTGAAAGGGAAGTGAGACATCAGGCTGGCACAAAACAGGCGCCGAAGTAAACCGGCGCTTCAACTCTTGGAACGCCTCCACGGCTGCAGGAGCCCAGTTAGCAACATCAGAACCTTTCTTGGTCATATCCGTCAAAGGTTTAACAACGCTAGAAAAATTAGCGATAAAACGACGGTAGAAGTTAGCAAAACCCAAGAACTTCTGAAGACTCTTAACTGACGTGGGTTGAGTCCAATCATGAATAGCTCGGACCTTGACTGGGTCCATCTCCACAGCAGAAGGGGAAAAAATAAACCCCAAAAAGGGAACCTTCTGTACTCCAAAGAGACACTTTGAGCCCTTAACAAACAAAGCATTCTCACGCAAAACCTGAAACACCATCCTGACCTGCTCCACATGTGAGTACCAATCTTCAGAGAAAACCAGAATATCATCCAGATAAACAATCATAAATTTATCCAGATACTTCCGGAAAATATCGTGCATAAAGGACTGAAACACTGAGGGAGCATTAGAGAGCCCAAAAGGCATCACCAAGTACTCAAAATGACCTTCGGGCGTATTAAATGCAGTATTCCATTCATCTCCTTGCATAATGCGCACAAGGTTGTACGCACCACGAAGATCTATCTTGGTGAACCACTTGGCACCTTTAATCCGGGCAAACAAGTCCGACAACAGAGGCAAAGGATACTGAAATTTAACAGTGATTTTATTCAGAAGCCGATAGTCAATACAAGGTCTCAAAAATCCGTCCTTCTTGGCCACAAAAAAGAATCCCGCACCAAGAGGGGAAGAGGATGGACGGATATGCCCCTTCTCCAGAGACTCCTTGATATACGAACGCATTGCGGCATGCTCAGGTACAGACAGATTAAATAGTCTTCCCTTAGGAAATTTACTACCTGGAATCAAATCTATGGCGCAGTCACAGTCCCTATGAGGAGGCAGAGCACTGGACCTGGACTCGCTGAATACATCCTGATAATCAGACAAATACTCAGGAACTTCCGAAGGAGTAGAGGAAGCAATAGACACCGGCGGAGAATCAGCATGAATTCCCTGACAGCCCCAACTTGACACAGACATAGCCTTCCAATCCAAGACTGGATTGTGGGTCTGTAGCCATGGCAGACCCAAAACGACCAAATCATGCATTTTATGCAGAACAAGAAAACGAATCACCTCCCGATGTTCAGGAGTCATGCACATGGTTACCTGCGTCCAAAACTGCGGTTTATTTTCCGCCAATGGCGTAGCATCAATACCTCTAAGAGGAATAGGATTTACCAACGGTTCAAGAACAAAACCACAACGCTTGGCAAATGACAGATCCATAAGACTCAGGGCAGCGCCTGAATCCACAAACGCCATAACAGGGTAAGAAGACAATGAGCAAATTAAAGTCACAGACAAAATAAATTTAGGTTGCAAATTACCAATGGCGACAGGACTAACAACCCTTGTTAGGCGTTTAGAGCATGCTGATATAACATGTGTAGAATCACCACAGTAAAAACACAACCCATTCTGACGTCTATGATTTTTCCGCTCATTTCTAGTCTGAATTCTATCACATTGCATTAAATCAGGTGTTTGTTCAGACAACACCACCAGAGGATTAGCGGTTTTGCGCTCCCGCACACGCCGGTCAATTTGAATAGCCAGCGCCATGGAATCGTTCAGACTTGTAGGAATGGGGAAACCCACCATCACATTCTTAATGGCTTCAGAAAGGCCATTTCTGAAATTTGCGGCCAGAGCACACTCATTCCACTGAGTAAGCATGGACAATTTCCGAAATTTTTGGCAATACACTTCAGCTTCATCCTGGCCCTGAGAAATAGCCAGCAAGGCTTTTTCTGCCTGAATTTCAAGATTGGGTTCCTTGTAAAGCAATCCGAGCGCCAGAAAAAACGCATCAATATTTGCCAATGCCGGATCTCCTGGCGCTAGCGAGAAAGCCCAATCCTGAGGGTCGCCCCGTAAAAAAGAAATAACAATTTTAACTTGCTGAGCTGAATCTCCAGATGAATGGGGTCTCAGAGATAGAAACAATTTACAATTATTCCTGAAATTCCTAAACTTAAATCGGTCTCCAGAAAACAGTTCAGGAATAGGTATTTTAGGTTCAGACATAGGACTACTGGTAACAAAATCTTGTATGCCCTGCACACGAGCAGCAAGCTGGTCTACACTTGTAATCAAGGTCTGGACATTCATGTCTGCAGCAAGCACAAGCCACTCAGAGCTAAAGGGGAGGAAGAGAGGAAAAAAAAAAAAAACTCAGAATTTCCTTTCTTATTATCCCACTTCTGCAATACATTAAACATTCAATGTTGGCCTGGCATACTGTTATGACCCCAATGGCAGAGGGTCTCAGAAATAATTACTAAGTCTGCAAACACAAAAAACCAGCTCATAGGGCAGTGGTAACTGAGCTGACCATATATCTAATCCTAGCACCACAAATAGCAGCAGCCGGGGAACGTGCCTACGTTGGTTCTAGACGTCTCGCGCCAGCCGGAGAACTAACTAACCCTAGAAGGGAAAAGAAAGACCTTTCTTGCCTCCAGAGAAAAGACCCCAAAAGTTGGATACAAGCCCCCAACAAATAATAACGGTGAGGTAAGAGGAAAAGACAAATGTAAGAATGAGCTAGGTATTTAGCAAAGAGAGGCCCACTAGCTAATAGCAGAATAAAGTAAGATGACTTATATGGTCAGCAAAAACCCTATCAAAATATCCACGCTGGATATTCAAGAACCCCCGAACCGTCTAACGGCCCGGGGGGAGAACACCAGCCCCCTAGAGCTTCCAGCAAGGTCAGGAATCACATTAGTACAAGCTGGACGAAAATGAGAGCAAGCAAATAACCAAAAAACAAAGAAGCAAGACTTAGCTTAATTTTGCACGAACCAGGACCAGCAGACAGGAGCAAACAGAAAGGATCTGATTACAACGATGCCAGGCACTGGACTAAGGATCCAGGAAGCTTATATAGCAACACCCCTGGACTAACGACCCAGGTGGGTGCCAAACTGAGGAAAGACAATCCCAGAGTCATATCACTAGTAACCACAAGAGGGAGCCAAAAAGTCTAATTCACAACACAGGTGTTTCTGCTGATTGCTGTTCTGACTGGGGTATTTAGGTGTGCAGGATCCATTAGTCCTTGCCAGTTGCCAATTGTTGTTGGGAGGTGTTGGACCTCTCCCTTGTTCCTCCTGCCTTTCTGCCAAATCAGCAAAGATAAGTGTCTGTTTTTTTTTTTTCTGTGGCACACATGCTGTGTGCTTCATGATTCAGTGCTATTCTTTTGTGTTTTCTTGTCCAGCTTAGATTGTGCCAGTATTTTCTCAGTCTTGTTGGATTCTCTGGAGTGGCAGATATACATTCTATGTCTTTAGTTAGATTGTGAAACTTTTTGTATTATCTGCTGTGGATATTTTTGGAAGGGTTTTAATACTGACCGCTTAGTATTCTGTCCTATCCTTTCCTATTTAGCTAGAGTGGCCTCTTTTGCTAAATCTTGTTTTCTGCCTGCGTGTGTCTTTTCTTCTCCTACTCACAGTCAATATTCGTGGGGGCTGCCTATCCTTTGGGGTTCTGCTCTGAGGCAATGTAGTATTCCTATTTCCATCTATAGGGGTATTTAGTCCTCCGGCTGTGTCGAGGTGTCTAGGGTTTGTTAGGCACACCCCACGGCTACTTCTAGTTGCGGTGTTAGTTCAGGATCTGCGGTGTTGTGAATTCCGTTCTTGGGCTCCCTCCTGTGGTCATGAGTGGTACTGTGTGAGGTTGTTCTTGGGCTCCCTCTGGTGGCCTTTAGCGATATGGCTGGGCTCAGCTGTTTCATCTCCTGCTAGGCTGGGCCTATTTAACTCACCTGGACCTTTACTTGTCGCCTGCTGTCGGTGTATTCAGTCCTGATCCTGTGCTCTCCTGAATATTCCTTGTGACCAGTCTCCTGCTATGAGAAGCTAAGTTTGCTTGTTTAGTTTCTCATTATTTCCTTGAAAACGTTTCTCATTATATGATGAGTTCAGCCCAGCTTGCTTCATGTGATTTTTTGCTTGCTGGTTAGTTCTGGGGTGCAGAGTGCGCCCCTCACATCGTGAGTCGGTGTGGGGGTTCTTGTAATCTCTGCGTGGTTTACTTTTGATAGTTTTTTGTACTGACCGCACAGACACCTATCTTTATCTGCCTATCTAGTATTAGCGGGCCTCATTTGCTAAACCTGTTTCATCTCTACGTTTGTGTTTTCCCCTTAACTCACCGTTATTATTTGTGGAGGGCTATCTAAAACTTTGGGGATATTTCTCTGAGGCAAGTGAGGTTTTTGCTTTCTCTCTAGGGGTAGTCAGTTTCTCAGGCTGTGACGAGGCGTCTAGGTTTTCAGGTAACGCTCCACAGCTGCCTTTAGTGTGTTTGGATAGGATCAGGATTGCAGTCAGTATAGCTTCCACATCCCCAGAACTTGTCCTATATATACAGGGTATATGTGTCAGGTCAGTTTGAGATCCTACCACCAGGATCATAACAGTACAGCAGGCCACAAAGTGTTAATGCAGCAGAAGAGGGAGAAGAGAAATCCTGAAGTCATTTTTTTTTTCTCTGCACTGTGTTTGGCTTCTCTCCTCCCCTTAATCTCTGGGTGGTTCTGAATTCAGTTGCAGATATGGACCTTCAGAGTCTGTCTTCTAGTGTGGATCATCTCACTGCAAGGGTACAGGGCATTCAGGATTATGTAGTCCACAGTCCTATGTCAGAGCCTAAAATACCAATTCCTGAGCTGTTTTCCGGAGATAGATCTAGGTTTTTGACACCCACCTTTATCTGCCTATCTAGTATTAGCGGGCCTCATTTGCTAAACCTGTTTCATCTCTACGTTTGTGTTTGTGTATCTGCCTATCTAGTATTAGCGGGCCTCATTTGCTAAACCTGTTTCATCTCTACGTTTGTGTTTTCCCCTTAACTCACCGTTATTATTTGTGGGGGGCTATCTAAAACTTTGGGGATATTTCTCTGAGGCAAGTGAGGTCTTTGCTTTCTCTCTAGGGGTAGTCAGTTTCTCAGGCTGTGACGAGGCGTCTAGGTTTTCAGGTAACGCTCCACAGCTGCCTTTAGTGTGTTTGGATAGGATCAGGATTGCGGTCAGTATAGCTTCCACATCCCCAGAACTTGTCCTATATATACAGGGTATATGTGTCAGGTCAGTTTGAGATCCTACCACCAGGATCATAACAGTACAGCAGGCCACAAAGTGTTAATGCAGCAGAAGAGGGAGAAGAGAAATCCTGAAGTCATTTTTTTTTTCTCTGCACTGTGTTTGGCTTCTCTCCTCCCCTTAATCTCTGGGTGGTTCTGAATTCAGTTGCAGATATGGACCTTCAGAGTCTGTCTTCTAGTGTGGATCATCTCACTGCAAGGGTACAGGGCATTCAGGATTATGTAGTCCACAGTCCTATGTCAGAGCCTAAAATACCAATTCCTGAGCTGTTTTCCGGAGATAGATCTAGGTTTTTGACACCCACCTTTATCTGCCTATCTAGTATTAGCGGGCCTCATTTGCTAAACCTGTTTCATCTCTACGTTTGTGTTTGTGTATCTGCCTATCTAGTATTAGCGGGCCTCATTTGCTAAACCTGTTTCATCTCTACGTTTGTGTTTTCCCCTTAACTCACCGTTATTATTTGTGGGGGGCTATCTAAAACTTTGGGGATATTTCTCTGAGGCAAGTGAGGTCTTTGCTTTCTCTCTAGGAGTAGTCAGTTTCTCAGGCTGTGACGAGGCGTCTAGGTTTTCAGGTAACGCTCCACAGCTGCCTTTAGTGTGTTTGGATAGGATCAGGATTGCAGTCAGTATAGCTTCCACATCCCCAGAACTTGTCCTATATATACAGGGTATATGTGTCAGGTCAGTTTGAGTTCCTACCACCAGGATCATAACAGTACAGCAGGCCACAAAGTGTTAATGCAGCAGAAGAGGGAGAAGAGAAATCCTGAAGTCATTTTTTTTTTTTCACTGCACTGTGTTTGGCTTCTCTCCTCCCCTTAATCTCTGGGTGGTTCTGAATTCAGTTGCAGATATGGACATTCAGAGTCTGTCTTCTAGTGTGGATCATCTCACTGCAAGGGTACAGGGCATTCAGGATTATGTAGTCCACAGTCCTATGTCAGAGCCTAAAATACCAATTCCTGAGCTGTTTTCCGGAGATAGATCTAGGTTTTTGAACTTTAACAATAATTGTAAGTTATTCCTTTCTCTGAGACCTCGCTCCTCTGGTGATTCTGTTCAGCAAGTTAAAATTGTTATTTCTTTGTTGTGTGGTGACCCCCAAGATTGGGCATTCTCTCTGGCGCCAGGAGACCCTGCATTGCTAAATGTGGATGCGTTTTTTCTGGTGCTTGGAGTGCTTTATGAGGAACCTAATCTGGTAGACCAAGCAGAGAAGTTTTTGCTGGCTCTCTCTCAGGGTCAAGATGAAGCAGAGGTTTACTGTCAGAAGTTTAGGAAGTGGTCTGTGCTCACTCAATGGAATGAGTGCGCCCTGGCGGCGATTTTCAGAAAGGGTCTTTCGGAAGCCCTTAAAGATGTTATGGTGGGGTTCCCCACGCCTGCGGGTCTGAATGAGTCAATGTCTTTGGCCATTCAGATTGATCGGCGTTTGCGGGAGCGCAAACCTGTGCACCATCTGGCAGTAATTTCTGAGCAGAAACCTGAACCTATGCAATGCGACAGGATTCTGACCAGAGTTGAACGGCAAGACTACAGACGTCAGAATGGGTTGTGCTTTTACTGTGGTGATTCTGCTCATGTTATCTCAGCATGCTCTAAGCGCACTAAAAGGTTTACCAAATCTGTCCTCCAAAAAAAGATTGAAACACACATCCGCACTGCTGATTAAAATCCACCCAGGACCGCATCATGCTGTCCGTTCAACACCTGAATGTTGCAATACCTGTGCATCCGCTCCATTAGGTAAACCACAGGGGTGCCGCATCCAGAAAAAACAGCAAAAGTGCAAAAATATACTGAAAAAGGAAGAAAGGAGCGCACTTACCCTGAAGGAGCTTTACATCACTTTATTGGGACATAATAAAAAATCAAGAGCAGGGAGGGATAAGATCAGCCAAGGACGACGATCGTTTCATGCTGAATAGCACTTCAACGGGTCCACACGCTGGTGAGATCCGGGGAGTGTTTTATAGACCTACCTGGGTCGCAGACTCTTCCCCTACCTTGCTCAAAACATGAACACAATTACATTTAAAAACAGCAAATTGCAGGTTAAAAACAATCTGATCAATGTGCATTACCTATAAGACGGAAAGAAAAATCAATAACTAAAGACAAAGCTGTTACAAAAAGACGGACATATCAACCTTTTCATTCAAGCCAGATGGTCCCGCTGCCTCCGTGCGCAAGATCCATCTGGCTTCCCTGCATAGCAAGAGACGATTCAGGTCTCCTCCCCCCTCAGGAAGGGAGACACGCTCCAAGCCAGCAAATCTGAGTGCATCTACGTCACTCCCATGGTGGGTACGGACATGCTCTATCAATCTCGGTGCTCCCTTCCCTGTCCTAACAGAATTGAAATGTTCTCTAATACGAACAAAAAGGGGACGGATCGTTTTTCCGATGTAGAATTTCCAAAACGTACAGAACAGGACATAGACTACATGGGTAGTCCTGCAGGATATAAAATCCCGCACAATGTGTTGTATGTGACCTACTCTGATTCTATCTCCAGTGAAATGGTAAATACAAAAACTACATCCCCCGCATTTAAAGTTTCCCTTTGGGATGCTACTGGTGAGCCAATTACCTTTCTTTGTCACAAAACGATTACGGACTATACTGTCTCTAATATTCCTGCTACGGCGGCTAGCGAATAACGGCCCCCTATCTACTATTTCTTTTAGATCGGGATCTTGCCGCAAGATTTGCCAATTCCTTCGAATAGTTGTTCTGATGTGGCTGTCCAGCGGGCCAAACTTAAAACTAAATACAAACTGTTTCTCACACTTTTTTCTAGAGGGGACGGAAATATCTGTGGCAACCGCTCTGTTATGAGCAGTACTTAAAACTCCGGGGGGGTAACCACGTTTCCTGAATCTATCCACTAAATCAACTGACTGCTGCGCAGACCCTGCTGGGTCATTATTGATTCTTTTGACCCTAAGGAACTGACTATATGGCAATGATCTTTTCATATATGGTGGATGAGCACTATTAAAATGCAATAAAGAATTTGAAGCGGAAGGTTTTCTGTATACCTCTGTGGTTATGCCCCCTTCATTAATGTGTAATTTCACATCCAGAAAGACCAAACTGTCTCCTCCGAATTGTGAGGTAAACCCCATGTTCATGGGGTTCATGGATGTCCCCAGGTACCTCACAAATTCAGTGAAAGTATCCTGGTGCCCATCCCACACCATGAACATGTCGTCGACATATCTAGCATAAAGCTTGATATGTCTAAGAAACGGGTTACTTGGGGAGTAAATATACTCCTCCTCAAACCTGGCAAGGAAGAGGTTAGCCAGGGTACATGCGACGGGGGCACTCTGACTCGAGTGCTACTGAGGATCCCTGCACATCTAGAAATCTGGTGCCACCACAACAAGGAGCCGTCTCCAATGTCTCCCCTTTAGACGCAGGACGTGATTTCTGAGGTTCACTGTTCCGTGTTGGCTGGTCATCCTGGTATTTTTGGTACCAGAGATTTGGTTGGTAGGTCCTTTTGGTGGCCTTCCTTGTTGCTTGATGTGCGTTCTTTTGTGCAGTCCTGTGGGACTTGTGCACGGGCCAAGCCTTGTTGTTCCCGTGCTAGTGGGTTACTTTTGCCATTGCCGGTCCCTGAGAGGCCCTGGACGCATATTTCTATGGATTTTATTTCTGATCTTCCGGTTTCCAAGAGGATGTCGGTTATCTGCGTTGTTTGTGACCGGTTTTCTAAGATGGTTCATTTGGTGCCTTTGCCTAAATTGCCTTCCTCTTCAGATTTGGTTCCGTTGTTTTTTCAGCATGTGGTTCGTTTGCACGGTATTCCGGAGAATATTGTGTCCGACAGAGGTTCCCAGTTTGTTTCTAGGTTTTGGCGGGCCTTTTGTGCTAGGCTGGGCATTGATTTGTGTTTTTCTTCTGCATTTCATCCTCAGACAAATGGCCAGACCGAGCGAACTAATCAGACCTTGGAGACCTATTTGAGATGCTTTGTGTCTGCTGATCAGGATGATTGGGTGGCCTTTTTGCCATTGGCCGAGTTTGCCCTTAATAATCGGGCTAGTTCAGCTACTTTGGTTTCGCCTTTCTTTTGTAATTTTGGTTTTCATCCTCGTTTTTCTTCTGGGCAGGTTGAGCCTTCTGACTGTCCTGGTGTGGATTCTGTGGTTGACAGGTTGCAGCAGATTTGGGCTCATGTGGTGGACAATTTGGTGTTGTCTCAGGAGGAGGCTCAACGTTTTGCTAACCGTCATTGGTGTGTTGGTTCCCGGCTTCGGGTTGGGGATCTGGTTTGGTTGTCTTCCCGTCATGTTCCTATGAAGGTTTCTTCCCCTAAGTTTAAGCCTCGGTTTATTGGTCCTTATAGGATTTCTGGGATTATTAATCCAGTGTCTTTTCGATTGGCGCTTCCGGCCTCTTTTGCTATCCATAATGTCTTCCATAGATCTTTATTGCGGAAATATGTGGTGCCCGTTGTTCCCTCTGTTGATCCTCCGGCCCCTGTGTTGGTTGATGGGGAGTTGGAGTATGTGGTTGAGAAGATTTTGGATTCTCGTTTTTCGAGGCGGAGGCTTCAGTACCTTGTCAAATGGAAGGGTTATGGCCAGGAGGATAATTCTTGGGTTTTTGCTTCTGATGTCCATGCTGCTGATTTGGTCCGTGCCTTTCATCTGGCTCGTCCTGATCGGCCTGGGGGCGCTGGTGAGGGTTCGGTGACCCCTCTTCAAGGAGGGGGTACTGTTGTGAATTCTGCTTTTGGGTTCCCTCCGGTGGTGGTAGGTGGTAATGCAGTTGTCCCTGAGTTGCAGTCCTGGTCAGGTGTTTCTGCTGATTGCAGTTCTGACTGGGGTATTTAGGTGTGCAGGATCCATTAGTCCTTGCCAGTTGCCAATTGTTGTTGGGAGGTGTTCGACCTCTCCCTTGTTTCTACTGCCTTTCTGCCAAATCAGCAAAGATAAGTGTCTGGTTTTTTTTTTCTGTGGCACACATGCTGTGTGCTTCATGATTCAGTGCTATTCTTTTGTGTTTTCTTATCCAGCTTAGATTGTGTCAGTATTTTCTCAGTCTTGTTGGATTCTCTGGAGTGGCAGATATACATTCTATGTCTTTAGTTAGATTGTGGAACTTTTTGTATTATCTGCTGTGGATATTTTTGGAAGGGTTTTAATACTGACCGCTTAGTATTCTGTCCTATCCTTTCCTATTTAGCTAGAGTGGCCTCTTTTGCTAAATCTTGTTTTCTGCCTGCGTGTGTCTTTTCTTCTCCTACTCACAGTCAATATTCGTGGGGGCTGCCTATCCTTTGGGGTTCTGCTCTGAGGCAATGTAGTATTCCTATTTCCATCTATAGGGGTATTTGGTCCTCCGGCTGTGTCGAGGTGTCTAGGGTTTGTTAGGCACACCCCGCGGCTACTTCTAGTTGCGGTGTTAGTTCAGGATCTGCGGTGTTGTGAATTCCGTTCTCGGGCTCCCTCCTGTGGTCATGAGTGGTACTGTGTGAGGTTGTTCTTGGGCTCCCTCTGGTGGCCTTTAGCGATATGGCTGGGCTCAGCTGTTTCATCTCCTGCTAGACTGGGCCTATTTAACTCACCTGGACCTTTACTTGTCGCCTGCTGTCGGTGTATTCAGTCCTGATCCTGTGCTCTCCTGAATATTCCTTGTGACCAGTCTCCTGCTATGAGAAGCTAAGTTTGCTTGTTTAGTTTCTCATTATTTCCTTGAAAACGTTTCTCATTATATGATGAGTTCAGCCCAGCTTGCTTCATGTGATTTTTTGCTTGCTGGTTAGTTCTGGGGTGCAGAGTGCGCCCCTCACATCGTGAGTCGGTGTGGGGGTTCTTGTAATCTCTGCGTGGTTTACTTTTGATAGTTTTTTGTACTGACCGCACAGACACCTATCTTTATCTGCCTATCTAGTATTAGCGGGCCTCATTTGCTAAACCTGTTTCATCTCTACGTTTGTGTTTTCCCCTTAACTCACCGTTATTATTTGTGGGGGGCTATCTAAAACTTTGGGGATATTTCTCTGAGGCAAGTGAGGTCTTTGCTTTCTCTCTAGGGGTAGTCAGTTTCTCAGGCTGTGACGAGGCGTCTAGGTTTTCAGGTAACGCTCCACAGCTGCCTTTAGTGTGTTTGGATAGGATCAGGATTGCGGTCAGCATAGCTTCCACATCCCCAGAACTTGTCCTATATATACAGGGTATATGTGTCAGGTCAGTTTGAGATCCTACCACCAGGATCATAACAGTACAGCAGGCCACAAAGTGTTAATGCAGCAGAAGAGGGAGAAGAGAAATCCTGAAGTCATTTTTTTTTTCTCTGCACTGTGTTTGGCTTCTCTCCTCCCCTTAATCTCTGGGTGGTTCTGAATTCAGTTGCAGATATGGACATTCAAAGTCTGTCTTCTAGTGTGGATCATCTCACTGCAAGGGTACAGGGCATTCAGGATTATGTAGTCCACAGTCCTATGTCAGAGCCTAAAATACCAATTCCTGAGCTGTTTTCCGGAGATAGATCTAGGTTTTTGAACTTTAAGAATAATTGTAAGTTATTCCTTTCTCTGAGACCTCGCTCCTCTGGTGATTCTGTTCAGCAAGTTAAAATTGTTATTTCTTTGTTGTGTGGTGACCCCCAAGATTGGGCATTCTCTCTGGCGCCAGGAGACCCTGCATTGCTAAATGTGGATGCGTTTTTTCTGGCGCTTGGAGTGCTTTATGAGGAACCTAATCTGGTAGACCAAGCAGAGAAGGTTTTGCTGGCTCTCTCTCAGGGTCAAGATGAAGCAGAGGTTTACTGTCAGAAGTTTAGGAAGTGGTCTGTGCTCACTCAATGGAATGAGTGCGCCCTGGCGGCGATTTTCAGAAAGGGTCTTTCGGAAGCCCTTAAAGATGTTATGGTGGGGTTCCCCACGCCTGCGGGTCTGAATGAGTCAATGTCGTTGGCCATTCAGATTGATCGGCGTTTGCGGGAGCGCAAACCTGTGCACCATCGGGCAGTAATTTCTGAGCAGAAACCTGAACCTATGCAATGCGACAGGATTCTGACCAGAGTTGAACGGCAAGACTACAGACGTCAGAATGGGTTGTGCTTTTACTGTGGTGATTCTGCTCATGTTATCTCAGCATGCTCTAAGCGCACTAAAAGGTTTACCAAATCTGTCCTCCAAAAAAAGATTGAAACACACATCCGCACTGCTGATTAAAATCCACCCAGGACCGCATCATGCTGTCCGTTCAACACCTGAATGTTGCAATACCTGTGCATCCGCTCCATTAGGTAAACCACAGGGGTGCCGCATCCAGAAAAAACAGCAAAAGTGCAAAAATATACTGAAAAAGGAAGAAAGGAGCGCACTTACCCTGAAGGAGCTTTACATCACTTTATTGGGACATAATAAAAAATCAAGAGCAGGGAGGGATAAGATCAGCCAAGGACGACGATCGTTTCATGCTGAATAGCACTTCAACGGGTCCACACGCTGGTGAGATCCGGGGAGTGTTTTATAGACCCACCTGGGTCGCAGACTCCTCCCCTACCTTGCTCAAAACATGAACACAATTACATTTAAAAACAGCAAATTGCAGATTAAAAACAATCTGATCAATGTGCATTACCTATAAGATGGAAAGAAAAATCAATAACTAAAGACAAAGCTGTTACAAAAAGACGGACATATCAACCTTTTCATTCAAGCCAGATGGTCCCGCTGCCTCCGTGCGCAAGATCCATCTGGCTTCCCTGCATAGCAAGAGACGATTCAGGTCTCCTCCCCCCTCAGGAAGGGAGACACGCTCCAAGCCAGCAAATCTGAGTGCATCTACGTCACTCCCATGGTGGGTACGGACATGCTCTATCAATCTCGGTGCTCCCTTCCCTGTCCTAACAGAATTGAAATGTTCTCTAATACGAACAAAAAGGGGACGGATCGTTTTTCCGATGTAGAATTTCCTACACGTACAGAACAGGACATAGACTACATGGGTAGTCCTGCAGGATATAAAATCCCGCACAATGTGTTGTATGTGACCTACTCTGATTCTATCTCCAGTGAAATGGTAAATACAAAAACTACATCCCCCGCATTTAAAGTTTCCCTTTGGGATGCTACTGGTGAGCCAATTACCTTTCTTTGTCACAAAACGATTACGGACTATACTGTCTCTAATATTCCTGCTACGGCGGCTAGCGAATAACGGCCCCCTATCTACTATTTCTTTTAGATCGGGATCTTGCCGCAAGATTTGCCAATTCCTTCGAATAGTTGTTCTGATGTGGCTGTCCAGCGGGCCAAACTTAAAACTAAATACAAACTGTTTCTCACACTTTTTTCTAGAGGGGACGGAAATATCTGTGGCAACCGCTCTGTTATGAGCAGTACTTAAAACTCCGGGGGGGTAACCACGTTTCCTGAATCTATCCACTAAATCAACTGACTGCTGCGCAGACCCTGCTGGGTCATTATTGATTCTTTTGACCCTAAGGAACTGACTATATGGCAATGATCTTTTCATATATGGTGGATGAGCACTATTAAAATGCAATAAAGAATTTGAAGCGGAAGGTTTTCTGTATACCTCTGTGGTTATGCCCCCTTCATTAATGTGTAATTTCACATCCAGAAAGACCAAACTGTCTCCTCCGAATTGTGAGGTAAACCCCATGTTCATGGGGTTCATGGATGTCCCCAGGTACCTCACAAATTCAGTGAAAGTATCCTGGTGCCCATCCCACACCATGAACATGTCGTCGACATATCTAGCATAAAGCTTGATATGTCTAAGAAACGGGTTACTTGGGGAGTAAATATACTCCTCCTCAAACCTGGCAAGGAAGAGGTTAGCCAGGGTACATGCGACGGGGGCACTCTGACTCGAGTGCTACTGAGGATCCCTGCACATCTAGAAATCTGGTGCCACCACAACAAGGAGCCGTCTCCAATGTCTCCCCTTTAGACGCAGGACGTGATTTCTGAGGTTCACTGTTCCGTGTTGGCTGGTCATCCTGGTATTTTTGGTACCAGAGATTTGGTTGGTAGGTCCTTTTGGTGGCCTTCCTTGTTGCTTGATGTGCGTTCTTTTGTGCAGTCCTGTGGGACTTGTGCACGGGCCAAGCCTTGTTGTTCCCGTGCTAGTGGGTTACTTTTGCCATTGCCGGTCCCTGAGAGGCCCTGGACGCATATTTCTATGGATTTTATTTCTGATCTTCCGGTTTCCAAGAGGATGTCGGTTATCTGCGTTGTTTGTGACCGGTTTTCTAAGATGGTTCATTTGGTGCCTTTGCCTAAATTGCCTTCCTCTTCAGATTTGGTTCCGTTGTTTTTTCAGCATGTGGTTCGTTTGCACGGTATTCCGGAGAATATTGTGTCCGACAGAGGTTCCCAGTTTGTTTCTAGGTTTTGGCGGGCCTTTTGTGCTAGGCTGGGCATTGATTTGTGTTTTTCTTCTGCATTTCATCCTCAGACAAATGGCCAGACCGAGCGAACTAATCAGACCTTGGAGACCTATTTGAGATGCTTTGTGTCTGCTGATCAGGATGATTGGGTGGCCTTTTTGCCATTGGCCGAGTTTGCCCTTAATAATCGGGCTAGTTCAGCTACTTTGGTTTCGCCTTTCTTTTGTAATTTTGGTTTTCATCCTCGTTTTTCTTCTGGGCAGGTTGAGCCTTCTGACTGTCCTGGTGTGGATTCTGTGGTTGACAGGTTGCAGCAGATTTGGGCTCATGTGGTGGACAATTTGGTGTTGTCTCAGGAGGAGGCTCAACGTTTTGCTAACCGTCATTGGTGTGTTGGTTCCCGGCTTCGGGTTGGGGATCTGGTTTGGTTGTCTTCCCGTCATGTTCCTATGAAGGTTTCTTCCCCTAAGTTTAAGCCTCGGTTTATTGGTCCTTATAGGATTTCTGGGATTATTAATCCAGTGTCTTTTCGATTGGCGCTTCCGGCCTCTTTTGCTATCCATAATGTCTTTCATAGATCTTTATTGCGGAAATATGTGGTGCCCGTTGTTCCCTCTGTTGATCCTCCGGCCCCTGTGTTGGTTGATGGGGAGTTGGAGTATGTGGTTGAGAAGATTTTGGATTCTCGTTTTTCGAGGCGGAGGCTTCAGTACCTTGTCAAATGGAAGGGTTATGGCCAGGAGGATAATTCTTGGGTTTTTGCTTCTGATGTCCATGCTGCTGATTTGGTCCGTGCCTTTCATCTGGCTCGTCCTGATCGGCCTGGGGGCGCTGGTGAGGGTTCGGTGACCCCTCTTCAAGGAGGGGGTACTGTTGTGAATTCTGCTTTTGGGTTCCCTCCGGTGGTGGTAGGTGGTAAGGCAGTTGTCCCTGAGTTGCAGTCCTGGTCAGGTGTTTCTGCTGATTGCAGTTCTGACTGGGGTATTTAGGTGTGCAGGATCCATTAGTCCTTGCCAGTTGCCAATTGTTGTTGGGAGGTGTTCGACCTCTCCCTTGTTTCTACTGCCTTTCTGCCAAATCAGCAAAGATAAGTGTCTGGTTTTTTTTTTCTGTGGCACACATGCTGTGTGCTTCATGATTCAGTGCTATTCTTTTGTGTTTTCTTATCCAGCTTAGATTGTGTCAGTATTTTCTCAGTCTTGTTGGATTCTCTGGAGTGGCAGATATACATTCTATGTCTTTAGTTAGATTGTGGAACTTTTTGTATTATCTGCTGTGGATATTTTTGGAAGGGTTTTAATACTGACCGCTTAGTATTCTGTCCTATCCTTTCCTATTTAGCTAGAGTGGCCTCTTTTGCTAAATCTTGTTTTCTGCCTGCGTGTGTCTTTTCTTCTCCTACTCACAGTCAATATTCGTGGGGGCTGCCTATCCTTTGGGGTTCTGCTCTGAGGCAATGTAGTATTCCTATTTCCATCTATAGGGGTATTTGGTCCTCCGGCTGTGTCGAGGTGTCTAGGGTTTGTTAGGCACACCCCGCGGCTACTTCTAGTTGCGGTGTTAGTTCAGGATCTGCGGTGTTGTGAATTCCGTTCTCGGGCTCCCTCCTGTGGTCATGAGTGGTACTGTGTGAGGTTGTTCTTGGGCTCCCTCTGGTGGCCTTTAGCGATATGGCTGGGCTCAGCTGTTTCATCTCCTGCTAGACTGGGCCTATTTAACTCACCTGGACCTTTACTTGTCGCCTGCTGTCGGTGTATTCAGTCCTGATCCTGTGCTCTCCTGAATATTCCTTGTGACCAGTCTCCTGCTATGAGAAGCTAAGTTTGCTTGTTTAGTTTCTCATTATTTCCTTGAAAACGTTTCTCATTATATGATGAGTTCAGCCCAGCTTGCTTCATGTGATTTTTTGCTTGCTGGTTAGTTCTGGGGTGCAGAGTGCGCCCCTCACATCGTGAGTCGGTGTGGGGGTTCTTGTAATCTCTGCGTGGTTTACTTTTGATAGTTTTTTGTACTGACCGCACAGACACCTATCTTTATCTGCCTATCTAGTATTAGCGGGCCTCATTTGCTAAACCTGTTTCATCTCTACGTTTGTGTTTTCCCCTTAACTCACCGTTATTATTTGTGGGGGGCTATCTAAAACTTTGGGGATATTTCTCTGAGGCAAGTGAGGTCTTTGCTTTCTCTCTAGGGGTAGTCAGTTTCTCAGGCTGTGACGAGGCGTCTAGGTTTTCAGGTAACGCTCCACAGCTGCCTTTAGTGTGTTTGGATAGGATCAGGATTGCGGTCAGCATAGCTTCCACATCCCCAGAACTTGTCCTATATATACAGGGTATATGTGTCAGGTCAGTTTGAGATCCTACCACCAGGATCATAACAGTACAGCAGGCCACAAAGTGTTAATGCAGCAGAAGAGGGAGAAGAGAAATCCTGAAGTCATTTTTTTTTTCTCTGCACTGTGTTTGGCTTCTCTCCTCCCCTTAATCTCTGGGTGGTTCTGAATTCAGTTGCAGATATGGACATTCAAAGTCTGTCTTCTAGTGTGGATCATCTCACTGCAAGGGTACAGGGCATTCAGGATTATGTAGTCCACAGTCCTATGTCAGAGCCTAAAATACCAATTCCTGAGCTGTTTTCCGGAGATAGATCTAGGTTTTTGAACTTTAAGAATAATTGTAAGTTATTCCTTTCTCTGAGACCTCGCTCCTCTGGTGATTCTGTTCAGCAAGTTAAAATTGTTATTTCTTTGTTGTGTGGTGACCCCCAAGATTGGGCATTCTCTCTGGCGCCAGGAGACCCTGCATTGCTAAATGTGGATGCGTTTTTTCTGGCGCTTGGAGTGCTTTATGAGGAACCTAATCTGGTAGACCAAGCAGAGAAGGTTTTGCTGGCTCTCTCTCAGGGTCAAGATGAAGCAGAGGTTTACTGTCAGAAGTTTAGGAAGTGGTCTGTGCTCACTCAATGGAATGAGTGCGCCCTGGCGGCGATTTTCAGAAAGGGTCTTTCGGAAGCCCTTAAAGATGTTATGGTGGGGTTCCCCACGCCTGCGGGTCTGAATGAGTCAATGTCGTTGGCCATTCAGATTGATCGGCGTTTGCGGGAGCGCAAACCTGTGCACCATCGGGCAGTAATTTCTGAGCAGAAACCTGAACCTATGCAATGCGACAGGATTCTGACCAGAGTTGAACGGCAAGACTACAGACGTCAGAATGGGTTGTGCTTTTACTGTGGTGATTCTGCTCATGTTATCTCAGCATGCTCTAAG
Source organism: Ranitomeya variabilis (assembly GCF_051348905.1). Taxonomy (NCBI): domain Eukaryota; kingdom Metazoa; phylum Chordata; class Amphibia; order Anura; family Dendrobatidae; genus Ranitomeya; species Ranitomeya variabilis. Next base: position 558,024,291 of record NC_135236.1, on the reverse strand, counting down.
CGCACTAAAAGGTTTACCAAATCTGTCCTCCAAAAAAAGATTGAAACACACATCCGCACTGCTGATTAAAATCCACCCAGGACCGCATCATGCTGTCCGTTCAACACCTGAATGTTGCAATACCTGTGCATCCGCTCCATTAGGTAAACCACAGGGGTGCCGCATCCAGAAAAAACAGCAAAAGTGCAAAAATATACTGAAAAAGGAAGAAAGGAGCGCACTTACCCTGAAGGAGCTTTACATCACTTTATTGGGACATAATAAAAAATCAAGAGCAGGGAGGGATAAGATCAGCCAAGGACGACGATCGTTTCATGCTGAATAGCACTTCAACGGGTCCACACGCTGGTGAGATCCGGGGAGTGTTTTATAGACCCACCTGGGTCGCAGACTCCTCCCCTACCTTGCTCAAAACATGAACACAATTACATTTAAAAACAGCAAATTGCAGATTAAAAACAATCTGATCAATGTGCATTACCTATAAGATGGAAAGAAAAATCAATAACTAAAGACAAAGCTGTTACAAAAAGACGGACATATCAACCTTTTCATTCAAGCCAGATGGTCCCGCTGCCTCCGTGCGCAAGATCCATCTGGCTTCCCTGCATAGCAAGAGACGATTCAGGTCTCCTCCCCCCTCAGGAAGGGAGACACGCTCCAAGCCAGCAAATCTGAGTGCATCTACGTCACTCCCATGGTGGGTACGGACATGCTCTATCAATCTCGGTGCTCCCTTCCCTGTCCTAACAGAATTGAAATGTTCTCTAATACGAACAAAAAGGGGACGGATCGTTTTTCCGATGTAGAATTTCCTACACGTACATGCAGCGCCCCAGAGTCCTGGTCGTTGCAGTACTGTGGCTCCGCCACTATGGGGAGCCATGGTGCATCCGATGGCACTGAAGGAGTTCATCTGATCAGGTATCACAGACACCAATACATTTCACAGCCGGGCCTCCGGGGGGAGCTAAGGGTTCTATTCATTAGGCCACTCCCCACCATAGTGGGTAAACTGGGGGTCAGGCAGGAAGTTAGATGAGAAAGCTGACTGGATTGGATGAAGCAACACCTTGTGGCAGAGGGTGTTGTGGAGGAAGAGACAGTAGGGTCTCTGTCAGGGGTGGGATCCTGACAGAGGCTTGGCATTGGAAAGAACGTAACGGGTCCGCGCCAGCTCCGGGAAGCGGCGGGATTCAAGAAAGGACTAGAAGCGAGATAGATTGTGCTGAGTGAGAAACGAGATCAAGCGATAGGAGAATTCCAGCAGGGGTCGTGCTGTAAGACCGAAGCAACACCCTACTGAGGCGCACTACCGGTGGCCGGAACGCCGAGGGAGTATTATAACATTCAGCTTCAAGCAATACTCTAAACAGCGGCAGGACAGTCAGTTTAAGGCGGGCTGTCTAACACATATCACCTATGAAGTCTTGGGAGGCAATTGCGGGAGAGGGGCGTCTCTAGGGTCCCGGAAGAACTCCAGGCCTACCCGACAAACGGGTGCCGTTCTAACCGTAACATCAGGGAGGGACGGACGATTAGAAGAACATCATTTAATCGAGTTGTGAGGGAACTTAAGAAACAGACACAACAGTTGTGGGGTACTTTCCGTAAGCACAGCAGGGGAGGACTACAACACATAGCGCTAAGAAGGAAGGCACCGATTTCCACCTGTGAAGAGGACTCTGGAGGTGCCATTGGACCGGCCGGACTTGCGCAGCCTGGTGAGCCGTACTCTGGACTGAGGACTCAGAGATCTCCAGTAAAGAGGTAAAGAGACTGCAACCTGGTGTCCTCGTTATTTACCGCGACCTGCACCCCACAACTGCACCGTTACAACACCACTTATTGCACCGGACGTCCCCCACTGACAGACAGGGCCACGGACCGGGTCTAGCCACCGTGACAACCCCAGAACTGAGACTCAGAGGCCCGGCTCCGGGTACCCCTCGGCCCTGCGGCGGTGTGGGGGCGCTCCAACTTGGCGTCACGAACAGGATCTACTTAAGCCTGAAGAATCAGGTCATGTGTGCCTTGGAGCTGTGATTTGTTGTGCTTGGACTGTACTTTATTGAGGGACTGTGTATTGCCATTGACCAAGGGGAAGTTCCCGTCAAAAGCCGCCGCCATTGCTACGCCAGAGAAGAAGAAGGGCGTGCCATGGGAGGAGACTATCAGAGTGGCGCGAGAAATGGCTACCGCCCCCTGTGTTTCTGGCTGCAAAGCGATGACCTGCCTCGGAGTACAAGACCACCCCCTGATTTGCAACGGCGGGAAGCAGGAGATGGGGAAGCCCGTCCCTGGAGAAATGGCGGAGTCAGGTGCATGCACTGCCACCGACTATCAGGCCGCGACGACGAGCAGCAAGTGCCTGAACGAGGAAGAAGCGGTTCCGGCTTGCCCTCCTTCAACAGAGGCGGACCTATGTCCAATGCAGCGGAAAGATCTGAATTCGTTGGAACCGGCCGCGGAGCTGAGCTTACCCATCCCGTCCTCGGAGCCAGCGGAGGAGGAACCACAGCGAGCGGAGCCGTGTCCGAGGACCGCATTGGAGGAGCCGCGGTCCGAGCAGCAGCTGACTCCAGTGTCCTTGTCGGCGGAACGGATCGACACCGGTGGAATCACATCAGGCGCAGGTATGGAAAGCGCCCCTACTCCCCCGGTCGATTCTGCTCCCCCGACCGATCCGGTTCCTCCGATCGATCCCGCTCCTGTGACCGCTCCTCACCCTAGCAATGATCGTTCCTTCTTGGTGGAGCGGGTGATCCTCACCTCTAACGCGATGGGGAAGCTGGTGCCCCCACTACCAACCAAGATGGGAGAACCCCTAGACGTGGGCCTAGACGGGGTGATCCTTCGGTGGGACACCCCCTGGACCGGGCCGGATGGGACCCGGGAAGAGGGCCTCACCCTTGCGGTACTTACCTGGGAACAGTATAAGCAATGTTTGATTCAACACTGGAAAGATCGAGACGAGACCGAATCGCCTGACACACAACATAAGAAGTCTAGTCCCGGTAGGAAAGACGTGGTAAAGCGGGGAACCGTGCTGGCCTACCACCCAAAGAGAGGATGGGGTTCCATACAAGAACCGGGGCTACCCACTGATGTTTTTGTTACTAGCTATAACGTGAAGACCCCCTGCTGCAGCCGAAATGGTGATCCGTTACAGAGGGGAGATCAGGTGACCTACACCCGCCATCGGAGTGCACAAGGATGGTGTGCCCGGAACGTTCGACGGTGTGGGCCTGAAAGAGCGCCCCCTGTTGCTCCGATCATGAATGATCCCGATTTGCCAGATCTTATTCCTATCACCACCGTACGCCTCGTAGCGGCTCCAGAACTTGCAAGCAGGATTAGCCTTCAAATTCAGGCACCGGCTGATCTGAGGGTGCCTGAGAGACCAACTACCAGCTCAGGAGCTGCCTCCACCGGGGGGGAGACCGCCCCAGACTTGGAAGAATAAACCTCGATACCCTGAATTTGTAAATAGTTACTGTTCCACTACTTTGTTGCTATACCCGTAAAGGGCTAACTCTAAAAGGGATCCCTTTGTTTACCCGGGATCCCTATTGTTTTTGGTTATTTTTCTATTTTTTCTATGATTATTCAAAAACTGAGAAATCATGAACAGTGCATGATCAGAACTTCTTTGTACATAGTTTGCACCTTATTAAAGGCGCTCCCTACTGGTTTTACTTAAACAAGGACTCTTTGCGAAGATACCGCACTGGAACCTTTGATGAGTATGGACTGGTAGCTTGAGAAGATGTGCTACCTCACCGAGATTTGGTCCTCTCTTAAAGGGGATGTTCATTTGTTGCACGTAAATGGTGATATTGCTTTAAGACCGATAGCAATAATGTTAATGAAAGAAAATGATGATAATATTTACATGTAAAAGTTATATGTATGCCATTGGTTAATTGTAAAGGAATGCTGATAATGTTCTCTGAAAGAAGAAGTAAAAAGAAGTAATGAGAAAGTTTCATGTTGTGAAAAGAAGATAGTTGATAATGTTGATAAGAAAAGGGGGGGGATAGAAGGTAAACCCTGCGTTCCCCATCGAAAGTTAGTAATATGATACTAAGGACAGAAAGTGAACCCGTAGGGGTTAGTGGGTGAGTCCTTATAGGAGCCAAGTAGAGCCGGCTCGGTGTTCTCAAACTGAAAGAAAAGTTATGTTCTATACTGTGTATAGTAGTTGAAAGGCAGTAGGCCCTGGCTGAACGGGGCAGTCCTGTAACAGAAAGGAGAGGCAGTAGGTCTGGTGCCGATAGGACAGGCGGTCCTGCAGATTTAAAGAAGGAGAATGAAAAAAGTTGAAATACCTTATAATGTGACTATAGGAAGGTCTTTAATGGACTAAGAGTGTATATCCTTAAAGGCAAAGTTAAATTATTGTTCAATAATGTTTGCACTTAGTAGAATACCCGGTTGGGTAACAGGAGTTATTTATAGCCTGTAATTTATAATGTTAACTATGTTTGTAACGTTCAAGTGTCCTTACCTCCCATAAAGGGAAGCCTGTTTAAATATGCTTATTGTTATTACACTCAACAAAAATTGCATGTCTTTTTGCTAACTTGTATTGTTGTTTTCTTCCCAGTCCCGGAGTACTGTGTTTAACCAGGGGGGAGTGCAGCACCCCAGAGTCCTGGTCGTTGCAGTACTGTGGCTCCGCCACTATGGGGAGCCATGGTGCGTCCGATGGCACTGAAGGAGTTCATCTGATCAGGTATCACAGACACCAATACATTTCACAGCCGGGCCTCCGGGGGGAGCTAAGGGTTCTATTCATTAGGCCACTCCCCACCATAGTGGGTAAACTGGGGGTCAGGCAGGAAGTTAGATGAGAAAGCTGACTGGATTGGACGAAGCAACACCTTTTGGCAGAGGGTGTTGTGGAGGAAGAGACAGTAGGGTCTCTGTCAGGGGTGGGATCCTGACAGAGGCTTGGCATTGGAAAGAACGTAACGGGTCCGCGCCAGCTCCGGGAAGCGGCGGGATTCAAGAAAGGACTAGAAGCGAGATAGATTGTGCTGAGTGAGAAACGAGATCAAGCGATAGGAGAATTCCAGCAGGGGTCGTGCTGTAAGACCGAAGCAACACCCTACTGAGGCGCACTACCGGTGGCCGGAACGCCGAGGGAGTATTATAACATTCAGCTTCAAGCAATACTCTAAACAGCGGCAGGACAGTCAGTTTAAGGCGGGCTGTCTAACACATATCACCTATGAAGTCTTGGGAGGCAATTGCGGGAGAGGGGCGTCTCTAGGGTCCCGGAAGAACTCCAGGCCTACCCGACAAACGGGTGCCGTTCTAACCGTAACATCAGGGAGGGACGGACGATTAGAAGAACATCATTTAATCGAGTTGTGAGGGAACTTAAGAAACAGACACAACAGTTGTGGGGTACATTCCGTAAGCACAGCAGGGGAGGACTACAACACATAGCGCTAAGAAGGAAGGCACCGATTTCCACCTGTGAAGAGGACTCTGGAGGTGCCATTGGACCGGCCGGACTTGCGCAGCCTGGTGAGCCGTACTCTGGACTGAGGACTCAGAGATCTCCAGTAAAGAGGTAAAGAGACTGCAACCTGGTGTCCTCGTTATTTACCGCGACCTGCACCCCACAACTGCACCGTTACAACACCACTTATTGCACCGGACGTCCCCCACTGACAGACAGGGCCACGGACCGGGTCTAGCCACCGTGACAACCCCAGAACTGAGACTCAGAGGCCCGGCTCCGGGTACCCCTCGGCCCTGCGGCGGTGTGGGGGCGCTCCATACAGAACAGGACATAGACTACATGGGTAGTCCTGCAGGATATAAAATCCCACACAATGTGTTGTATGTGACCTACTCTGATTCTATCTCCAGTGAAATGGTAAATACAAAAACTACAACCCCCGCATTTAAAGTTTCCCTTTGGGATGCTATTGGTGAGCCAATTACCTTTCTTTGTCACAAAACGATTACGGACTATACTGTCTCTAATATTCCTGCTACGGCGGCTAGCGAATAACGGCCCCCTATCTACTATTTCTTTTAGATCGGGATCTTGCCGCAAGATTTGCCAATTCCTTCGAATAGTTGTTCTGATGTGGCTGTCCAGCGGGCCAAACTTAAAACTAAATACAAACTGTTTCTCACACTTTTTTCTAGAGGGGACAGAAATATCTGTGGCAACCGCTCTGTTATGAGCAGTACTTAAAACTCCGGGGGGGTAACCACGTTTCCTGAATCTATCCACTAAATCAACTGACTGCTGCGCAGACCCTGCTGGGTCATTATTGATTCTTTTGACCCTAAGGAACTGACTATATGGCAATGATCTTTTCATATATGGTGGATGAGCACTATTAAAATGCAATAAAGAATTTGAAGCGGAAGGTTTTCTGTATACCTCTGTGGTTATGCCCCCTTCATTAATGTGTAATTTCACATCCAGAAAGACCAAACTGTCTCCTCCGAATTGCGAGGTAAACCCCATGTTCATGGTGTTGGATGTCCCCAGGTACCTCACAAATTCAGTGAAAGTATCCTGGTGCCCATCCCACACCATGAACATGTCGTCGACATATCTAGCATAAAGCTTGATATGTCTAAGAAACGGGTTACTTGGGGAGTAAATATACTCCTCCTCAAACCTGGCAAGGAAGAGGTTAGCCAGGGTACATGCGACGGGGGTACCCATCGCGGTACCCACCGTCTGCAAGTACCACTGGCTATCAAACTGGAACGCATTATGCGTTAAGATGAAGGATAGGCCTTCACAGATAAATTGTACAGTATCTACCCCCGTGGGTGTGTTTTCTAGAATACGCCTCACTGTATCCACCCCTTGCTTTTGTGGGATCCTTGTATATAGACTTTCGATATCAATCGAAGTCAAAGCATATGATTCATGCCATTCAAACCCTTTTAGTATCTTTAGGAAATCTCCCGTATCTTTAATATACGAGGGGATATCTTGCAACAGGGGGCGCAGCAGCCAGTCAATGTAGGAGGACAGTGGCTCAGTCAGGGACCCTACCCCCGACACGATAGGACGGCCGGGGGGGGGCCTCTGCTGATTTATGCAATTTCGGTATATGATACCAGTGCAGTCTTCTCGGAAATGCTGGTAATAGTTTTTCAGCTTGTCTAGAGGAAAAAACCTTTTTTTACACGTAGCGTCTTAATAACGACCGTAACAGATTTTTAAATTTTGAAGTGGGATCCCCCTTTAATTTAAGATATGTCCTCCCATCAGATAATTGTCTTAATGCTTCGGTTTGGTAATAGTCACTTGTCATCAAAACTACGTTTCCCCCTTTATCTGCCCCACGGACAATCACATCAGGCCAACCCCGTATTTCTGTTAGGGCACGTTTTTCTCTCAACCGGAGATTATTTACAGGCGGTTCGTAGATTAAAGCCTCTATATCTTTAAGAACTTGCAATTGAAAGACGTCAGCTAAATTGCCCGGGGACACTGGAGGCATATAGGTGGACTTAACCCCCCCTGTGAAGGGTATAGTGGCCGATTCATTTTCATCTGCTAAATTAGGTATCATACCCAGTGAATCAAGAAGGTCACTAGTCTCTTCCAGTATGTCACCGAATGGGTCCTCTGTGACAAAAAAGCCAAGAGGGCCCACTCGGCAAGGCACTTCTCCTGGGAGTACCTCCCATGGGGCTACATTCTTATAAGCTGTGGCAAACGATTTAAATAACTGTATTTTACGAACAGCTTTAAATAAGTCAATTTTGAAATCTACTATATCAAAAGGCTCCGAAAGACAAAAATTGAGACCCTTAGATAAGACAGATAAATGTGCCTCGTCTAGAACGCGTGGGGTTAAATTGACCACAGTTATTTCGTTGGTCTCCACGACACTTGTCGTCTTTTTTTGGCGTTTCCTTCTACCATTTCTCCTACCCCTTCGACGCGTCCTGCGTCTAAAGGGGAGACATTGGAGACGGCTCCTTGTTGTGGTGGCACCAGATTTCTAGATGTGCAGGGATCCTCAGTAGCACTCGAGTCAGAGTGCCCCCGTCGCATGTACCCTGGCTAACCTCTTCCTTGCCAGGTTTGAGGAGGAGTATATTTACTCCCCAAGTAACCCGTTTCTTAGACATATCAAGCTTTATGCTAGATATGTCGACGACATGTTCATGGTGTGGATGGGCACCAGGATACTTTCACTGAATTTGTGAGGTACCTGGGGACATCCAACACCATGAACATGGGGTTTACCTCGCAATTCGGAGGAGACAGTTTGGTCTTTCTGGATGTGAAATTACACATTAATGAAGGGGGCATAACCACAGAGGTATACAGAAAACCTTCCGCTTCAAATTCTTTATTGCATTTTAATAGTGCTCATCCACCATATATGAAAAGATCATTGCCATATAGTCAGTTCCTTAGGGTCAAAAGAATCAATAATGACCCAGCAGGGTTTGCGCAGCAGTTAGTTGATTTAGTGGATAGATTCAGGAAACGTGGTTACCCCCCCGGAGTTTTAAGTACTGCTTATAACAGAGCGGTTGCCACAGATATTTCCGTCCCCTCTAGAAAAAAGTGTGAGAAACAGTTTGTATTTAGTTTTAAGTTTGGCCCGCTGGACAGCCACATCAAAACAACTATTCGAAGGAATTGGCAAATCTTGCGGCAAGATCCCGATCTAAAAGAAATAGTAGATAGGGGGCCGTTATTCGCTAGCCGCTGTAGCAGGAATATTAGAGACAGTATAGTCGGTAATCGTTTTGTGACAAAGAAAGGTAATTGGCTCACCAATAGCATCCCAAAGGGAAACTTTAAATGCGGGGGATGTAGTTTTTGTATTTACCATTTCACTGGAGATAGAATCAGAGTAGGTCACATACAACACATTGTGCGGGATTTTATATCCTGCAGGACTACCCATGTAGTCTATGTCCTGTTCTGTACGTGTAGGAAATTCTACATCGGAAAAACGATCCGTCCCCTTTTTGTTCGTATTAGAGAACATTTCAATTCTGTTAGGACAGGGAAGGGAGCACCGAGATTGATAGAGCATGTCCGTACCCACCATGGGAGTGACGTAGATGCACTCAGATTTGCTGGCTTGGAGCGTGTCTCCCTTCCTGAGGGGGAGGAGACCTGAATCGTCTCTTGCTATGCAGGGAAGCCAGATGGATCTTGCGCACGGAGGCAGCGGGACCATCTGGCTTGAATGAAAAGGTTGATTTGTCCGTCTTTTTGTAACAGCTTTGTCTTTAGTTATTGATTTTTCTTTCCGTCTTATAGGTAATGCACATTGATCAGATTGTTTTTAACCTGCAATTTGCTGTTTTTAAATGTAATTGTGTTCATGTTTTGAGCAAGGTAGGGGAGGAGTCTGCGACCCAGGTGGGTCTATAAAACACTCCCCGGATCTCACCAGCGTGTGGACCCGTTGAAGTGCTATTCAGCACGAAACGATCGTCGTCCTTGGCTGATCTTATCCCTCCCTGCTCTTGATTTTTTATTATGTCCCAATAAAGTGATGTAAAGCTCCTTCAGGGTAAGTGCGCTCCTTTCTTCCTTTTTCAGTATATTTTTACCAAATCTGTCACCATTGGTACTGTACAACCTAAATTAATTCTGTCTGTTACTTTGATTTGCTCTCTGTCATCCTACTCAGTTATGGCTTTTGTGGATTCAGGTGCCGCCCTGAATCTGATGGATTTGTCATTTGCCAGGCGCTGTGGTTTTATCTTGGAGCCTTTACAATTCCCCATTCCACTAAAGGGAATTGATGCTACGCCATTGGCCAAGAATAAACCTCAGTACTGGACTCAAGTGACCATGTCTATGACTCCTGCACATCAGGAGGTGATTCGCTTTCTTGTGCTACATAATTTGCATGATGTTGTCGTGTTGGGTCTGCCATGGCTGCAGGCTCATAATCCAGTCCTGGATTGGAAAGCAATGTCTGTGTCAAGTTGGGGTTGCCAGGGAATTTATGGTGATGCCCCTTTGGTGTCAATTGCTTCTTCTACTCCTTCTGAAGTCCCTGAATTTTTGTCAGACTACCAGGATGTATTTGATGAGCCCAAATCCAGTGCCCTACCTCCTCATAGGGATTGTGATTGTGCTATAAATTTGATTCCTGGTAGTAAGTTCCCTAAGGGACGACTTTTTAATTTATCTGTACCAGAACATGCCGCTATGCGGAGTTATATAAAGGAGTCCTTAGAGAAGGGGCATATTCGCCCGTCCTCGTCCCCTTTGGGTGCGGGGTTCTTTTTTGTGGCCAAGAAGGATGGTTCTCTGAGACCCTGTATAGATTATCGCCTTCTAAATAACATCACGGTCAAATTTCAGTACCCCTTGCCACTGTTGTCTGATCTGTTTGCTCGGATTAGGGGGGCCAGTTGGTTCACCAAGATAGATCTTCGAGGAGCGTATAATCTTGTGCGCATAAAACAGGGCGATGAATGGAAAACAGCATTTAATACACCCAAAGGCCATTTTGAGTACTTGGTGATGCCTTTTGGGCTTTCTAATGCTCCCTCTGTGTTTCAGTCCTTCATGCACGACATCTTCCGAGAGTATCTGGATAGATTTATGATTGTGTACCTGGATGATATTTTGGTCTTTTCTGATGACTGGGAGTCTCATGTGAAGCAGGTCAGGATGGTATTTCAGGTCCTGCGTGCCAATGCCTTGTTTGTGAAGGGCTCTAAATGTCTCTTCGGAGTCCAGAAGATTTCTTTTTTGGGCTTTATTTTTTCTCCGTCTACTATTGAGATGGATCCAGTCAAGGTCCAGGCTATTCATGACTGGACTCAACCTACATCTGTGAAGAGTCTTCAGAAGTTCTTGGGTTTTGCTAATTTTTACCGTCACTTTATCACTAATTTTTCTAGCGTGGTTAAGCCTTTGACGGATTTAACCAAGAAGGGTTCTGATGTGACGAATTGGTCTCCTGCGGCCGTGGAGGTCTTTCAGGAGCTTAAGCGTCGGTTTTCTTTGGCTCCTGTCTTGCGCCAGCCCGATGTCTCTCTTCCCTTTCAGGTTGAGGTTGAGTCTTCTGAGATTGGAGCATGGGCTGTCTTGTCGCAGAGAAGCTCTGATGGCTCTGTGATGAGACCATGTGCTTTCTTTTCAAGAAAGTTTTCGCCTGCCGAGCGGAATTATGATGTTGGTAATCGTGAGTTGTTGGCAATGAAGTGGGCATTTGAGGAGTGGCGACATTGGCTTGAGGGAGCCAAGCATCGTGTGGTGGTCTTGACGGATCACAAGAATTTGACTTATCTCGAGTCTGCCAAACGGTTGAATCCGAGACAGGCTCGATGGTCGTTGTTTTTCTCTCGTTTCAATTTCGTGGTTTCATATCTTCCGGGTTCGAAAAACGTGAAGGCTGATGCCCTTTCTAGGAGTTTTGTACCTGACTCCCCGGAAGTTTCTGAACTGACTGGTGTTCTCAAAGAGGGGGTGATTTTGTCTGCCATCTCTCGTGATCTGCGACGGGTGTTGCAGGAGTTTCAGGCCAATAGACCTGACCGTTGTCCACCGGAGAGACTGTTTGTCCCAGACAGATGGACCAGTAGAGTTATTTCCGAGGTTCACTCTTCGGTGTTGGCAGGTCATCCTGGGATTTTTGGTACCAGGGATTTGGTGGCGAGATCCTTTTGGTGGCCTTCCTTGTCGCGGGATGTGCGTTCATTTGTGCAGTCCTGTGGGGTTTGTGCTCGGGCCAAGCCTTCGTGTTCTCGTGCCAGTGGATTGCTTTTGCCTTTGCCTGTCCCGAAGAGGCCTTGGACGCATATTTCCATGGATTTTATTTCGGATCTTCCTGTCTCTCAGAAGATGTCTGTCATCTGGGTGGTTGGTGATCGTTTTTCCAAAATGGTCCATTTGGTACCCTTGCCTAAGTTGCCTTCCTCCTCCGATTTGGTGCCACTGTTTTTTCAGAATGTGGTTCGTTTACATGGTATTCCGGAGAACATTGTGTCCGACAGAGGATCCCAGTTTGTGTCCAGATTTTGGCGATCCTTTTGTGCTAAGATGGGCATTGAATTGTCTTTTTCGTCAGCCTTCCTTCCTCAGACGAATGGTCAAACCGAACGAACTAATCAGACCTTGGAAACTTATTTGAGATGTTTTGTTTCTGCTGACCAGGATGATTGGGTGACCTTTTTGCCATTGGCTGAGTTCGCCCTCAATAATCGGGCTAGTTCTGCTACTTTGGTTTCACCTTTCTTTTGCAATTCTGGTTTTCATCCTCCTTTCTCCTCGGGTCAGGTTGAGTCTTCTGACTGTCCTGGGGTGGATTCTGTGGTGGATAGGTTGCAGCAGATTTGGAACCATGTGGTGGACAATTTGACTTTGTCCCAAGAGAAGGCTCAGCGCTTTGCTAACCGCCGTCGCTGTGTGGGTCCCCGACTTCGTGTGGGGAATTTGGTATGGTTGTCTTCTCGTTATGTCCCGATGAAGGTTTCCTCTCCTAAGTTCAAGCCTCGTTTCATCGGTCCTTATAAGATTTTGGAAATCCTCAACCCTGTGTCTTTTCGTTTGGACCTCCCAACATCATTTGCCATTCATAATGTGTTCCATAGGTCATTGTTGCGGAGATATGTGGTGCCTGTGGTCCCTTCTGTTGATCCTCCTGCTCCGGTCTTGGTCGAGGGGGAGTTGGAATACGTGGTGGAGAAGATCTTGGATTCTCATATTTCGAGACAGAGACTTCAGTACTTAGTGAAATGGAAGGGTTATGGTCAGGAGGATAATTCCTGGGTTGTCGCCTCCGATGTCCATGCGGCCGATTTGGTTCGTGCCTTTCATTTGGCTCGTCCTGATCGGCCTGGGAGCTCTGGTGAGGGTTCGGTGACCCCTCCTCAAGGGGGGGGTACTGTTGTGAATTCCGTTCTCGGGCTCCCTCCTGTGGTCATGAGTGGTACTGTGTGAGGTTGTTCTTGGGCTCCCTCTGGTGGCCTTTAGCGATATGGCTGGGCTCAGCTGTTTCATCTCCTGCTAGGCTGGGCCTATTTAACTCACCTGGACCTTTACTTGTCGCCTGCTGTCGGTGTATTCAGTCCTGATCCTGTGCTCTCCTGAATATTCCTTGTGACCAGTCTCCTGCTATGAGAAGCTAAGTTTGCTTGTTCAGTTTCTCATTATTTCCTTGAAAACGTTTTTCATTATATGATGAGTTCAGCCCAGCTTGCTTCATGTGATTTTTTGCTTGCTGGTTAGTTCTGGGGTGCAGAGTGCGCCCCTCACATCGTGAGTCGGTGTGGGGGTTCTTGTATTCTCTGCGTGGTTTACTTTTGATTTTTGTACTGACCGCACAGACACCTATCTTTATCTGCCTATCTAGTATTAGCGGGCCTCATTTGCTAAACCTGTTTCATCTCTACGTTTGTGTTTTCCCCTTAACTCACCGTTATTATTTGTGGGGGGCTATCTAAAACTTTGGGGATATTTCTCTGAGGCAAGTGAGGTCTTTGCTTTCTCTCTAGGGGTAGTCAGTTTCTCAGGCTGTGATGAGGCGTCTAGGTTTTCAGGTAACTCTCCACAGCTGCCTTTAGTGTGTTTGGATAGGATCAGGATTGCGGTCAGTATAGCTTCCACATCCCCAGAACTTGTCCTATATATTCAGGGTATATGTGTCAGGTCAGTTTTAGATCCTACCACCAGGATCATAACACTGCGGTCAGTATAGTTTCCACCTACTCCAGAGAAAGTTTCATGCGGCTCCAAGGTCACCGGATCATAACAACAGGGGTGGGCTCCTCTGCTGAGTAGCAGACAGTGTCAGTTTGCGCACAGTATCAACTGGTCTAAATGGAGGGCAGGGCCCCTGTATATTTTTACTATCATCTATCATTTCAACAAATTTGTATTGGCAGTGCCATTGAAGGATTTAGCAGCACAGACTAAACAGTGGTGTAGCAGTGAGAGGTAAGTTTTGCAAGTGGTAGAGCACTGTTTGAGCTGGGGGGAACACTCTCTCGGGGGCGGCGGTACTGGCACACGGCCCCTCATATTACGACGGTGTGTCTGACGTTGGTTATGCACCACCATCGTCAGACACTTCATTGTACTATGAGGGACCCTGTGCCAGTGCCATCGCCCAAAAGTGGGCACACCCACCTGTCCAGGCAAACGGTACTCGCACGGGTGCTTGCGCCAAGTGGTGACCACTGCCCTGTGGGGGGAGTCAGACCATTTAGGGAGGTATAAAAATGGCCTATGGTGGACATTCAGCAGCTGCAAATGGAGGAATTGGAGCAGTCAGTAAGAGGAGGCCAAAAGCAAGACATTTTTCCGGCAAGCTACGTGTTAGCAGGGGAAGGTGGGGCAAAATAATTCGAAATCCATGATTGGTTCATTTTAATGAAGGTTAGATCATCAACATTTTGGATAGCAAGACAAGTCCTTTTTTCGGTCAGTATTGAACCAGCAGCACTGAAGACTAGTGTTGAGCGATACCTTCCGATATGCAAAGGTATCGGATTGGATAGGCCGATATCCAAAAAATATCGGATATCGCCGATACCGATACCGATACCCGATACCAATGCATATCAATGGGACACAAAATATCAGAATGGTTCCCAGGGTCTGGAGGAGAGGAAACTCTCCTTCAGCTTCAGGCCCTGGGATCCATATTAATGTATAAAATAAAGAATAAAAATAAAAAATATTGATATACTCACCCCTCCGGCGGCCCCTGCTCTTAGCGGTGCCTCCGTTCCTAAGAATGCCGAGTTAAGGACCTTCGATGACGTCGCGGCTTGTGATTGGTCACGTGATCGCTCATGTGACCGCTCACGCGACCAATCACAAGCCGCGACGTCATCGCAGGTCCTAAACTCGGCATTCTTAGGAACGGAGGCACCGCTAAGAGCAGGGGCCGCCGGAGGGGTGAGTATATCAATATTTTTTATTTTTATTCTTTATTTTATACATGAATATGGATCCCAGGGCCTGAAGGAGAGTCTCCTCTCCTCCAGACCCTGGGAACCATACGCACCGCACACTTCCGATTCCGATTTCCGATACCGCAAAAATATCGGAACTCGGTATCGGAATTCCGATACAGCAAATATCGGCCGATACCCGATATTTGCAGTATCGGAATGCTCAACACTACTGAAGACTCTTTCTGATAGCACACTAGCAGCTGGGCAAGCGAGCTCCTGTAATGCATATTCTGCCAATTCAGGCCAGGTGTCTATTTTAGATGCCCAGTAATCAAAGGGGAATGACGTGTGAGGGAGAACATTGATAAGGGAGGAAAAATAGTTCGTAGCCATACTGGACAAATGCTGTCTCCTGTCACTTTGAATTGATGCAGCAGTACCTGTCATGTCTGCGGTCATTGCGAAATCACTCCACAACCTGGTAATAAAACCCCTCTGTCCAACGCCACTTCTGATTTGTGCACCTCTAACACCTCTGACATGTTGCCCCCTACAGCTCGTGTGAGAACCATCACCGCCGCTGTGTGCTGGGAATGCCGGAACCAAACGGTCTACAAGAGTTGCTTGTTTGGTAGCCAATATTTGCTCAAGGTTCTCATGTGGCATGATATTTAGTAATTTCCCTTTATATCGTGGATCCAGGAGGCAGGCCAACCAGTAATCGTCATCGGTCATCATTTTTATAATGCGGGGGTCCCTTTTTAGGATACGCAAGGCATAATCAGCCATGTGGGCCAATGTTCCAGGTGTCAATTCACTGCTTTGTGCTGAGTTGAGGAGCACTTTCTTGCAAATCAAAATCACTTGTCTCCCGCAAAAAACCTGTACCTGACCTTGCAATGCCACCAGCTTCTATTGCCCCCTGAGAAGCATCCTCCACCCATAAATATTCATCCCCATCATCCTCCTCCTCCTCCTCTTCGTCCGCCACCTCGTCCAGGAGAGTTCCCTGAACAGACAATGGCTGACTGTCATCAAGGCTTCCTTGGCCGCAGACGCCTGCTTCTTAATGTGCGTCAAACTTTGCATCAGCAGACGCATAAGTGGGATGCTCATGCTTATGATGGCGTCGTCTGCACATACCAGCCGTGTGCATTCCTCAAAACACTGAAGGACTTGACAGAGGTCTTGTAGCTTTGACCACTGCACACCAGACAACTCCATGTCTGACATCCAACGGCCTGCCCATGTATGTGTATCCTCCCACAAATACATTACAGCACACCTCTGTTCGCACACCCTCCGAAGCATGTGCAGTGTGGAGTTCCACCTTGTTGCAACGTCGATTATTAGGTGGTGCTGGGGAAGATTCAGTGATCGCTGATGGTTCAGCATACGGCTGGAGTGTACGGGCAACCGGCGGATGTGCGAGCAAAGTCTTCGCACTTTCAGGAGCAGTGCTGGTAACCCCGGATAATTTTTCAGGAAGCACTGCACCACCAGGTTCAAGGTGTGAGCCAGGCAAGGTATGTGTTTCAGTTCTGAAATGGCTATGGCAGCCATAAAATTCCTTCCGTTATCACTGACTACCTTGCCTGCCTCAAGATGTACACTGCCCAGCCATGATTGAGTTTCTTGCTGCAAGTACTCGGCCAGTACTTCCGCGGTGTGTCTGTTGTCGCCCAAACACTTCATTTCCAACACAGCCTGCTGATGCTTACCACTAGCTGTTCCATAATGTGACACCTCGTGTGCAACACTGGCAGCTGCAGATGGAGTGGTAGGGCGACTGCGCTCTGTGGACAAGCTTTCGCTTCTGGAGGAGGAGGAGGGGTGTCGAACGCCTACTGCCAACTGTTTCCTAGACCGTGGGCTAGGCAGAACTGTCCCACTATGGCTGTCCCCTGTGAACCCTGCATCCACCACATTAACCCAGTGCGCCTTGATGGACACGTAACGTCCATGGCCATGCCTACTGGTCAATGCATCTGTTGTGAGGTGCACCTTTCTACTGACTGATTGCATGAGGGCACGGACAATGAGGTCTTTGACATGCTGGTGGAGGGCTGGGATGACTTTTCTCGCAAAGAAGTGTCGACTGGGTAGGTCATAGCGTGGTACTGCGTAGGCCATCAGGGCTTTGAAAGCTTGACTTTCAACCAAACGGTAGGGCATCATCTCTAACGAGATTAGTCTAGCAATGTGGGCTGTAAGACTATTCTTACTTAGTGTATTGAGGGACACTCGCTTGGCTGCAATATTCAGCACACGGGCACGGGTTTTTAAAACAAAACAGTCTATTTGGTTTATTAAGGTATCATAAACCACATCATGAACAGTCCATTTACACACTGTACCAGGACATCACATCAAGTTTCATATCCTTAGTCTGCAGCAACTAAACATGCTGGTCCCTCCTGACCAGTTGCGGTGGGTTACCACACAGTTCATGGAACATAACAAGCACCATCAGTCAATGATACCTTATGGGAGCTCCTGCTCCATCTGCTGACTCCTTGTCAGTCCTCTCTCCTGGGGAAACTGCCTTACGGGGTTCACCAACTTGCCTGGCTGGCACACCTCAGCCAGACCAGAGCCACCGAAGGCCAGTAGCTTCCCCAACACCGATCATCCAGGTCCACAGTCTCTCAGGTGCTCCAAGAAGACTCCACTCACAGGAGCTTCTAACACAGACTGTCCGGGACCATGATCACACTGTGTTCTTCAGAACGTCCATCCCACCTGGGACCGTCCAACACAGAGGCATGTGGCCTGTCTGGGTGCTATTCAGAACTCAGTCCAACACCACAGACCGCCAGGTCCAAACCATGTGCTTTCCAGGAAGCCTCCTCCCAGGTCTTCCTACACAGGCTTCCAGGACCTTGCACTTGGACCATTCAGATCCAACACTGGAACCACACAGGAACCACACAGAAGAACATGTGACCCACACCCTGGTCACATTATGTACCCGTAAGCACACCCACAGTAATGGATCACCTGGGCTGGTCACGTGATCCTGACATCACTGCAGGTCGATTCTTACGGCCTCAATACAACTCCGTGCACATACCGGGGAGACCATGCAGCGCTCCCTACCTGTTACAGGGGTCACTGCATCACAGGGCGTTCAAACCCTGTGTACGCAGATGAGAGGATGAGTACTTTCTTTTCCTAACGAGAGTCTCTTGTAGGGTGAGCTGGACTGAAGAGCTGCATATGGTGGAACTAGCGGGGGTGGTGGTGGACATGGCAGATTGAGAGAGGGTTGGTGATGGTATTCTTGATGTTGGCATACATACAGTGTTTCCTACCAAGAACCTTGTGATTCCCTGACTGCTTTGGCCTTGCGACGATACCTCCACATTTGCTGCTGGTGGTGTCCTAAGCGGTGGGCTTCCAGTCAGGGAAGCAATGTAGTGTTGCTGACTACCTTCATTCTGATCGGGTGCACCAACGGTACGGGACATTTGGTAGTTAGTCCAGGCTTGCAAGTGCATGCTGGTTAAATGTCTACGCATGGACGCCGTATTTAAATTTTGGACATTCTTCCCTCTGCTAAAGGTCTTTGAGCATTTCTTACAGATAACTTTGCACTGATCATTCGGATCTTGGTTAAAAAATTCCCACACTGCACTCTTCCTACTATCGAATACCTTTTCAGGCATTGCACGCTGTGCTACTTTCACCGGATGGCCATGCTGTCCTAAAAGTGTTTTTGGTTTTCTCAAACGTTTTTGACCAGATATGGGCCTGCCAGATGAAAGCTGTTGCGATGTAGATGCCTGCTGCAGATCATCCTCCTCCGCTTCAGAGCTACTGCCAGCGGCACCCTGTTCCCCCAATGGCTGCCAATCTGGGTCAACAACTGGGTCATCTATCACCTCCTCTTCAATGTCATGTGCACCTTCCTCTGTGTCACTGTGTAAGTTGCTATAGCGTTCGGGACGGGGCACCATAGTCTCATCAGGGTCAGATTCTGGTTCAGTACACTGCGAGGGCAATATAGTGATCTGAGTCAATGGAACAGCATAATAATCTAGCTGTGGCTGTGCATCTGTGCACTCCATGTCCAATTCATCTTGTAATGGGCTGTTAACTATTTCCCTTTCTAACCCTGGCATGGTATGTGTAAAGAGGTCCATGGAGTAAACTGTAGTGTCGCCTGCCGCATCCTTCACTTTTGCTTTGGGTGAAGGACACAAGGAAGTGACTTGTTTCTGACCGGGAGCATCAACTGACGACTCGCTGCTTTTATATTTCGAACTCTCTGAAGATGAGGCGAAAGAGCTAGAGGCTGAGTCAGCAATAAAAGCCAAAACTTTTTCCTGCTGCTCCGGCTTTAAAAACGGTTTTTCTACTACCAGATAAGGGAGCCTTCGAGGCCTTGTGTAGCCAGACGATGATGCTGGCTCAACAACTCGAGCCATAGGAGCTATTTTGCTTTTCTCACTACCACCAGATGCTCCACCACCACCACCACCACCACCACCACTATCATCACCAGCTGACAGCCCACAGCCTCTTCCACCAGACTTCATTTTTGGGAAAATGTAACCAAACTAACAACCGTTATATGGTACTGTAAAACAAGGTAGAAGGTGTATATAAACTTGTTGAGAATTTAAATCTCCCTTTTTTGTGGGGGGACACTGCAGCAAAAAACAAGCCCTGGGTATTACACTACACAATGTAAGTGGCAGAACGTTGCTAGCAGATATAAAACAAACAGAACTGACGTATATAAACTTGTTGGCAATTTAAATCTCCCTTTTTTGGGGGGGGAGACTGCAGCAAAAAACAGGCCCTGGGTAATACACTTATACAATGTAAGTGGCAGAACGTGGCTGGCAGATATACGACAAACAGAACTGATGTATATAAACTTGTTGGCAATTTAAATCTCCCTTTTTTGGGGGAGAGACTGCAGCAACAAACAGGCCCTGTGTATTACACTACACAATGTAAGTGGCAGAACGTGGCTGGCAGATATACGACAAACAGAAAGGACGTAGATTTACTTTGTGGCAATTTATATCTCCCTTTTTTGGGGGGGAGACTGCAGCAAAAAACAGGCACTGGGTATTACACTATTCAATGAAAGTAGCAGAATGTGGCTTTCAGATATACGACAAACAGAAGTGACGTATATAAACTTGTTGGCAATTTAAATCTCTTTTTTGGGGGGGGGAGACTGCAGCAAAAAACAGGCCCTGTGTATTACACTATACAATGTAAGTGGCAGAACATGGCTGGCAGATATACGACAAACAGAACTGACGTAGATCCACTTAGTGGCAATTTAAATCTCCCTTTTTTGGGGGGGACTGCAGCAAAAAACAGTCCCTGTGTATTACACTACACAATGTATGTGGCAGAACATCGCTGGCAGATATACGACAAACAGAACTGAGGTATGTAAACTTGTTGGCAATTTAAATCTCCTTTTTGGGGGGGGAGACTGCAGCAAAAAACAGGCCCTGGGTTTTACACTATACAATGTAAGTGGCAGAACGTGGCTGGAAGATATATAAAAAAAATGCAAGGACTGTACTACAATTTCAATCTCCCTACAATGATCTCAGGACAAGTATGGCAGTCAGCAATAAAAAGGACTGCTGCACACAAAAGTGTGGATAAATAAACAAGATAACTGTGCACAAAGCAGCAACAGGATTTTTGCTTTTAAAAAAGCAGTTGGTTTGCACAGCGGCGTACAAACAGCAATGCAGCTATCAGGGAGCCTTATAAGGTAGCCTAATAAGCTACAGAGCTGATGCACAAAAATATACCCTCCACTGTCCCTGCAAAAAAAGGTGGTGTTGGACAGTGGAAATCGCTACAGCACAAGCGGTTTGTGGGTTAATCTTCCTTCCCTAACAATATCCCTGCTTCTGATGAAGCTGCTGCAACCTCTCCATATGCTAAGATCGGCAGAAGTAAGATGGTGGTCGGCGTGCAAGCCCCTTTATAGCCCCTGTGACGCCGCAGAAAGCAAGCCAATCACTGTCATGCCCTTCTCTAAGATGGTGGGGACCGAGACCTATGTCATCACGCTGCCCACACTCTGCGTCCTCCTTCATTGGCTGAAAAATGGCGGTGAAAGGGTCATACGAAATGCGACTTTGGCGCGAAGATCGCCGACCTCATGGCCGATCCCACACTGGGATCGGGTCGGGTTTCATGAAACCCGACTTTGCCGAAAGTCGGCGATTTTTTAATTTGACCGATCCGTTTCGCTCAACCCTAGTTGTCACTAGTTAATAGAATAAAAGAACAATTTACATTTGACTCAAAAATATATCTAAAAGGTCTCTTAATTTTTGCAAGAGCTGTATATTTGTTGGGAAATATAACATGAATTTATCTAATAAACAAATTTACACTTTTGTATCTCAATTTTTTGAGTAACTTGAGTAATACAGGTAAAAAAAGCATTTGATATGAATGCATTGATGTAATTTGCTTCAAATAACAAAGTGATTCATATAACCACGTCACAGCCTAAGAAATAAAACCACAGCCGATGAAGGAAATTGTGTAGTTTTAAATAAATCTGTAAGATTTAGAGATAGTTTGATATGAAATCATGTTTTAAAGCAGAAAACTGGCAATTTTTCTGAAAGATGAGTTGTGAAATTTTGTTTTATCACTTCAATTGGAAGTGTAAATATTTCTCAAGCCCATAGGTATGCAGATCAATAGATTGTGTGTTTTTCACTAACCCTTTTTCTCAGAGCTATCCTCTACAGTACACAGCACTTTTACATTTCTACACTGGATTTCACAAACGTTAGGAGTATGACACAACCAGATAAGTATAACAAGGAGCTATGGAGCAAAAATAGCGCAATAATGTCTTATCCGGTGGTAACAATTGATTGGTGTAGAGTACCCGCTCACCTGACGGGGTTGTGGGTACACAACACTCTCAGAGCAAAAATACCAGCTGTTGTCACAGGTCACAAAATTAGGAGAGATGATCTTGGGGGGTACTCGGAACCGGGTCGGATGATTCTTAAAGGGGTGGTCACAGCAGCAGTGACTCGGTCCGTTGCCCTGGGCGTCCAATAAAAGTCAATTGAAATTAAAGGGGTAAATAAAGTGGGAATAAAGTTTATAGGGGAATTGTTTGTGACGCCACTCGTGGTGTTCAGTCAATATGGCCGACGCTGCAGTTCAGATCCACTGGGGCAGTTGATGATGCAGCAAAGATGTTTCAGCTCTCCACGGGCAGAGCTAGTCCTCAGGGCAGATATAGGTGTTAATTGTGATGATTGTAGTTGTTGTAGTTGTAGTGCAGGGCAAGTGACACAGGAATAATTCAGAGGAAACAGCTGGATGCAGTTTTCAACACTTTAGGACCCCTTCTCTCTCTTCTTTCTGTAGCTTCACCTTTCTCTAGCTCCCTCTCTCTGGGAGCTCCTTTCTGCACATCTGCTCTGTTCTCCTCCTCAGACTGACTAATTTTCTAGACCTTTCCTGACTTCTCCTTCTGTTTCCATGACATCTCTACTCTCTCCACCAACACCCTCTACCTAGTAACCCTCTCCAGACTGGGATGAAGCCATCCTCCCATAGGGTACGCCCAGGTGCCCTGACTGGAGTGGTGAGGTGTTGGATGCTGGTGTTAGAGTCCTGGGTAGTGCCCCCTCCTTATCTGAGAGTGGGATGCCACACCTCTGGATGAGGTGCAGTACCTCTGTGGCGACCGAACCCTCAGGGGCGCCACACTCTTGTGAAGAAAAGTTTTTTTCTTTGCTGCTGGTGAAGTTCCATGGAAGGAGACAGGACCCATAGGGTGAAGAGAACTACGCTTTTAATATCTACATGTTTTGAAGTTATCCAACTTCTTCCCCACTTGTATCCTGAGGGCGAAGTTGGATAACTTCGAAACACGTAGATATTAAAACCGCAATTCTGTTCATCCTGTATGTCCCGTGTCTTTCCGCGGAACTTCACCAGCGGTGCAGAAAACACTTTTATTTCCACAACATCACAATTTATTTCAGCAAATGTTGTATTTTACAGAGAAATTCAGTTGAAAAAGCCTTTTAATGGATATTAGTACAACTACTTTGTTTGAGCACATGAGTACATACATATGCAGTTATCGCCTCTATAAATTATTTTGGGATATGTTAGGTGTTAGGGCTAGCGGAACGCACCTAATGAATATATAGATTTTATTATGACAGATGCGTTCGCAGCCCGGAGACTACCGTGCAGGAGAACCTGCTGCTAGCAAATAGCGGAACTAAATTGCGGTGTTAGCTAACTCTGTTACTTCACAGAGCAGCTGTGAACTCAAAGCACTGCGCCCTGTTAGACTCCACAGTGGCACAGGCTAACTGCCCAAACAAGAGCAGTCAGTGGTCATGCATGCACATGAAACTCCTCGCCGGAGGTGCCAGCATTCTAAGGGCTTATTTTGGCCAGATCCCTGAATACCCAAGCATACAAACTCCTCGCCGGAGGTGCCAGCATTCTAGGGGCTTATTTCAGCCGGGTCCCTGAACACACTCATACAAGACCACACTGGCGCAAAGTACATAAATAAAGAGCAATACTAGTGCGAGCCTTAAATAGTTGCAGCACGTACAGGACCTTCCTGGAAGGACCAATGAGAGGCTGCAAAGAGAGCGTGAGCACCTACAGGACCTTAGCTGCAGTGTCTGATCATGTGACCCTCGATCTCCACTGAGAGATCTTACTCTGGGCATGCTCAGAACGAGAAAAGCAGGACTTAGTCCCAGAAGCGTCTGCTAGCCGCTGCCCAGCACTGACTTCAATGGCAGAAGCAGGGAACACAGCAGCAACTCTCTGTACAGAGTCAGACTGAGCGAGACGCTGGGACTGATGTCTCTGCTGAGCAGACTCCACTGCGACAAGAGAAGAATGGGAGACCGCAGCGGAGATGGCCTGAGATTCTCCCTGTGCAGAGATGGGAACTCGACCTCTAACATGAGGTATGAGTTTTCTTACATTTACAACCCCTGGCAAAAATTATGGAATCACCGGCCTTGGGTGATGTTCATTGAGTTGTTTAATTTTGTAGAAAAAAAGCAGACCATAGACATGGCACAAAAATAAAGTCATTTCAAATGGCAACTTTCTGGCTTTAAAGGGAGGGTGCCATGATTTTAGTTTTTGTATTAATAATTATTGATTACTAGATGGCAGCCCGATTCTAAAGAATCGGGAGTCTAGAATCCATATATACTTTATTTATTCAAATGTAAGAATAATACAATTAATAAATAATAGTAAGAAAGAACAAGAAATGGCTGCACTCACCAGCTCTTGACAATTCTTGTTATTTAAGGTACGGTTACACAGGATCCATGAACATGCTTATGAGGGGAGTGATGAAAGACATCAGACAACTTTGCGTGTTGTGGCAAATGCCACAACAACGGTTCTTTGCTTAAGAACAATAATGTAAATAATAAATAATATGTATCAATAACTATGTATATTGGTATGTTCTATGACATTTTAAAATATTTCATTATTATGTGGAAAAGCTCTTAGTACCCATACTGGCACATACTTGTGTGCCCATCAGGTATTTTCACAGTAAAATTTTTACAGGTGGGGCCCCTCGGCCTCCGATTTGGTTGGCAGGGCCCCTCGGCCTCCGATTTGGTGGGCGGGGACCCTCAGCCTCCGATCTGGTAGGCGGGGACTCTTGGCCTCCGATTTGGTGGGCGGGGACCCTCGGCCTCCGATTTGGTGGGCGGGGACCCTCGGCCTCCGATTTGGTGGGCAGGGACCCTCGGCCTCCGATTTGGTGGTCGGGGACCCTCGGCCTCCGCTTTGGTGGGCGGGGCCCCTCGGCCTCCGATTTGGTGAGCGGGGTCCCTCTGCCTCCGATTTGGTGTGCGGGGACCTTCGGCCTCCGCTTTCGTGGGCGGGGCCCCTCGACCTTCGATTTGGTGGGCGGGGCTCCTCGGCCTCCGATTTGGTTGGTGGGGCCCCTCGGCCTCCAATTTGGTGGGCGGGGACCCTCGGCCTCCGATTTGGTGGGCGGGGACCCTCAGCCTCCGATTTGGTGGGCGGGGACCCTCGGCCTCCGCTTTGGTGGGTGGGGCCCGTCGGCCTCCGATTTGGTGGGCGGGGCCCCTCGGCCTCCGATTTGGATGGTGTGGATCCTCGGCCTCCGATTTGGTGGGCGAGGACCCTCGGCCTCCGATTTGGTGGGCGGGGACCCTCGGCCTCCGATTTGGTGGGCGGGGCCCCTCGGCCTCCGATGTGGTGGGCGGGGCCCCTCGGCCTCCGATTTGGAGGGCAGGGACCCCCGGCCTCCGATTTGGTGGGCGGGGACCCTCGGCCTCCACTGTGCTCTGCCTGGGGCCCCATATGCTGCCTGGGGCCCCTGTGCTCTGCCTGGGGCCCCATATGCTGCCTGGGGCCCCTGTGCTCTGCCTGGGGCCCCTGTGCTCTGCCTGGGGCCCCATGTTCTGCCTGGGGCCCCTGTGCTCTGCCTGGGCCACTGTGCTCTGCCTGGGGCCCCATGTTCTGCCTGGGGCCACTGTGCTCTGCCTGGGGCCCCATAAGCTGCCTGGGGCCCCTGTGCTCTGTCTGGGACCACTGTGCTCTGCCTGGGGCCCCATATGCTGCCTGGGGCCCCTGTGCTCTGCCTGGGGCCACTGTGCTCTGCCTGGGGCCCCATATGCTGCCTGGGGCCACTGTGCTCTGCCTGGGGCCCCATATGCTGCCTGGGGCCCCTGTGCTCTGCCTGGGGCCCCATATGCTGCCTGGGGCCCCTGTGCTCTGCCTGGGGCCCCTGTGCTCTGCCTGGGGCCCCATGTTCTGCCTGGGGCCCCTGTGCTCTGCCTGGGGCCACTGTGCTCTGCCTGGGGCACCATATGCTGCCTGGGGCCCCTGTGCTCTGCCTGGGGCCCCATATGCTGCCTGGGGCCCCTGTGCTCTGCCTGGGGCCCCTGTGCTCTGCCTGGGGCCCCATATGCTGCCTGGGGCCCCTGTGCTCTGCCTGGGGCCCCTGTGCTCTGCCTGGGGCCCCATATGCTGCCTGGGGCCCCTGTGCTCTGCCTGGGGCCACTGTGCTCTGCCTGGGGCCCCATATGCTGCCTGGGGCCTCTGTGCTCTGCCTGGGGCCACTGTGCTCTGCCTGGGGCCCCATAGGCTGCCTGGGGCCCCTGTGCTCTGCCTGGGACCACTGTGCTCTGCCTGGGGCCCCATATGCTGCCTGGGGCCCCTGTGCTCTGCCTGGGGCCACTGTGCTCTGCCTGGGGCCCCATATGCTGCCTGGGGCCCCTGTGCTCTGCCTGGGTGTAGGACACTGGTGACGTCACTTATCTCCGGACATTAGCTCCGGACATTAGCTCCGGACATTAGCTCCGGACATTATCTCCGGACATTAGCTCCGTACAAAGCCACGGAAGTTGGCACAAATTGCAGGAAGTAGTATTCTAGGCAATTATATATTAGATACAATCAATTTTTTTTAATACAAAAGTAAATGTACCTCTTTCATACTTTTTTATTTATTCACTTTTACATTCACCACTGGAGGCCGCCATTTTCATTAGTGTAGGTGTAAGTGTCTGGGCACGACACTTGCACACCTCACTTACGGCAGCCATGTACATAGGAGCCAATGGTTGGGCTCCGACCGACCGCATCTCCTGCCTCTCAGATGTGACTTGGCCACGCCCACTGAGCTGCTGCGTCACAGCTGTGAGAGGAGATCGCGGCCATTTTGTTTATTTCCCTCTGCCATCGCACACACAGCTCAGTGCGTGCGATGGCAGAAGCTGCTGCTGGGAGAAGCTGCTGCTGAGGGTCCAGGGTAAATATCTGCAGCGAGGAGCTGTGATTGCAGCCTGTACTTAGTATTACATTACAGGCTGCAATCACTGCCGACCTGTTCAGAGCAGAGCAGGGAGATCGTCACACTGCTCTGCCCTGAACATGACTCAGCACTTCCTGGTAGAGGAAAGAAGGTAAGTACAGCGTTTTTATTTTCTTATGCATCTACCACTGCTACCAGCCCCTATATACCACCTAGCACTGCCTGCCCCTATATACCACTGCCTGCCTCTGTATACCACTGCCTGCCTCTGTATACCACTGCCTGCCTCTGTATACCACTGCCTGCCTGCCTCTGTATACCACTGCTACCTGCCTGCCTCTGTATACCACTCTCTGCCTGCCTCTGTATACCACTGTCTGCCTGCCTCTGTATACCACTGCCTGCCTCTGTATACCACTGTCTGCCTGCCTCTGTATACCACTGTCTGCCTGCCTCTGTATACCACTGCCTGCCTCTGTATACCACTATCTGCCTCTATATACCACTGCTACCTGCCTCTATATACACCTACCACTGCTACCTCTGTCCTGGGTAGCTAATCCTGTCCCGTGTACTGTGTCCTCAGCAGTCAGTATCACACAGGACAGGATTAGATACACGGCTCAGTAGTCGGTATCACAGGACAGGATTAGATACACGGCTCAGCAGTCGGTATCACATAGGACAGGATTAGATACACGGCTCAGCAGTCGGTATCACACATGACAGGATTAGATACACGGCTCAGCAGTCGGTATCACACAGGACAGGATTAGATACACGGCTCAGCAGTCGGTATCACAGGACAGGATTAGATACACGGCTCAGCAGTCGGTATCACAGGACAGGATTAGATACACGGCTCAGCTGTCGGTATCACACAGGACAGGATTAGATACACGGCTCAGCTGTCGGTATCACACAGGCCAGGATTAGATACACGGCTCAGCAGTCAGTATCTAATCCTCTCCTATGCACTCCTCTCCCCCCTGCATGTCTTTCCTCAATGTGGTTTATTATTTTTGTTGTGGGAGATGTGGGAGTCGAGGATTATGCGTTCGGTATGGTTTAAAAAAGATTAATAAAGGACTTTATTCTGGCCGAGTCTTTATTTACAATACAACTATAGGATTAGTAATGGATGGGTGCCTTATAGACGCCCCTCCATTACTAAGCCGTGGGCTTGATGTCACCGGACAATATGGAGGTGACATTAACCCCACAAATATGAACCCCACTTGCTACCGCTACAGGGTAAGTGGAAATTGGCAGGCAAAGCGCCAGAAAAGGCGCATGTAAAAGGCGGCTGAGAGCTGATGTTTTTAGCCTGGGGGGGGGGGGACAGTATCCATGGCCCCTTCCTAGGCTATTAATGTCAGCCCGCAGCTGTCTGCATAATATTTGATGGTTATTAATTATAAGGGGGCCCCACGTCTTTTTTTGGGGGGTGTCCCCCATTTTAATAGCCAGTAAAGGCTATAAGTATACAGTTGCGAGCGTGTGAGTGTGAGCACACCCTCCCACCCACAGACCAGTACACTGCTGTCCTGAAATACTGTGCTCCTGTCACCCTGCTCCTTCCACCATACGTCTCTCACCTCCCTAGAGCAGCACAATACCATATGGATCACGTATAATGCCGATATATATATATATATATATATATATATATATATATATATATATATATATATATATATATCACATATACTCCCATAAAGACCACACATTATGCCGGGATATTATAATATATATATAATATCACACATTATGCCGCCAAGTATTGTGTGATCTATGTGACGGTATTATATGTGATCTATATGGCAATATTATGTTTGCTCAGTGTTGTGGAATTATGTAAAAACTATATTACGGTGGTATATGAGAACTATATTGTGGGATTATGTGTGATCTATGTGGAAGTACTAGGTGAGAATTATATGGCGGTATTATGTGTGATCTATATGGTGGTATGTGAGAACTGTATGACAGTATTGTGTGATCTATTTGATAGTATTGTGTGTGATGTATATGGCGGTATTATGT
The DNA here is from genome assembly GCF_051348905.1 of Ranitomeya variabilis. Lineage (NCBI taxonomy): Eukaryota > Metazoa > Chordata > Amphibia > Anura > Dendrobatidae > Ranitomeya > Ranitomeya variabilis. The sequence goes on along the minus strand of NC_135236.1, from coordinate 557,995,538 downwards.
GTGATCTATATAGCGGTATTATGTGAGAACACTATGGCAGTATTATCTTCAGAAAGTGGACCCATTCTATGGTGGTTCTGGCTGAGCACCTGCACGCGGGTCTGGGGTAATAGAGGGGGCAGCATGACCTTCAGTTAGGTGCAGTCAGGGCTAGTGAGGCAGCTGAAGAGAGGGGTCTCATGTTTATCGTTACTATATGGCTACATTTCCCCCAGCGTCACCCCGGACTGCGCCTGTCACCTCACTTTCACACATCGCCAGGACAGGATGGAGAAGACAGGATCTGAGGAGGGGAATGGGGTCTGCATGCAAAGTCTGGATCAGAACAGGCCATCAATCCACAGAAATGTTTCCTGGATTTCTGTGGAGCAGACGGTCCATCCATGTGTATAAAAGACAGCGTTCTATGTACAATCCCTGGCTGCTCCGTGCACTGAACATGGTGCCCCCCATAGACCAGCACACTGCTCTCCTGAAATACTCTGTGCTGCTGTCACCCTGCTCCCTCCACCACATATCTCCCAGAATCCTTGTTGCCTGCCATCCTCGGTGACTGTCTACTTGTTAGTATAAGGCCATGTTCACACAGTGCGTTTTTTACCGCGGAACCGCGGCGGTTTTGCCGCTGCGGTTCCGCAGCTGTTTTCCATGCAGGGTACAGTACACTGTACCCTATGGAAAACAGGACACACTGTGCACATGGTCCGGAAATTTAAAAAAAAAAGCCGTGCGGAATAGCTCCCGGAAAAAAGAAGGAGCATGTCAATTCTTCGTCCTGAACCGCAGCGGTTCTGCACCCATAGACCTCCATTGTGAGGTCAAAATCGCAGTAAAACACGCAGATCAAAAATATATCTGCGTGTTTTACTGCGGTTTGATGTGCAGAACCGCTGCTGCAGGAAGTGCGGGGGAGCGGGCGGAAGTGCGTGGGCGGAAGTCCGTGGGCGGCGTGTGTGGTCCCGACTGTGTCACGAAGAGACTGTCATCATGGAGTTATACCGTCGCATGGGGATCGATGTCGGGCGTCTGATTGATTTGGTAAGTCTGTGTGTCCGTCCCCATGCGACGGTATGCCTCTATTGTGCTAAGTCGCCGTATCGGACTACTACTCCCATCCGGTATTTAGGATGGGAGAGTTGTCCCTGTGTCCAGCGACTTAGCACAATACTAAAGTTCACACCAAACACAAACACACAATACACATACATGACACACAGTACAGTACATACAACACATAACACAGAGTATATACTCACCAACAGCACACTTGTAGGCGAAGCCCTCGATCCTCAATGAAAAAATCCCAAAATAATAAAGCAAATCCATACTCCCTGTCCGCAGAATCCATAACCGAGTGTCCCACGCCGATCGGCTGCTCTCCGGCGATACACTGCCAGGAGCGAAGCTCCTAGCAGTGTATCGCGTACTGTCCCGGAGCTCAATGGCTCCGGCGTCTCGGTTAACGGCAGTACAGCTGCGTTGAACTTTCCCACGCAGCACTGCCGTTAAGCGAGAGAGCCGGGGTCAATGACCGCCGGTAAACTCGCTCGCGCATGCGCAGTGACACACCGACAGGAACTATGGCTCCTGTCAGTGTGTTGCTGCAGCCGTGGAGAGCAGACATATCTCTGGATGTGTCTGTTCTCCATGGAAGATCTTCGTGGGACCCTCGATGGATTTCTGCGGACAGGGCCAGGGAGTATGAATTTGTTTTTTTATTTTGCGTCTTTTTCAGGTCGAGGGTCTTCAGGACGGATTGAGCGTACAATAAAATATGGTCAAAAAGTGTGTGTCTTTATTTCATTAAAATATTTTTTTTCTAGTGTTTGTGTTTTTTTTTTTAACCCTTTCATTGGATTAATAATGGATAGGCGTCTTATTGACGCCTCTCCATTATTAACCGGGCTTAATGCCACCTTACAATAGCAAGGTGGCATTAACCCCTCATTACCCCATATCCCACCGCTACACGGGAGTGGGAAGAGAGTGGCCAAGTGCCAGAATAGGCGCATCTTCCAGATGTGCCTTTTCTGGGGTGGCTGGGGGCAGATGTTTGTAGCCAGGGGGGGCCAATAACCATGGACCCTCTTCTGGCTATTAATATCTGCCCTCAGTCACTGGCTTTACCATTCTGGCGGAGAAAATTGCGCGGGAGCCCACGCCAATTTTTTCCGCCATTTAACCCTTTAATAGGATTAATAATGGATAGGCGTCTTATTAACACCTCTCCATTATTAACCGGGATTAATGCCACCTTACAATAGGAAAAATATGTGCAAATGAAAGACGTGGCACTTAAATACGGGATACGTGGCACTTAAATACGTGGCACGTGGCACTTGTACGTGATACGTGGCACTTAAATACGTGATACGTGGCACTTAAATACGTGATACGTGTCACTTATACGTGATACGTGTCACTTATACGTGATACGTGGCACATGGCACTTATACGTGGTACTTAAATACGTGGCACTTAAATACGTGGCACTTAAATACGTGGTACTTAAATACGTGGCACTTAAATACGTGGCACGTGGCACTTAAATACGTGGCACGTGGCACTTATACGTGGCACTTAAATACGTGGCACGTGGCACTTAAATACGTGGCACGTGGCACTTAAATACGTGGCACGTGGCACTTAAATACGTGGCACGTGGCACTTAAATACGTGGCATGTGGCACTTAAATACGTGGCACGTGGCACTTAAATACGTGGCACGTGGCACTTATACGTGGCACTTAAATACGTGGTACTTAAATACGTGGCACTTAAATACGTGGCACGTGGCACTTAAATACGTGGCACGTGGCACTTATACGTGGCACTTAAATACGTGGTACTTAAATACGTGGCACTTAAATACGTGGCACGTGGCACTTAAATACGTGGCACGTGGCACTTATACGTGGCACTTAAATACTTAAATACGTGTGTCCGTCCCCATGCGACGATATGCCTCTATTGTGCTAAGTCGCCGTATCGGACTACTACTCCCATCCGGTATTTAGGATGGGAGAGTTGTCCCTGTGTCCGGCGACTTAGCACAATACTAAAGTTCACACCAAACACAAACAATTCCAGCAATTGTTTAACATTACTTGGTCGCGCTATAGATTATGAGATGACACTATTGTATTTATTGTAGGTTCGGGATTATCCGGCCTTGTGGGACCCAGCTGATGAATCCTACAAGGATAAATATTTCCGGGAACTAGCCTGGACTAAAATAGTACGAGACCTTATCCCAGATTGGGACAAGTATCCAGGGAGTACACAGCAGCAAATTGGTAATTTTATTTAAATTTATTTAGTAAACCTTGAGTATATTAAAAATCTAATTTGTTTAGATCTCACAAAAAATGTTGTTGTATTTTGTAACCTTTTTTTGGTAGATAACGATGTGAGGAAACGTTGGCGCTCAGTCAGAGACCGTTTCACGAAGTTCCTGAACGAATGTTCTAAGAGTGGCTCTTCGCCAATCAAAAGTAAATTTCCCTTTAGCGAAGAGCTGCAGTTTCTTGTGTCCAGTAGGACATTGAGAAAGTAAGTTAAAATCCACTCCACATGATTATTTAAATATAATATGTTGTGCGAAAAATTGATGTTTTTTTTTTCTCCAACAGGACGGAAGGAAACATGTCGGTGGGTGATTTGGAGGACAGCGACAAAGAGGATGGAGCAGGCAGTTCCTCTGGAGTGGGAGGGACCATCTCTACCTCCACTCCCACAGCTTCTGCTGAATCAGCATCCACTTCAGCAGCTGCTGCATCAACATCTAGTTCAGCAGCTGTTGAAGCATCTGATTCCGCAGAAGCTGTGAGAGTGGAGAAGAGATCTGTCTATCCGGTGGCAGCAGAGAAAAAAAAAAAAAAAACAAAGAAAAACCAAGATGACCAAACTGTCCAAATAGCTTGCGACACGTTAGATCTATTAAAAAAAATCAAGTTCTGATGACCACTGCGACTCCTTCGCAATAACTGTGGCAAGGAAAACACGCTCCCTGCCACCGGATAGACAATCTCTTTTCATGTCCATGGTCCAGATGTCCCTCACTGCTCTGGAGGACCCTGCTCCGATATCTCCATACAATGAAGTTCTGATGGGGGTGTTGGGACTTTTCAGGCCCCGACACCGTACACCGGAAACACCAGCTTCCAGACCCCAGTATTTGGCCCACAGCCAAGTTACTTCTGGAGATAGAGGAAGTTCGCAGCATATGGGGGGAGCACCATATCAATCAGAGGGATCAAATTTCCTCTATTCTCCAGAATATACTTTTCTGAATTGAACGTGGGCAAAAGTTTTCAGTGGCACCGAGTTTTTTTTTGTTTGTTTTTTAGCTCCAGTTGCCGGTTGCCTTTGAAAGGGGCTTTTTTTTGTTTTTTTCGAATTGAAAAATCTTTTGTAAATATTGCAAAGAATTTGTGTTCTTTTAAATATATTATATTTCACACATAATATTCTCGTCTTTATTACAATGCGGTCAAGGCCGCTATCCTGGGTTTATGGGCTATCAATTAGTGGTTTATGTGTTGATGTGTTAACAATTGTATACGTCATACTGCTATTATTTTCATAAAACACCAAAATTTTTGTAGCCAAAAAAAACAAAAAAAAAACAAATTACACCCAAATAGATTTTTTATTGATATTACAACCAATTATTTAAAACTTTTTTTGGTAACATGAAACAAAAAAATTTTTTTTCAAACTTTTGTGTTGGTTGCTGGCGTTTCTCATTCTTCGGGATGTTGGCAAAACTGTTATCAGCGATGTCGGCAACATTTCTGGGGGGGTCAGTGTAGATGCATCCTTCTCTGCTGGTCAGGCTGCTCAACACCAGCACAGGAGTATTGCCAGTGCACGGCACCTTCTGGACTCATGAAGTAGTCAGTGAAGGATTCTCTCACACGCACACCCGAGTTGGACGGCCTGCCCAGACCCCCGTTGACCACTGGATTAAATACTGCCTGCTGGTACTCCACATCTACGTCAGTGTTGTACTCACGAGCATAGTTGTGGAGTACACAGCAAGCCTTTATCACAGCATCAACGGTGTCTGTGTCCAACTGAATGGCAGTGTGAAAGATCCTCCACTGACTAGTCATGATCCCAAAGGTGCATTCCACATATCTGCGTGCACGACTCAGCCGATAATTAAAAATCCTCCGTCGGGCATCCAGTCCCCTTCGTGGGTATGGGCGCAGCAGGGTTGTCGTTAAGGGAAACGCCTCATCCGATACCATCACAAAGGGCACTGGATGTGTGGAACCCGGCAAAGGTCTTGGGGCTGGGAGCGTGCCGCCATCTCGAAGAATTTGCATCCCAATCTGTGACGTTCGCAACACCCGAGAATCCCCAGTACTACCATAGGCACCAACATCAATGGCAACAAATTTGTAATGGGCATCAGCCACCGCCATCAGGACCACTGAAAAATACTTCTTATAATTAAAGAAGCGTGATCCTGATCGTGGTGGCTGCTGAACCCGAACATGTTTACCATCGACTGCACCTATGCAGTTTGGGAAATTGGCCACAGACTGAAAGCCTGCTGCAACCTGCAGCCAAGTCTCCTCGGTTGGGGAAGGCATCACTATAGGTTGCAACTTCTGCCAGATGACGGTACATGTACACCTCACAATGTTAGAGATGGTAGATTTACCAACTCTAAATTGGAGGTGCAGTGATGTATAGCTCTCTCCTGTGGCCAAAAATCTGCAAAGAAACAAAAAAGAAAATTAGAAATGTCACACAAAAAGGTAATTACAACATGTCACAAGTAAAGCCGCTATAATATGCGTCCAGCACCATTCAATAATGATGGCATTAACACCCAGCACAACACAAAGGGTGTAAAAAATTTAAATAGAAAGCCTGATGGGACTTGTGCACACACGCATGCGAGATATGACCGAGTGTTGCATGGTAATCCCCGGACCTGCTGCATGCACTCCGTTGTGGAGCGTGCGGCTCCATGTATTGGTATGTGGGTGCACACTCCGCTCCAGAGTGCAGGCGGCAGGGCCGGGGATTACCATGCAACACTCGGCCGTATCTCACGTGTGTGTGTGTGTATGTGTGCACCCTGTCCAACAGGAGGACTGGGTGGGTTTAATCACACATACTGGACACAGAGACGTGTAGAATAGAGACCTAACTACATTCCCCCCTGAAAAATTGTTACTTACCGCAAGGTGATGAGCAGCCTTTCCTCAGCAGAGATGGACTTCCTCATCACCGTGTCTTGCCGTTTTAAATGGGGTGCCAGGATGGTAAGAAGTCTGTCGAAGGCCGTAATTGGTAGCCGACAAAAAGAGATAAATTTTTCAGGATATCTGAAAAATTAAAAAGAAACACAAAAAAGGGTTACTTCACAAGTATTGCTAGCAAAAAAATGTAAATTAGTCATTCAATATATTTCTACTTACCTCCTCAAATCATTGTACAGCACATGAAAGTGCCCCTTCTCCGTTCGGTCTGCTACAAGCGGGTGCACCCACATCCTTTTCTGCGCACGTCTTCTCTGCCGCAGCCTCTAAAATAAAAAAAAATAAATATATATTTTGTAAACACAACAATGAAAAATATATCCAACATGCCTGTAAAACAATGTGGATTATGTAAGGGTACGTGTCCACATTCAGGAAGGCCCACCCCCTTCTGGGACGCAATGATGCCAGATGTGTTCATTGTACAAATCCGGCATCATCGCACCCCACGCATAGGGCCCTGTTTTATTCCTTGCGGAGCCGCAGCTTCTCAGCAAGGAACACGGACATGCTGTGATCATAAAAGACGCGCAGCATGTCCAGAGTCGCAGGGCTGACGCATGACACACAGTGGACACGTGATTTCATGAAATCCCCTCCACTATGCTGTTACATCTGGACGCTGCATGTTTGGCGCTGCGGCCCCACGCAGCGCCAAACACACAGCGTTTCCAGAACGTGGACATGTACCCATAACCCAATATATAAAACAAACAGACATCTGCTTACCTGACGTTTATGACGATTCAAGATTAGAAGAATCAACCCCAGGATCGCAATCCGGTGTGGTGTGCGGAGCTGGATCCGCGGGCTGTCATCTGGCCTACTCTCAGCACTCTGCAGAGCGCTGTCATTACAAACACGTCCACTCATTTTGGTGTGTTAAGTTCCAAAATGGAGGATGGAAGAAGAAAAGGGTTGGACAAGGAAATGACATCATTTTTTTTTTTTTTCCTCCCCACTGCAGTAAACTTTATTTCTGTCAAACACAGACAATCTGCAGACAAAACTGCATCAAAAAACGCACTAAAAAACGCACTAAAAAACGCACCAAAAAACGCACCAAAAACGCACCAAAAACGCACCAAAAAACGCACCTGCGTTTTCTGCAGAGACCTGCAGTTTCAGTCAGGAAAAAAAAAGGATGGAAATCCTGAACGTGTGAACATAGCCTAAGGCTGCCGTCACACTAGCAGTATTTGGTCAGTATTTTACCTCAGTATTTGTAAGCCAAAACCACGAGTGGGTGATAACTGCAGAAGTGGTGCATATGTGTCTATTATACTTCTCCTCTATTTGTTCCACTCCTGGTTTTGGCTTACAAATACTGATGTAAAATACTGACCAAATACTGATAGTGTGACGGCAGCCTTACTCTGCAGTCACCAACAAAATGGCTGCTCACTGGGTTCCTGAATATCATCCTCTTATCCCTTAGCAAACACCTAGAAGGGGAGGAGAGGAGACATCACACATGTCAGCAGACTCCGCCCATAATTACTGCAGTGCAGTAATGTGAGCTAGTTGTACACTAGGTTTTTCTGAAATTTCAGCAGCTGCTCCCCCTAGTGTTTAAAAGTGGAAATTCCAAAACTTTTCAAATTATTTTTCATATTTTACTAAATTATAAACAAATGAAAATATTTTTTAAGAAAATTTAAACATTAATTCTTTACATTTTTACAATTGCTGTAAAAAAATTTTTTTTTATGGCACCTTCCCTTTAAGAAACACTAAAAGATGGTAATGGTAACCAAGCATAGGGGAAAAAATATGGAGTCACTCAATTCTGAGGAAAAAATTATGGAATCACCCAGTAAATTTTCATACCCAAAAATAACACCTGCATCAAATTAGATTTGCTCATTAGTCTGCATCTAAAAAGAAGTTATCACACCTTGGAAAGCTGTTGCACCAAGTGGACTGACATGAATCATGGATCCAACACGAGAAATGTCAATTGAAACAAAGGAGATGATTATCAAACTCTTACAACAGGGTAAATCATCACGCAATGTTGCAAAATATGTTGGTTGTTCACAGTCAGCTTTGTCTACAATCTGGACCACATACAAACAACATGGGAAGGTTGTTAAAGACAAACATTCTGTTAGACCAAGGAAGACATCAAAGCGTCAAGACCGGAAACTTAAAGGGAACCTATCACCCCGTTTTTTAAAGATTAGATAAAAATAGTGTGAAATAGGGGCAGAGCTGGGCTTTACATTAGTGCCTCTTTGGTGCCTTTACACCCCCGTTAGGCTGCCGAAATACCTTAGTGAAGTGTCCGTTTTGACCTGTCACTCAAGCTGGTCAGGTCGGATGGGCGTGGTCACAGCGCTGTTTGTCCCCCAGGATCCTGCTCATCATTACGTTGGTGGCGTAGTGGTGTGCGCATGTCCAGCAGATGAATCCACTGCCCAGGAGATGAATAGCGGCGCGGTCTTCGCTATTCAGCCGTTTACCGGTGGGCGCGGCCATCTTTCCTGTGGCCGCGCCTGCACAGATGGAGCGCTCTGCTGCCAGGGGCTTCAGGAAAATGGCCGCCGCGATCTCCATCTGCGCACGCGCGGAATCCCGCAGCCATTTTCCTGAAGCCCCTGGCAGCAGAGCGCTCCATCTGCGCAGGCGCGGCCACAGGAAAGATGGCCGCGCCCACCGGTAAACGGCTGAATAGCGAAGACCGCGCCGCTATTCATCTCCTGGGCAGTGGATTCATCTGCTGGACATGCGCACACCACTACGCCACCAACGTAATGATGAGCAGGATCCTGGGGGACAAACAGCGCTGTGACCACGCCCATCCGACCTGACCAGCTTGAGTGACAGGTCAAAACGGACACTTCACTAAGGTATTTCGGCAGCCTAACGGGGGTGTAAAGGCACCAAAGAGGCACTAATGTAAAGCCCAGCTCTGCCCCTATTTCACACTATTTTTATCTAATCTTTAAAAAACGGGGTGATAGGTTCCCTTTAAAGCAATATATCTCCAAAACAGGAAATGCACAAAAAAACAAATGAGGAACGAATGGGTGGAAACTGGAGTCAACGTCTGTAACCGAACTGTAAGAAACCGTCTAAAGGAAATGGGATTTACATACAGAAAAGCTAAACGAAAGCCATCATTAACACCTAAACATAAAAAAACAAGGTTACAGTGGGCTAAGGAAAAGCAATAGTGGACTGTAGATGTCTGGATGAAAGTCATAATCAGTGATGAATCACGAATCTGCATTGGGCAAGGTGATGATGCTGGAACTTTTGTCTGGTGCCGTTTCAATGAGATTTATAAGATGACTGCCTGGAGAGAACATGCAAATTTCCACAGTCATTGATGATATAGGGCTGCATGTCAGGTAAAGGCACTGGGGAGATGGCTGTCATTACATCTTCAATAAATGCACAAGTTTATGTTGATATTTTGGACACTTTTTTATCCCATCAATTGAAAGGATGTTTGGGGATGATGAAATCATTTTTTCAAGATGATAATGCATCCTGCCATAGAGCAAAAACTGTGAAAACATTCCTTGAAAAAAGACACATAAGGTCAATGTCATGGCCTGCAAATAGTCCGGATCTCAATCCAATTGAAAATCTTTGGTGGAAGTTGAAGAAAATGGTTCATGAGAAAGCTCCAACCTGCAAAGCTGATCTGGCAACAGCAATCAGAGAACGTTGGAGCCAGATTGATGAAGAGTCCTGTTTGGCACTCATTAAGTCCATGCTTCAGAGACTGCAAGCTGTTAGAAAAGCCGGAGGTGGTGCAACAAAATACTAGTGATGTTTTGGAGTGTTTTTGTTTGTTTGTTTTTCATGATTCCATAGTTTTTTCCTCAGAATTGAGTGACTCCATAACTTTTCCCCTATGCTTGGTTAAAAAAACCATTACTGACTATCACATTTTTTGTTCTTGATTTCTTTTAGTGTTTCTTAAAGCCAGAAAGTTGCCATTTGAAATGACTTTAGTTTTGTGCCATGTCTGTGATCTGCTTTTTTTCTACAAAATTAAATAACTGAATTAACATTCTCTAAGGTCGGTGATTCCATAATTTTTGCAAGGGGTTGTACTATTCATATACATGCCTAGCCTAGTGGGCTAAGTGATTTTAGTGATTTCCAAAAGTATGAGTTTTTTTTAAGTATGGAACCCAGTAAAACACTAATCCAGCATTTTTTTTTATTGCAGTGCTGGATTGGTGCTTCTAATCCAAAGGTCTCAAACTCATGGGCCACACAGAGTAAATATTTCAAAATGACTGGCCACGTTCTTTGTGGGAAAAGATTTTTTCAGTGACCCCATTTTTGTTCTATATGGCTTTTTGGTCATTTTGTACTTTTTGTGGGTGTTTTTTTTTTATGGTGTTTATCACGTGTTACATTGTTACATAATTGCATACTGAGGGTTGAAAAAAGACCTAGGCCCATCAAGATCAACTATTATCCACTAACTCTACATTTTTGTCACTAAATTATCTATAACCCATAGTGTTATGCGTACTGACCAAATCACCCATTTGCATACTGAGCAAATCAATCATTTTTAAAAGGTGTTGTAGTGTCAGCAATTACTATCTCTAAGGGTACCGTCACACAGTGCCATTTTCATCGCTACGACGGCACGATTCGTGACGTTGCAGCATCGTATAAGTATCGCTCCAGCGTCGTATACTGCGGTCACACGTTGCAATACACGGCGCTGGAGCGATAATTCCATGACGTATTTGCGATGTAGAAGCCGTTGCTTACTGTGCGCACATCGTATACAACCTGTGTCACACGATGCAATCATGCCGCCACAGCGGGACACTAGACGACGAAAGAAAGTTTCAAACGATCTGCTACGACGTACGATTCTCAGCGGGGATCCGGATCGCAGTAGCGTGTCAGACACAGCGATATTGTAAATGCATCGCTGTAACGTCACGAATCGTGCCGTCGTAGCGATTAAAATTGCACTGTGTGACGGTACCCTTATGCTAGGGCATTCTACAATCTGACTGTTCTAACTGTAAAGAACCCTTTCCTATTTTCAGTGCTAAAAGTTTGGGCGCCACTGGTCAAAAATACTATTGTTGTGAATAGTTACATAAGTTGAAGATTAAATGATCTCTAAAAGGCCTAAAGTTAGCCCCTTAGTGACAGAGCCAATTTTGCACTTAACCCCTTAGGCTACTTTCACATTTGCATTAAAATCCACAGCGTTTATTCCGCATGCACAAGTCCCGGAAAAACGCATAGAAGCGCGTACAAACGCAGCAGTTTTTAGGCGCATGCGTGAACGCATGCGGTTAAAAAACGCTGCGTTTCCATGCTTTTTCATGCGTTTTTTCATGCGTTTGCGTTTTAGTGCGCATGGTGGATAATTTTACAGGAGAAAAATCTAGATACCTAGACCCCGCCAATGGGACTACAGAGGGTGTGTATTATGGGATATCTATATATAGACCCTAGGACTGTTGAAATCTTACCAGTGTGCTACTGTATCCTGTGTCATGATGGATCTTCACATGGATAGCTTTTACTTCAACCTGGATCTAAGCATCAAGCTTTTTATTGCCTGTGTGTTTGCTTGGGAGCAACACCGAAACCGTGAAAGACGGAGAAGGACACAGCGTAGGCATTTTTGGCAACACCCCATTATAGAACTGTGGGAGAGCCGTGGTGCATATCACACACTGTATGGCGAGCTCAATGACAACCCGGACAAATTCCCGGAATATACCAGGATGTTGCAAGACTCTTTTTTGGAGTTGCTTGCTCGTATTCAAGGAGTGATCTGGAGACAGGACACCCAGCTCCGTAGAGCAATTCCAGCAGAGGAAAGTCTCCTGGTTACCTTAAGGTACGTAATAATTCTAAACAAATGCCAGTCATAATCATTGTTAGTCTGACATGTATTTTTTATATTTTCCTTTATGTCTTTAGCGGAATAACACCATAAATAGAATTGATTGTAATTTATTTTTTCTTAATTTTATTACAGATTTCTGGCAACTGGAGAGAGCTTGTCCTCCCTCCACTTCCAGTACCAGCTTGGAATTTCCACCCTGTCCAGAATAGTTTTTGACACCTGCGCAAGGCAAGATTGCCTTGTGCAGGCATGTACTACGGAGGACAGAGAATGAACTTCAATCCAATATTGCAGCCAGCATGCAGCCAGCGGGTAAGGAAAGGGTGAATCAAACACCCGAAAACCCCGCCTCTATGGCTGAAAATTGTTCCCTCCAAATTCAGGTGACAGAGTCCCTTTAATAAATAATATTTCCCACATGTCTACTTTACATCAGAACAATTTTGGAAACAATTTTTTTTGTTAGGAAGTTATAAGGATTAAAAGTTGACCAGTGATTTCTCATTTTTCCAACAAAATTTCCAATCCATTTATTTTAGGGACCACCTTGCATTTGAAGTGACTTTGGGGGGTAACAAAAAATAACCAAAAGTGACAATATTCTAAAAACTGCACCCCTCAAGGTGCGCAAAACCACATTCAAGAAGTTTATTAACCCTTCAGGTGCTTCACGAGAACTAAAGCAATGTGGAAGGAAAAAATAAACAGTTTACTTTTTTCTCAAAATATTTGCTTTGGAACCAATTTTTTTTATAAGGGTATAAGAAGAAAATGAACAACAAAATTTGTTGTGCAATTTCTCCTGAGTACGCCGATACCCTATATGTGGGGAAAAGCCACTGAGTGCATGGCTGGGCTCAGAAGAGAGGGAGCACCATTTCACTTTTTGGAAGCAAAATTGGATGGAATCAATGATGGCGCTATGGCAAGTTTGGAGACCCCTGATGTACCTAAAGAGTGGAAATCCCCCAATTCTAACTCTATCCCGAACCCCTAACCTTAATCCCAACCCTAACCATCACCATAACCACAAACCTAACCCCAACACACCCCTAACCCTAATACCAACCCTAACTATAATCCTAACTCTAACCCTAATCCTAGCCCTAACCCTAACCATAACCTCAGCCCTAACCCTAGCCCTAACCCTGACATTAGCACAACACTTTAGCCCAACCCTAACTTTAGCTCAACTCAGTGTAGCCCAACTCACTTTAGCTCAACTCTAACTCTAATGGAAAAATGGAAATATTTTTTATTTTTTATTATTTTTCCATAACTAAGGGGGTGATAAAAGGGGGTTTTATTTACTATTTTTTATATTTTGATCACTGTGATAGGGTCTATCACAGTGATCAAAATGAACCAATAGGAAGAAGTTCCTAATGTTGCTGGATGCCAGCAGATCTCGTTGGGCACACTGCACATGCACCCACCATTTTCTCCCGGAAGAAGACTCCGATGGCCTAGGGGACTGCATGGAGGGATGCCTGGACACCAGAGGTACCATGGGGGGGGGTGATTGGGTGACCAGGGTACCCTATTTCTCTCTCCTCTGATGTGCAGTCACATCAGAGGAGAGAAAAATTAAATGGAAAAATCAGACTTTTTTTTTGCGGTCGCTGTTATACCGTTAATAACATTTCCCACATGTCTACTTTACATCAGCACAATTTTGGACACATCATTTTTTTTTTGTTATGATGCTATAAGGATTAAAAGTTGACCAGCGATTTCTCATTTTTCCAATAACATTTACAAAACCTTTTTTTAGGGACCACCCCACATTTGAAGTGAGTTTGGGGGAGTCAATATAGCAGAAAATGTCCAAAAGTGACACCACTCTAAAAACTGCACCCCTCAAGGTGCGCAAAACCACATTCAAGAAGTTTATTAAACCTTCAGGTGTTTCACGAAAACTAAAGCAATGTGGAAAGAAAAAATGAACTTTTTACTTTTTTGCAATCACATCAGAGCAGAGAGAAATGAAATTGAAAATCGGACTTTTTTTTTACGGTCGCCGTTATACTGTTAATAATGGCGATCGCAACACAGGGGTCGGTAAAAACCGATCTGAATCATATTCTCTAAGAGAAATTCCGACTCTGGGGGGTGCTATACCCTTATTCCTCAGTGCCATTAGAAAGCGGCGCTGTGGTTTAAGGACCCTTATCTGCCACCTTAAAAGATGCATCAGCAATCATTAAGGGGTTAAAGATGACACATTTCCTTTGTATTTTAGGCAAAAAAAAATATTGTCATTAGTGATAAGTAGTGTTGAGCATTCCGATACTGCAAATATCGGGTATCGGCCGATATTCGCTGTATCGGAATTCCGATACCGAGTTCCGATATTTTTGCGATATCGGGAATCGGGATCCATATTAATGTAAAAAATAAAGAATAAAAATAAAAAATATGGATGTACTCACCCCTCCGACGGCCCCTGGCTCGCAGCGGTGCAACCGGCAGCCTCCGTTCCCAAGAATGCAGTGAGTGTAGGACCTGCGATGACGTCACGGCTTGTGATTGGTCGCGTGACCGCTCATGTGACCGCTCACGTGACTGCTCACGTGACCGCTCACGTGACCGCGACGTCATCGAAGGTCCTTCACTCTGCATTCTTAGGAATGGAGGCAAACTGTTATGATCTCAATGGCAAGGGATCACAGAGATTAAGCAAAGTCTGCAAACATAAATACCAGCTCATAGGGAAGTGGTAACTAGGCTGACCATATAGCTGATCCTAGCACAAACGCTAACAGTAGCCGGGGAACGTGCCTACGTTGATCCTAGACGTCTCGCGCCAGCCGGAGAACTAACTAACCCTATCAGGGAAAATAAGACCTCTCTTGCCTCCAGAGAAAAGACCCCAAAGAAATACAAGCCCCCAACAAATAATAACGGTGAGGCAAGAAGAAAAGACAAACGTAAGAATGAACTAGATTTTAGCAAAGAGAGGCCCACTGACTAAATAGCAGAAGATAGTAAGATGACTTATATGGTCAGCAAAAAACCCTGCAAAATATCCACGCTGAATATCCAAGAACCCCCAAACCGACTAACGGTGAGGGGGGAGAATATCAGCCCCCTAGAGCTTCCAGCGATATCAGGAATCACATTTTGTACAAGCTGGACAAAAATAAGAACAATGCAAATAAACAAAAGTAAGAAAGCAGGACTTAGCTTATCTTGCAAAGAACCAGGACCTGAAGACAGGAGCAAACAGAAATGAACTGATTACAACGATGCCAGGCACTGGACTGAGAATCCAGGAAGTTTAAATAGCAACACCCCAGGCCTAACGAAGCAGGTGAGTACAAACCTGGTTAAAGACAATCCAAGTGCCAAATCACTAGTGACCACAAGAGGGAGCAAAGAAGTATAGTTCACAACAGCAAACGCTTGCAGCGGTGACAGCCAGGGCTCGTCCGAGGGTGAGTATATCCATATTTTTTATTTTTATTCTTTATTTTTTACATGAGTATGGATCCCAGGGCCTGAAGGAGAGTTTCCTCTCCTTCAGACCCTGGGAACCATCCAGGATCACTTCCGATATTTGTGTCCCATTGACTTGTATTGGTATCGGGTATCGGTATCGGCGATATCCGATATTTTTTGGATATCGGCCGATCCAATCAGATACCGATACTTTCAAATATTGGAAGGTATCGCTCAACACTAGTGATAAGCGAATTTGTGGATGTTCGGGTTCGCCGGGTTTGTTGAATATACAGTAAAAACTTTGGTTCCATCCGACCTGGGACCCAAATCCAATATAAGTCAATGAGGTGCTCTCTGACCTTAGACATACTATCCCATCGAGGTGACCTGAGCCTATCTGAACCTCGACGGGATGCTACGTCATAGCGATCGGCCGCACTCACGGGGGGAGCGCGGGCGGGTGTCAGCTGACTATCGCAGCTGACATCCGGCACTATGTGCCAGGAGCGGTCACGGACTGCCCCCGGCACATTAACCCCCGGCACACTGTGATCAAACATGATCGCAGTGTTCCGGCGGTATAGGAAAGCATCGCACAGGGAGGGGGCTCCCTGCGTGCTTCCCTAAGACCCCCGGAGCAACGCAATGTGATCGCGTTGCTCCGAGCGTCTCTTACCTCCTCCTCCCCGCAGCAGGCCTGGATCCAAAATGGCTGCGCCATCCGGGTCCTGCAGGGAGGTGGCTCCACAGCGCCTGCTCACAGCAGGCGCCAGGAAGCCTCCAGGAGCTGTGCACTTCAGATCGCCGATCTGACACAGTGCACAGCAAAGTGTCAGATCGATGATCTTACACTATAACATGATGCCCCCCCCCCCCCCGGGGCAATGTTATAGTGTATAAAAAAAATATTCACATGTGTAAAAAAAATTTAAAAAATTCCCCCCCAAAAAAAGCAAAAAAAATACATTGTTCCTATAAATACATTTATTTATCTAAATTAAAAAAACAATAAAAGTACACATATTTAGTATTGCCGCGTCCGTAGTGACCCGACCTATAAAACTGTCCCACTAGTTAACCCCTTCAGTGAACACCGTAAAAAAAAAAACGAGGCAAAAAACAACGCTTTATTATCATACCGCCAAACAAAAAGTGGAGTAACGCGCGATCAAAAAGACGGATATAAATAACCATGGTACCGCTGAAAACGTCATCTTGTCCCGCAAAAAAAGAGCTGTCATACAGTGTCATCAAAGAAAAAAGAAAAAAGTTATAGTCCTCAGAATAAAACGATGCAAAAATAATATTTTTTTTCAATAAAATAGTTTTTATCATATAAAAGCGCCAAAACATAAAAAAATGATATAAATGAGGTATCGCTGTAATCATACTGACTCAAAGAATAAAACTGCTATATCCATTTTACCAAACGGTATAAACGCCTCCCCCAAAAGAAATTCATGAATAGCTGTTTTTTTGGTAATTCTGCCTCACAAAAATCGGAATAAAAAGCGATCAAAAAATGTCACGTGCCCGAAAATGTTACCAATAAAAACGTCAACTCGTCCCGCAAAAAACAAGACCTCACATGACTGGACCAAAATATGGAAAAATTATAGCTCTCAAAATGTGGTAACGCAAAAAATATTTTTGGCAATAAAAAGCGTCTTTCAGTGTGTGACAGCTGCCAATCATAAAAATCCGCTAAAAAAAACGCTATAAACGTAAAACAAAACCCCCCTTCATCACCCCCTTAGTTAGCAAAAAATAAAAAAATTAAAAAAATGTATTTATTTCCATTTTCCCATTAGGGTTAGGGTTAGGGTTAGGGCTAGGGTTAGGGCTAGGGTTAGGGTTAGGGCTAGGGTTAGGGCTAGGGTTAGGGTTAGGGCTAGGGTTAGGGTTAGGGCAAGGGTTAGGGCTAGGGTTAGGGTTAGGGTTGGGGCTAGGGTTAAGGCTACAGTTAGGGTTGGGGCTAAAGTTAGGGTTAGGGTTGGGGCTAAAGTTAGGGTTAGGGTTTGGATTACATTTACGGTTGGGAATAGGGTTGGGATTAGGGTTAGGGGTATGGTTAGGGTTACCATTGGGATTAGGGTTAGGAATGTGTTTGGATTAGGGTTTCAGTTATAATTGGGGGTCTCCACTGTTTAGGCATATCAGGGGCTCTCCAAACGCGACATGGCGTCTGATCTCAATTCCAGCCAATTCTGCGTTGAAAAAGTAAAACAGTGCTCCTTCCCTTCCGAGCTCTCCCGTGCGCACAAACAGGGGTTTACCCCAACATATGGGGTATCAGCGTACTCAGGACACATTGGACAACAACTATTGGGGTCCAATTTCTCCTGGTACCCTTGGGAAAATACAAAACTGGGGGCTAAAAAATAATTTTTGTGGAAAAAAAAGGATTTTTTATTTTCATGGCTCTGCGTTATAAACTGTAGTGAAACACTTGGGGGTTCAAAGCTCTCACAACACATCTAGATAAGTTCCTTGGGGGGTCTAGTTTCCAATATGGGGTCACTAGTGGGGGGTTTCTACTGTTTAGGTACATTAGGGGCTCTGCAAACGCAATGTGACGCCTGCAGACCAATCCATCTAAGTCTGCATTCCAAATGACGCTCCTTCCCTTCCGAGCTCTGCCATGCGCTCAAACGGTGGTCCCCCCACATATGGGGTATCAGCGTACTTAGGACAAATTGGACAACAACTTTTGGGGTCTAATTTCAACTGTTACCCTTGGAAAAATACAAAACTGGGGGCTAAAAAATAATTTTTGTGGAAAAAATAATAATTTTTATTTTCACGGCTCTGCGTTATGAACTGTAGTGAAACACTTGGGGGTTCAAAGCTCTCACAACACATCTAGATGAGTTCCTTAGGGGGTCTACTTTCCAAAATGGTGTCACTTGTGGGGGGTTTCAATGTTTAGGCACATCAGGGGCTCTCCAAACGCAACATGGCGTCCCATCTCAATTCCTGTCAATTTTGCATTGAAAAGTCAAATGGCGCTCCTTCGCTTCCGAGCTCTGCCATGCACCCAAACAGTGGTTTACCCCACATATGGGGTATCGGCGTACTCAGGACAAATTGTACAACAACTTTTGGTGTCCATTTTCTCCTGTTACCCTTGGTAAAATAAAACAAATTGGAGCTGAAAAAGTTAAATGTTCATTTTTATTTAAACATTCCAAAAATTCCTGTGAAACACCTGAAGGGTTAATAAACTTCTTGAATATGGTTTTGAGCACCTTGAGGGGTGCAGTTTTTAGAATGGTGTCACACTTGGCTATTTTCTATCATATAGACCCCTCAAAATGACTTCAAATGAGTTGTGGTCCCTAAAAAAAAAATGGTGTTGTAAAAATGAGAAATTGCTGGTCAACTTTTAACCCTTATAATTCCCTAAATAAAAAAAATTTGGTTCCAAAATTGTGCAGATGTAAAGTAGGCATGTGAGAAATGTTACTTATTAAGTATTTTGTGTGACATATCTCTGTGATTTAATTCCATAAAAATTCAAATTTGGAAAATTGCTAAATTTTCAAAATTTTCACCAAATTTCCATTTTTTTCACAAATAAATGCAGGTAATATCAAATAAATTTTATCACTATCATGAAGTACAATATGTCACGAGAAAAGAGTCTCAGAATCACCGGGATCCGTTGAAGCGTTCCAGAGTTATAACCTCATAAAGGGACAGTGGTCAGAATTGTAAAAATTGGCCCGGTCATTAACGTGCAAACCACCCTTGGGGGTAAAGGGGTTAAAATGGCTGTAAAAGGTCATAGTCAGGGATATGGTCCTGCAAAAGGAAGCTAAATGGTGGTAAGAGCTGGACAATTGCCCTTAAAAGAAATATGGATATGGAAATGACTTAAAATAACACAGAATAAAAAACAAAAACTAAGAATCTTGAACCAGTAGGCGGAGGTCCAAGTGGAGGAGGAGGTGGATGTGGTAGTGCATGTGGAAGAAGCAGGGGAGCACGTATCCAACTCTGTTTTTTGTGGGGGGGGGTTGTTTTTCTTAGGGAACTGACTTAAAAGAACAGAGAATAAAAAAATGATAATGATTTAGAACCAGGAATTGGAGATCCAGTTGGAGGAAGAGGATGAGGTAGAGGTGTAAGCGGAAGAGGAGTTGGAGGAGGATGCAGCCAACACTGGGGTATATGGATGGGGGTTTTTTTAGGGGATACTCTGAAAACAGGCAGTGTCGTAATCTGCTGGCCACTGTCTCTCTGTAATACTCTGTACTTTTTTTGTTTAAAGCAATGAGGAGAGCATCAAATAGAGGACGTTGCCGTGTTGCTGGTGGTGTAGCTGCTGTAGAGAGAGGACATGGTTGATCTGTGCTTGCTATGCTCCCAAATGAACACCTTCCTCTGGTGCAGGCAGGTAACAGGACTTTCAGCGTAAGTTCATAAGCACGAGTACCGCTGGCCGAATGGTGAGACCAGAACAAGTAGAGGTGGTTTCATTTTGGTTGGCTGAAAGTGACTTAATTTCCTTTGCTTTGTCTTTCACCCGGTCCCTTGCTGAAAGCACAGATTTTGCACCTGCAGCCCATGGGCATCTGTCTTCCATGCCATCCCCTTGCAAATCAGGCAAGCAGTCAGAGCACCAAGTAATGCAGCAATCACTTCTTCTTTTTGATGACCCTGCTGGCTGTGGTTCTGTGGGCCATCCACCTGGCATTAAGAGATTGAATGCACTGATGCCCAACCACTTGTTCCGTTGGAGTATGAGTACGTGAGAGAGGTAGTGTAAACAGTCAGCGGATAACAGCAGCACATCTCTGACTATGATGAAACACAGGTGCCATCTGCTGTAGCTTTCTGCTTTGTGAAGTATGGCAAGGAGAGCAGAGTGAGGACTGGGTAGAACATCATGAGGAGGATTATTATTATTATTAATTTTTTACAGCACCATTGATTTCATGGGAAGTGAGAGGCCACATACAAAGCATATATAGAAATTGCAAAGAACAAACTAATAGTGACAGACAGGTAAAGAGGCGAGAGGACTCTATCCTTGCAGCCTTACATTCTACAGGATAATGGGGAAGGAGACAGTAGGTTTGGGGATTGCAACAACTCTGCTGTTGGTGAGGTGGCAGTGGGCTCACTGTAGGCTGTAAGCTGGGCATAGGATTGTAGGGGATAATCTGATGTGTTGGGCCACAGAAATTCTACAGGATGGGGGATTCTCGGGAGAAGTCTTGCAAGAGATTGGATCAGGAACATGCGATTGTGGAGTAGAGAAGGAGGTCTTGGGAGGACCAGTGACTACATGGTGGGAGATATCAGATTAGTTCAGAGATATATGAAGTGGAGGCTATTATGCGCAGGAATAGCTACTCTGAAGTGACTCGCATCGGACCAGCAAAAGCGCAGTCACAGATGCACTTTGCGCAAGCCACCAGTGCTATGTTGTCAAAGGGCAGCCGGCGTCTGGTGATGCGGACGATGTGGATTCAGGTACAAGAGAAAATCCACAGCTAGCAAAAAAAAAAAAACGAAAACCAAAGGGAAACACCAGGACAATAGCTAATAAAAAAAAACCCAATAATGACTATTAGCAAGTACTGAGAAGCAACCAGAGTTCAACCAGGAAGCACTCACCATACACCTACGCTAGGGAACTGAATAAACAGCACTGGAATAGAAACAGGCCTTATAAAGCCAGTCCTAATCCTAGGTTGATAATCAGGTGATGCATTCCTCACAGTCATGTCCAGGGAGCCACTCCTTGCTTACCTGAACAGCAGGGTGCACAAATTCCCACCATCGAGTAACACCAGGTAAGGCAGCGTCCTGTGTTTCCTCGCAACCGAGAGACACGGCGTCCCATATCTTCCGAACCGCAAAACCAGTGAGAAACACAGAATCCAGTGTTCCCACATCGCTCACCACTTCCACACATGAGGCACCACCGTATGTAGTCGCACCACCCAAGTGCAAGCTAGCTCCACCCTAGCGTATACCGACCAGCGGAGTAGTCTGGAAACCAGAGGAGGATGATTGCGTCCACAGCAGGTATTCCTAACAAATACGTTATGAAATTGGGAAACAAGGATGAAATTTGGAGAGGGGATAAGCAGAGGTCTAGTGAGAACAGAAGTGCATTAGTAGGGAAGCAGAGTAATGGACAGACTGGATAGGTATGATGATGTGATGGGAGATGATGAGGTCATAGACTCTACATGGATTCAAGGCCATCCAAGTGACGTGGCCAGTTCAGAGAGAGATGTGGTGGTTACACTGCTCCAGCCACACAGCAAAAGAGGGAGTGCCGCAGTTGCACGAGCCGGGGTACTCGACAGCCAGGCAGGCAGCCTATCAGGGATGTCACAGTGGCAATTTCCCAGCACCGTGGCCCTGACCTGAAGTGAAAAGGGAATATTTACGGGGGATAATAGTTTATGGTTTTGATGTGAAGCCAGCTGAGGTGTTTGGCCAGGGATAGCCAGCGCTGCATGTGGGGTCCCCAGGGGATAGATGGTCATGCAGCATCATGGATCTCTCCCCTAAGCAGGAGCATACCCTTGGGGTGATGATAGGGGTTGCAGTGAGCAGTGCAGCAGAAAGAAGCAAGGAGGCGAAGTAATTCAGTCTTTACCTTTACTGATGATGGATGCAGGTTGAATCCAGGGGTTCTGGTCACTAGGTTCAGGCTGAAGCCGGTCTGGAAGCAGCTGCAGTCCACTTCATTAAGTGGGTAGAATAAGCCTTCCTTTCTATGCCCATCTGTTTGGAAATTCAACAGCTTATGAGCTGATATGTACTCCCTGCTTGTCTGTTCTGTAGCAGCTACAGCCAACATACATTGCAATCTCTTTGCAAGCTGTTCTACCATTCCCAGCTCTGAGCCCTCTGTAATCTGGTGCTTTCAGTGCTGCAGGGGTGGCCAGTCCCCCGGTATCCAGATTCTGCTCTTAGGATTTGCAATCCCTGGTAGCCCAGGACTCTGGTGTCCTGTTCTCCTCGTAATTGTCACGGGAGACCTAGGTAGGATAGAGCTAACAACCTGGGCCCCTGCGATTTCCCTCAGACTAGGGAAACCCTGACTGACCCTCTACCCAGAGTTTACACTGATGGTGTGCATGTCTGAGCCTCCACCCTCGCCCTATCTCCTGTTTCAACCCTAGGCTGAAACCACCACCCAGTGAAGAGAAAACACTCCAATACCCACAGTTAGCACAGACAAGGATAAAAGAAAAATAAGCACCATGCCGCAGTCACACAGGAATACACTAACGTGCAAAGGGCAACACAAATACAAATATGGGAAGGAGAAAATAAGACAAAGGGAAATACACCACCAGCAACGATATTCCAACTACTAGCTCACCACTCCAGACCGAGATAACCAAGCAAGACAGAAGCTATAATCGGCAACGCCCAATGTTCAGGAGAACTATTTAAAGGCAGTGGGCATGGCCCAGCTTCCAATCCGATCACCAGGTAAAATAACCCTGGACCAGCTAGATAAAATCTAGCCAACGCCAATGAGCGCATAGTGGACAAAAGCGGAATTACCGCTGTCTGTCGGACGACCTGGTCTGAACAGCGTCCGACATGACAGTAATACTAGGGTGAGCCTTCCATAGCTCCAACCCTGGAAAATCCACTTGCTCTTTCTTCCCTTCCTCACACTGTACTCCACTACTCTTACTCCTCCCCCAGACAGAAGAGGCAGTCACACTACAAACTAGGGGATTGTGCTCTCCCCTCTGGTCAGGGATGGGCTTATGTGTGGATGCGTGGTTTACCTAGTGTAGGGAGCTCCATTTACTTCCAGACATGACACCACCACCGGTTAGGGAAGCGATACCATTGTGGCAGCCGGACCGCAGGGGTGACACAGGAGCAAGGTGCAAAAGTGCCGACGCCAGCCTCTAACCATTAAGTTGGTTGCTACTGCACTCTGCGGTCGGTCCTTAGGCCTTTCTCTGTCAGAACGGACCTCCATGCGGGAGGTGTGTGCTGTATTGCACTGCTACAGGTACTCACCAAAATGGCTGGCGCTGATGATGTCATCATCATGCATTACCATGCCACTTCTATGCTTCCTTCAAAAAATACTTCAGGCGATATAGCTCAGGTAGTGCCTCAGAAGGAGATGAGGAGGAGGAAGATTAGTTCTGAGATATATAGGAGAGACAGATTATAGATGGCTTTGTAGGTCAGTATTAATAGCTTGAAGTAGATATGTTGTGAAATTGGGAGACAATGAAGGGATTTGCAGAAGCGAGCACACTGAAGCCAGCTCAAAGGAGCTCCCTGACAAAACACGGGTGGTTTGCATGCTGAATAGTCAGAGACTGAAGCGAGGCATAAATATTCTTAACCTGAGCACCACCTGCATGATGAGGCATCTGAATTCAAAACACGAGCTACAGAGGAGGACACATCTAAAAAAACCAGGAAAGAGCTGAGCCTTCTCCTGCTCCCTTTACTGTGGCAGTTTAAGCCTATTCCTCTCCCTCCAGAGCAACAGAGGCACCTTGCTCCCCGCAAAGAGAGGGTGTGGCAGCACCACCACAAGCAGTGTCATCGAGCATCTCCACACCATCTCATTGAAGCATTCAACTGTACATCCCCCAAGCACTAAATCTCATATTCTACTTGTGGCCACACAAGTGAGCTCTAAAGGGCTAATAATACGTTGGGATCACAAGAACCAGAATACGAGATTCCAGGCAAACACTACTTTGCCAGTGGGCCATCCCTGCCCTGCACAAGCGTAAAGGTCCACATAACCACCGATACATGGACCAGTAAGCACGGGCAGGTACGTTATATCTCTCTAATTTCCTACTGGCTAAATGTTGTGGCAGCTGGTCTGAGGCAGAAAGAATTTGGTGCATGTCCTATTGCTGGATGTTTTGGGGATGTTTCTTTGTTCAAGTTACATCCTACTCCTTTTCCTTCAACACCTCCTCTTCCAGTTAGCGTAACACCTGCATCACCAACTTCAGCACAGCCAGGGGTATAACTACAGCAGACTGTTCTGAAACTCATTTGCTTGTGTGAAAAATCCCTCACTGCGCAGGAGCTGTGGATGGACATCAAAAAAACAGACAGGTGTAGTTGGTGCCTCTAAACCTCATGCTAGGCCTGGTAGTGTGTGTTATAGGAGAAATATCAGAGCAGCTCTGGGCCTATACATTTTGATTCACATCCCTTGCCTGGAGCTTCCTTAAAAATCTCAGACATTTCAGAGCTGCTGTGCATTCTTTCAGCGTTCTCACCCTGATGCTCCTCACCTGTCTAAGCTGCAGCTTCACATCTGCCTTCCTGCTCACCGCCTCATATGTCCGTACCCACAAGGTGGAACTTCACCTTGCACATGCTGGAGAGACTGCGAGAGGAGCAGCAGCAGGTGATATTGGAGTTTGAGCTGCAGCACGCACTGGTAAGTTACTCTGCAGAACAACACCACTTCACAACCAAGGAGTGGGCCTCCATGCAAGATGTGTGTGCCATGGTGCGCTGCTTTGAGTGCTCCACAAACATGGACAGCGCTGATGTCACCATCATCAGCGTTACTGTCCCACATCTATGCCTCCTAGGAAAACAAAGCTTCTGGTGATAATGGATGAGGTGGTGGCACAGGAGGAAGAGGAGGAGGAACAGGGACCATTCACAACATTATCAGGCCAGGCATCCACACGTCTTTGAAAATGAGTTCCTGCACCAAGAGTGGCCAGGTACACAAATGTCCAGCCATAGTACAGTTTTAAATGAGGATGAGGATTAGAAGGAGGAGGAACAACCATGTTCACAGCAGAGTGGCACTCAAAGCTGCTCAGAGGCGTCACTGGAGCATGGCTGATGGGATACAGTGATACAGAGGACCCGGACGATTCACCTCCCACTGAGGACAGCTTGTCATTGCCCCTGGGCAGCCTGCAGATGTAAGGGGGACGAGAACACCTCGGGTACCTGTTTGCTGGGCCGGAACAGTCGAGGCTGCATCCCCTGTTTCCGGGGGTGAAGCAATAGCAAGCCGAACTTTACTTCTGACTGAGGGTATCGAGATATAAAAGGGCAGAGCACGTGCAGCAGAGCAGTTTGGCGCCAACCCGGGGAAGCCGCAGTCAGGTGAGTGGTGCGCCCCGCCCCCACACAGAATACCGGCACTGCAAAGGGCTGCATTGAGGGAGTCCCCGCCATCTGCAGGAGGACCTCTGCGCTGAGGGGAACTGTGCGCTCAGCAGCAGCTCAGAGAGAGACTTGGTGGGAACAGTCAGTCCGCAGCAGGGACCAGTGAGTGCTTCGATCCTGGAGCATCCGTACAGCGCAGACTGCTACTATCTTTTCCCTTGTTTTCATTAACTCTGCACATCTTTTTGCATCTGAACTGTTTTTGTTCTCCCTTTAACTGTTTGCCTCCCTGGTGGACTATTCCTTCCCCTGTTAAGTAAACTTGTTAACCCTCGCTCTGCCTCCTGTCCATCACTGCATCTCGCAACCTGCTCACACTTGGCGAAGTCTGCAGGATGCAGTCTACGGTTGCAGAGGTGGCAGACCAAGTGGTCAGGGGAGCTCCAAGGACCAGTATACTGCTGGGAGCAATATTGAGTAACCTCCCTAAGATTACAGGGAGCAACATTTTGCTATGGAGCTGGACTGAGCGAGTCAGGGGTATGTTGAGGATGCACCCCATGACCCCCCCATAATGGAGGCACAGATTGCCCTGATGGATCTGAATGGAGAGGCGAAGATCTCCGTTATGTTACGGCCTCCCCATGAGTGCAATACCTTAATAAACAAGGTACTACAGATTCTAGAAAAGATGCACGGAGACCCCACAGATGTCAGAGAATTGAGCTTTTTCCGCCGTGCCCAAAAGGAGGGGGAGTCCATGACCCAATACATGAATGCGCTGCAGGAGATCCACTCTGCGATTGTCAAGCAAGATGACATAGGCGTAGGACCCCCTGATATAGGGCTGCGAGACCAGCT
Organism: Ranitomeya variabilis; assembly: GCF_051348905.1. Classification (NCBI taxonomy): domain Eukaryota; kingdom Metazoa; phylum Chordata; class Amphibia; order Anura; family Dendrobatidae; genus Ranitomeya; species Ranitomeya variabilis. The sequence continues at coordinate 557,968,985 of NC_135236.1, read as the reverse complement.
AGTGACAGGCTGTAGAGATGCGCTGCTTAAGCAAGTCTTGCATGAGCGCCTACTTCCAACAGGTGGCGCTACAGAGTTTAAGTCCTCTTTTTCTCAGAAGAAGAAGAGGGAATTTGCATATTAAGTGTACTTGAAACACTTCCACAGTTCCAGATTGTAATGAGGAAGAACCACTTGCCTTTCTCCCTGAGATGGATAGTTCGCCGCCCGCTAGTCCAGGGGAAGTATATAGGCCTGAAACCCCGGATAGCTGCTCCATTGAACCCGGACATACTCCCATCCTCTGTAACCCAACCTGACTCTACCACTCAACCTGAAGTTCCGAGTACCCCTAATGAGCAAAGTCAAGAGGAGCTTCAAGGTACTCCTTGTGACCATGCCGGTGATTCGCCCCTGTGGGATGCACAGGAAAATTTCTTTTGGCAGAATGTGGTGCAAGAGAGGCAGGACTTGGTGAGAAAATTGCGGACATTGGTCCCATCTCCGAAGAACATAGAGGAACACCAAGAACGCTTGCCCAAGGAATGGTGAGTTAAAGGAGAGGGGGAGTGTAAGGGGGACGACAGCACTGCAGGTACCTGTTTGCCTGGTCGGAACTGTCGAGGCTGCATCCCCTGTTTCCGGGGGAAGCAATAGCAAGCTGGATCTTCCTCCTGACCGAGGGAGGTGGGGATATAAAAGGGAAAAGCATGCGCAGCAGAGCAGTTTGGCACCAACCCGGGGCAGCGCGCAGTCAGGTGAGCGGCATGTCCTGTCCCCCACACAGAGTACTGGTGCTGCGAAGGGCTGCATTGAGAGGGTCCCCTGCCATCGGCAGGAGGACCGCTGCACTGAGGAGAGCCGTGTGCTCAGCAGCAGCTCAGAGAGAGACTTGGCGGGAAAAGTCAGTGCGCAGCAGGGACAAAAGAAAACACCTGTGTTAAGCTAGACAGCCTGCAGCCAGAAAACAGAGCCCAAATACTCAGAGAAGAGTTGTGTCTCCTGTGGCTCGGCAGCAAGAGAAGCCAACCACAAAACTCAAGCTCATGGGACTAAATCCATGAGCGAGACAGTTTCAACAACATGATGGAAGAGTATGTGTCCATACATCTCCACATACTGATTGATGTGTCTGGCCCATTTATCTTCTGTTTTTTCAAATTGTACAAATGGCCTGTCCTTGCCCTTTACGCCTTGGAGGTGCTGGCCTGCACTCCGGAATATGTACTGTTGGAACTTGTGTTTAGCATGGCAGGAGCAGATCTTGGTAACTGTGGAATCTCACTTCACAGGTTCTTATCAGCTTTCTTCTTCTTCTCTTTTTTTCTTTTTTTTTTCTTTTTTTCATTGAAGAGACATTTAACCGATTAATTTAAGTAACTGATTACCATCTCTTTTAACTTGATATTCTGTAAATATAAATTAAGACAAGATTATCCTTCTATGAATCCTGTGCCGACAAAGATGCATTAACCTTTTGTGAACCATGAACTTTGACACCACATGTTATCTGACTGCTTGGTGCCGTTTTTTGAATTCTGTACGTATTTAAACAATGTAAGCACGCTGTATCTGTATGTTGTATGTGGAATATCCTGAAGAAGAGGTCGCACTGACCTTGAAACGCGTTGAATAAACCACTGTTTAAATTTATTATCCTTGGAACTTCATCATTAAGGCAGCGCGGATTTAACCCACACCTCCTGCACAGTTTATATTGTCATGCGGCCGTTGATCGGCTTGTGGATCTGCAGCAGCCGAAATCGCTACATGCTCTTCATTCAAGCAAATCAGGTGAGCAATTCTAAGAAAGCTCTCCTGGTTATCTAGAGGATAAGACCCTATTTTGTGCTTTGTGTCTCCACTTTTTTTTTCCCCTATAGTAGCATGGCAGGAGGTGTGATCACAGGGAGATGCATGTGCCTGTCAACAGTAAATGTGAGCAAGCTCTCATTCATTAAAATAAACTAAGTGTGTATTATACAGAACTTGTTCGTACCTTTGGCTGAATAGAGAAGTATACCAGCCACACCCAGCTATTGTTAGACTGCACCGCAGTTTATTTTTTCTGTTTTCCATTCACAATGTTTTTGGGGTCTATGCAATTTGAAAAAAAGGGTGTTTTGAAGAGTACCCCCAAAGAGACTTTTTTCAGAGTACTCCCATATAGATGCGTGCAGAGTACACACAGAGGTTTTTCTGGCACAGTATTTCCACAGACATGTTTGCAGAGTAGAAAAATTTGTTTTTACGTACAGTACTCCCAAATACAAGGATGCTGAGTATAGCTATTTTTTAGTCCCACAACTCCTAGAGACACAGTGGTAGAGTACAATTATTTTTAGACACATTACTAGCATAGACACAGCTGCAGAGTACACAGAGAGGCTTTTTGGCACAGTACACGCATATGCTTTATGGCATAGTTCTCCTAGTGGCTTTTTGGCACATCACACACAAAGGCTTTTTGCTACATTACTCCCAGAGGCAGGGTTGCTGAGTCGTAAAAGCAGTTACTGTATTTTTTTTAGGCACAGCAACAACTCATACAGATAAAAAGGTAGAGTAGAACTTATTTTTAGACACACTACTCAAAAATGAGGGCTGCAGAATAGAGTATCTTTTTAGAAACACTACTTGCATAGACACAGCGGCAGAATAAAATATTTTCTTTGGCCCACAAATGTGAAAGAGAAAACTGCAAAGTAGAATTTTTCTTTACACACTACTAGCAAAAAATGCAGTTTTTTAGGCACACTACTTGTAAAAAACCTCTCCATTTATTTCTAAACATACTGCTACATACTGCTCACAAAAAATGCAGCAGGGTATAATAATTTATAAAAAGAAGAAAAAAGAGACATGTAGAACTCAGGGATCACTGAAGATAAACAACAATATAACTTTATTCACAGTACAGCACTACAAAAACTGAAATAATTAAAAAGCAAAAAACTACACAAGCCCTTAATAAAGCTACAGTATGCCCTATCTACCCACCAAAATCACTTCAATAGGTAAACATCATGTTTATCATACAAATACAATATTTAAAGATTTTTCTGTATTTTCATGACTATGAAAATTGTACATTCACACTGAAGGCATCAAAACTATGAATTAACACATGTGGAATTATATACTTAACAAAAAAGTGTGAAACAACTGAAATTATGTCTTATATTCTTGGTTCTTCAAAGTAGCCACCTTTTGCTTTGATGACTGCTTTGCACACTCTTGGCATTCTCTTGATAGTCCAATCCTGTTTAAAAAAGATATTTTTTCCTGCAATATAAGATGCCGCGCTAGGGGGTGAGTTGGCTAAAAGGCCAGATGAAAAGTGGATCAATACTTCTGGTGGATCAATCTTGGTAATATCATTGAACTGCCCTTTTAAGGGTATATGCACTGTTGTCCTGTGCTTGAGAGAAAACATGCAACAATAATAATAAAGGTGACCCCTTACTATAAGCTGCACAGGTGTGTGCAAAAATAAAGCGCTTACCCTATGTGCAGTGAAGATCCATCCGTATCACAAGATCATTGTCGCTGCATCTGAATATGCGGTAATAGAGGTGTGAGGGATTAAGCTTGAGTCGCCTCTAGTGTGCGAGAGGAAGTGGAGAACACTTCAGCTGTATAGTTCCGAGGGAGCCCTGGCCAAAGGCGTCCCTGGATACAGCTGAGAAAAAAATGGCTGCCGATACCTGCTCGCGTGTGCCCGCGTGTGACTTCACAAAGCTATGGATGAAGAAGGTCGTTCACCTTCGAAACGCATTGGTTACCCCCTCTTTTGGTCCTAACGCCGCACCATAGCTTTGTGACAAAGACCACATGAATGATCCAGAGGAGGCATGGGAGAAGGCTATGTGGTCAGATGAGACCAAAATAGAACTTTATCAACTCCACTCGTGTTTGAAAAAAAGAAGAATGATGAGTACAACCCCAAGAACATCATCCTAACTGTGAAGCATGGTGAGGGAAACATTGTACTTTGGGGGTGCTTTTCTGCAAAGGGGACAGGATGACTGCACCATATTGAAGGCAGGATCAATAGGGTTATGTTTCGCAAGATTTTGGAAAACAATCTGCTTATCTCAGTAAGAGAATTGAAGATGGGTCGTGGCTCGGTCTTTCAGCATGACAATGACCTGAAACACACAGCCAGGGCAACTAAGGAGTGTTTGTGTAAGAAGCATTTCAAGGTCCTGGGGTGACCTAGCCAGTCTCCAGACCTGAACTCAATAAAAAAATCTTTGAAGGGAGCTGAGACTCAATGGTGTCCTGCAAAAGCCCCAAAACCTGAAATATTTGGAGAAGATCTCTATGGAGGAGTGGGCCAAAATCCCTGTTGTAGCGTGTGAAAACTTGGTCAATAACTACAGGAAGCATCTGACCTCTGTAATTGCTAAGGTTTCTGTACCAAATATTAAGTTCTGCTTTTTCAATTGTATCAAATACTTATTTCATACAATAAAATGCAAATTAACTATGTAAAAATCATCCAATGTGATTTTCTGGATTTTGTTTTTAAGATCCTGCATCTCACAGTTGAAGTGTACCTAAACTGTTAAAAAATACTAATAAAAATGACGGACCTCTCCATTCTTTGTAGGTGGCAAAACTTGCAAAATCAGCAGTGCATCAAATAAATCTTCCCCACTGTATATATATATATATATATATATATATATATATATATATATATATATATATATATATATATATATATATATATATGTGTGTGTAGAAAACATCTTGAATTTAACCTCAAATGTTTTCTCATTTTTCATTATTAGCCATTTACTGTTTACACTATGTTCCAAATTATTATGCAAATCACATTTTTATCGGATTTTCCTAAATGATCGGTGCAAATGACAGTCAGTCTAAAAAAAGTAATCACCCGTTAGAGTATACATCGAATTTTATTGAATAAACCTCCCAATGATAACAGTATAATCTCCAAAATGAATAAAAACTTAAAATGCACTGTTCCAAATTATTAGGCACAGTAGAATTTCTAAACATTTGATATGTTTTAAAGAACTGAAAATGCTCATTTGTGGAATTTGCAGCATTAGGAGGTCACATTCACTGAACAAAAAGCTATTTAACTCCAAAACATCCTAACAGGCCAAGTTACATGTTACCATAGGAACCCTTCTTTGATATCACCTTCACAATTCCTGCATCCATTGAGTTTCTGCTTGTATTTCTTTGCATGAAGTCAGAATAGCCTCCCAGAGCTGCTGTTTTGATGTGAACTGCCTCCCACCGTCATAGATCTTTTGCTTGATGATACTCCAAAGGTTCTCTATAGGGTTGAGGTCAGGGGAAGATGGTGGCCACACCATGAGTTTATCTCCTTTTATGCCCATAGCAGCCAATGACTCAGAGGTTTTCTTTGCAGCATGAAATGGTGCATTGTCATGCATGAAGATGATTTTGCTCCTGAAGGCACATTTCTGCTTTTTATACCATGGAGGAAAGTTGTCAGTCAGAAACTCTATATACTTTGCAGAGGTCATTTTCACACCTTCAGGAACCTTAAATGGCCCTACCAGCTGTTTCTCCATGATTCCGGCCCAAAACATGACTCCTCCACCTCCTTGCTGTTGTTGCAGCCTTGTTGGGACATGGTGGCCATACACCAACCATCCACTACTCCATCCATTTGGACCATCCAGGGTTGCTCAACACTTATCAGTAAACAAGAATGTTTGGAAATTAGTCTTCATGTATGTGTGGGCCCAATGCAACCATTTCTACTTGCGAACACTGTTTAGGGGTGGCCGAATAGTAGTTTTATGCACCACAGCAAGCCTTTGAAGGAGCCTACACCTTGAGGTTCGAGGGACTCCAGAGGCACCAGCAGCTTCAAATATCTGTTTGCTGCTTTGTAATGGCTTTATAGCAGATGCTCTCTTATTCTGATGAACTTGCCTAGCAGAAATCTTCCTCATTATGCCTTTATCAGCACAAACACATCTGTGCTCAGATACAGCCACAAATCTCTTAACAGTACGATGATCACACTTAAGTTTTCGAGAAATTTCTAATGTTTTCATTCCCTTCACAGCAGAGAGATCCTTTTTCTTTCCCATGTTACTTGAAAACTGTGACCTGCTTAATAATGTGGAACATCATTTTTAAGTAGTTTTCCTTTAATTAGAATCACCTGGAATACTAATTATCCCATGTGTTTAAGATTGATTTCAGTGATCCATTGAGCCCTGAGACACAATACCATCCACGAGATTATTTGAAAAATAAAACAATTAAATCTTTATCACACTTAAACCAATTTGCATAATAATTCGGAACACAGTGTATAATAATTATTCATAGGTCTTGGTAATTTCAACAAGATTTAACCATTCATGAGCAATTGGATAATTAAAGAATATCCAAATATGAACTATAGCAACTTGTGCAAGCCCAAGAAAAACAATTGTAATTAACTTTAATATAACAATCCAACAAAATCACAAGTTTAAAGAAAAAAGGTCCCATTTCTGACTAGGGAGAAATCAAAACACCAACCATTTTAGATATTTTACTAAAAATATTAGTCCAATAAATAATAATTTGAGGACCGTTCCAGAAGATATGAAAGGTTCGGGCTCCCATTTATGATAATTTTGACAGTCTGAAGTACTTCTAAGCTTTATTTTGTAGAGGAGTTCCAGGGTATAATAAAGTCTATGAACAATATTAAACTGTATAAGAGTAATTTTTATTAGTAAATGTTTTATATTTTATATATCCGAATTAATACTTCCATGCATATGCTATGGTGTTCCGATGTCGTCATGATGACATCTCGGTCACCATGGTTGGAAAGTTAGTTAGATCATGTGCAGTGCAGCACTTACAGTTATAAAGCATAGCAATAAACTAACTAGCTTGTTTCAGTGCAGCACTGATGGTTATAAAGCATAGCAATGCTCCTGGCTCAAGATTATTATTTTTTTATTTTTTCCATATCCACATTTGTTTGCAGGGAAATTGTCCTGCTCTCACCCCCATTTAGCTTTCTTTTGTAGCCTCCTAGCCCTTACTATGACTATTTTCAGACATTTTAAATCACCGAAGTTTGGGGCCCCATTGACTTCTACTAGGTTTGGGTTCGGGGTCAAGTTTGGATGCTGAAACAAACTTTGAACTACAGTTCATCCTTAAAGACCTCAGAGTGTTTTACTTATGAATTGCAGCCAATCAAACTTTTTTTTTTTTTTTTATAGTTATCAGTCAGTAAATTTGAATTTCAAAGATTAATTTATTCTCTACAGAAAACATAATCTTTGCTGCTGCATTCAGGATTAATGAGTGAGGGGAAGGTTTGTGCTATAACAAATAACAATGAGTTACAGTAATTTGGACAAGAAAGAATCAAAGTAATAATTAAAAAGACTTCTATCAAAATCCCCCCATTAACGAACAGTGTTATATAGAATTTTTTTTAAGAATAATGGGTTATTCATTTACATGTCATAATCTTTTAGTCACTCCATGCAAATTACCTGTTTTAAGTCTTAAAAGGACACTGTCACCCCCTCCAGCCGTTAGAAACTAAAAGAGCCACCTTGTGCAGCAGTAATGCTGCATTCTGACAAGGTTGCTCTTTTAGTTATTGGTGCAGTTAAAGCCAAATTAAAGCGTTTTATAATTTCGCCAAAATACCTGTCTTTAGCCCTGGAGGCAGGTCTTAACCCCCCTGCTGAAAACGCCACACTGCCGTCATTCAAATCTTCTTCGGCGCCAGGCGCTGCCCCCTCCGCGCTGTTTTCCAATTAAATCCGGCGCCTGCGCTGTTTAGTAGGCTGGGGCAGGCGCAGTGAGCTCTGGCGGTCTGACCTCCGATGCAGTCTTGCAGACTGCGCCTGTGCGGCCGCCCTGCTTGTGAATCCCAGCCCCGCAGTGTGTTATGCATTATGCAGTACTAAACAGCGCAGGATTTCCTTGGAAAACAGCGCGGAGGGGGCGGCGCCTGGCGGCGAAGATTTGAATGATGGCAGTGTGGTGTTTGCAGCAGGGGGGTTAAGACCTGCCTCCCTGGCTAAAGACAGGTATTTTGGTGAAATTATAAAACGCTTTATTTTGGCTTTAACTGCACCAATAACTAAAAGCATTACTGCTGCACAAGGTGGCTCTATTAGTTTCTAACGGCTGGAGGGGGTGACAGTGTCCCTTTAAAGCGCTTGAACATTCAACAATTTACTATTATTAAAATAATGCATACTTCTAAAGATATTAAGTTATCATAATTACAGTGTCCTATCTAGTTTGTAAATATAGTTAATATAGTTGTGGCTCTCTGTATTTCCTGATATTAGGGAGCCAAGCATGTGCAGACAATTTTTATTCTTCTGCCTGCATGTCGGTGAGTTTTTGATGTTGCAGATTTTCTGCACCATTTCTGCACCAATTATGCAAATTGATTGCAGATAGCTTGATTGCAGCTTAAGGCGAACCTGTCATCAGGATTTTGCTAAAGGTGCCGTTACACTAAGCGACGCTCCAGCGATATAGACAACGCTAGATCGCTGGAGCGTCGCTGTTAGGTCACTGTAGAGACGTCAAACACAGCAGCTCCAGAACGATGCAGGAGCGATCCAGTGACGTAGCGGTGACTCACTTATCGTTCTCGCTGGTTGTTAGCTCCATGTAAAACATTGCTGACATCATTGCTTTTGCTGTCAAACATGACGATATACGCCGATCTAGCGACCAAATAAAGTTCCAGACTTCTAGCTCTGACCAGCGATACAACAGCGGGATCCAGATCGCTGCTGCGTGTCAAACTCAACGAGATCGCTATCCAGGACGCTGCAACGTCACGGATCATTGTCGTTCTCGTTGTAAAGTTGTTTAGTGTAAAGGTACCTTAAGTAAACTACAGACAGTGTCAGGTTGGCAGTGTTAAACTGATTAAAATGATACCTGGCATGAAGAAATCAATCTTATAGTTCTTGTGTAATCAGTGTAAGAAGTTTTCAGTTAATGATTAGTGTTGAGCGATACCTTCCTATATCGGGTAATATCGGATTGGATCGGACCGATACCCCAAAAATATCAGATATCGCTGATTCTGATACCGGAAACCAATGCAAATCAATGGGACACAAATATCGGAATGAAAGTAAACCCTTTCTTTCCTTGTAGGTTAATTCTACATGAAGGAAAACAACTAAGAATAATGTAGAATGTATTGGGGGAAGTGGAGGAGACATTAAAGGCATAGAGGTTTAGACCAATCAAATGGAATAGTAAGAATTAATTTTTTTTTAAGACGTTCAGAGTTACATAGATATTGACTATGTTAAGCTTTTTTATATTTTGTCAGATATTTATGTTTCACAACTTCCATGCTCTTCACCTTCTTTTTTACTTCTCCCACACTCTCTACATCATCATCCTTAACAGCAGCATCTTTTTCATCAACTTCTTCTTCATCTTATTCATCTTCTTCTTCTTCACCTTCTTCCTATTATTCCTTTTTTTATATTCTTCATATTCTTCTTATTCAACTATTATTCTTCTTCATATTCTACTACTTCATCTTCTTCATATTCTTCTTCATCATATTCTTATTTGTGACAGGCATTCCTGTAGTTGTAATCTATAAAAGTTTGAAGATTACATCTTCCGCTCTGCCTGTCACAAATGATTTACAACAGGATTTGTCCGCGTTCAGTTTGGCCTGCAGCAGCAGGTTTTTTCCAGGGGCACCATGAGGAACGGACTCACCCCCATACACTGCTTAGTCTTCTGCTTATAATTTAGATAATATTTTTTGTTCTGCTTTTTGTTCTGCAGCTTCTTGTTCTTCTGTATCTTGGTGGTTGTCTTCCTGTTCTTTGTCCTTTTGGTCATCTTCTTCAGGGTCATCTTCTTGGTCTTCTTCAGGGTGGTCTTCAGGGTCGTCATCTCCAGGGTCGTCATCTACGGGGTCGTCGTCTTCTGCGGGGTGGTCTTCAGGGTTGTCGTCTCCAGGGTCGTTATCTCTGGGGTCATCGTCTCCGGGGTCGTCGTCTTCTTTGGGGTAGGGTTGAGCGAAATGGATCGGACAATTTCAAAAGTCGTCGACTTTTGGCAAAGTCGGGTTTCGTGAAACCCGACCCGATCCCAGCGTGGGATCGGCCATGCTGTCGGCAATCTTCGCGCCAAAGTCGCATTTCGTATGACGCTTTCAGCGCCATTTCTCAGCCAATGAAGGAGGACGCAGAGTGTGGGCAGCGTGATGACATAGGTGTTGGTCCCCACCATCTTAGAGAAGGGCATGACAGTGATTGGCTTGCTTTCTGCGGCGTCACAGGGGCTATAAAGGGGCATGCACGCCGACCGCCATCTTACTGCTGCCGATCTGAGCATAGGGAGAGGTTGCTGCAGCTTCGTCAGAAGCAGAGATATTGTTAGGGAGGAAAGATTAACCCCCAAACCGCTTGTGCTGTAGCGATTTCCACTGTCCAACACCACCTTTTCTTTGCAGGGACAGTGGAGGCTAGATTTCTGTGCATCAGCTCTGTAGCTTATAAGGCTCCCTGGTAGCTGCACTGCTGTTTGTACGCCGCTGTGCAAACTAACTGCTTTTTTCAAAGCAAAAATCCTGTTGCTTCTTTCTGCACAGTTCTCTTGTTTCTTTATCCCCACTCTTGTGTGCAGCAGTCCTTTTTATTGCTGCCATACTTGTCCTTTGATCATTGTAGGGAGATTGAAATTCTACTACAGCCCTTGTATTTTTTGATATATCTTCCAGCCACTTTCTGCTAATCAAACTGTGTAGTGTAATACAGTGGGCCTGATTTTTTCCTGCATTCTCCCACACATAAAAAGGGAGATATACACTCACCGGCCACTTTATTAGGTACACCTGTCCAACTTCTTGTTAACACTTAATTTCTAATCAGCCAATCACATGGCGGCAACTCAGTGCATTTAGGCATGTAGACATGGTCAAGACAATCTCCTGCAGTTCAAACCGAGCATCAGTATGGGGAAGAAAGGTGATTTGAGTGCCTTTGAACGTGGCATGGTTGTTGGTGCCAGAAGGGCTGGTCTGAGTATTTCAGAAACTGCTGATCTACTGGGATTTTCACGCACAACCATCTCTAGGGTTTACAGAGAATGGTCCGAAAAAGAAAAAAAAATCCAGTGAGCGGCAGTTCTGTGGGCGGAAATGCCTTGTTGATGCCAGAGGTCAGAGGAGAATGGGCAGACTGGTTCGAGCTGATAGAAAGGCAACAGTGACTCAAATCGCCACCCGTTACAACCAAGGTAGGCCTAAGAGCATCTCTGAACGCACAGTGCGTCGAACTTTGAGGCAGATGGGCTACAGCAGCAGAAGACCACACTGGGTACCACTCCTTTCAGCTAAGAACAGGAAACTGAGGCTACAATTTGTACAAGCTCATCGAAATTGGACAGTAGAAGATTGGAAAAATGTTGCTTGGTCTGATGAGTCTCGATTTCTGCTGCGACATTCGGATGGTAGGGTCAGAATTTGGCATAAACAACATGAAAGCATGGATCCATCCTGCCTTGTATGGAGCATCTTTGGGATGTGCAGCCGACAAATCTGCGGCAACTGTGTGATGCCATCATGTCAATATGGACCAAAATCTCTGAGGAATGCTTCCAGCACCTTGTTGAATCTATGCCACGAAGAATTGAGGCAGTTCTGAAGGCAAAAGGGGGTCCAACCCGTTACTAGCATGGTGTACCTAATAAAGTGGCCGGTGAGTGTATATTGCCACTGAGTGCATCTGCGTCAGTCCAGCGGGGGGGCTGTAGGAACGCAGTTGTAACGAAAGCCCCCCATGACTGCGTTGCCAAGGGGAGTGGGGAGCATTATTTAAAATAAATCAGGGGCAGTGGGGATTGGTTTAAGGGGGTGGAGAATGGGGTGGTGTTGGTCTGTGGGGTGGGTTTGTAGGGAAAAAGTGCGGGAAGAGGGCATTAACTTTGCCTCAGCGACGAGAGAAGCCCACCTGCCCACCCTTTCTTGTTTTGGATTAGGCTTGGGTGTTTTGTTTGGACTGGGGTGGGGCATTGGGATTTTATGAAGTCTTTTTTCCTGTAAGGTTTTGAGTTGTTTCATCGTCACAGTGGCTGGTTGGCGGGGGTTGGGGTTCTTGGAGTTGTTTTATGGGGCTGATCTGGCTTTGGTTTACGGGCTCTGGACGGGGAGTTTACCTCGGGAGCTTTGGGGTTTGTTTGCCCAAAAAACGGGTTACATGGTGCCCTCAAGCTGGTGGTTACGGCTGAGGGTTAAGAAGGTTTTCATTTTAAAAGTTGGTTTGGGCTTTTGCCTATTGGGTGCCAGATTTATTAGCTCCAAGAACCCTCCCCTCAAGATTTTTATACAATTGTATAAATGGTGTTATTTATGTTTGTTTTGTTAATAAAAATGGCCGCTGTGGCCAATTTATCCAAAGAAATAATTGTCATGTCTTTAATTTGTATGGTATAAAGAATAATTTTTGGGAATATGGTCTGGGGTAGGAACTTTGCGGCATCCCTAAGGACCAATCTTGGCGATACGCAGTCATGTTTGTGGCATATCTGCCAACCACTTTCTGCCACTCAAACTGTGTAGTGTAATACAGTGGGCCTGATTTTTTCTGCTGTCTCCCACACATAAAAAGGGAGATTTATATTGCCACTGAGTGCATCTGCGTCAGTCCTGTTTGTGGCATATCTGCCAGCCACTTTCTGCCACTCAAACTGTGTAGTGTAATACAGTGGGCCTGATTTTTTCTGCTGTCTCCCACACATAAAAAGGGAGATTTATATTGCCACTGAGTGCATCTGCGTCAGTCATGTTTGTGACATATCTGCCAGACACTTTCTGCCACTCAAACTGTGTAGTGTAATACAGTGGGCCTGAATTTTTCTGCTGTCTCCCACACATAAAAAGGGAGATTTATATTGCCACTGAGTGCATCTGTGTCAGTCCTGTTTGTGGCATATCTGCCAGCCACTTTCTGCCACTCAAACTGTGTAGTGTAATACAGTGGGCCTGATTTCTTTCTGCATTCTCCCACACATAAAAAGGGAGATTTATATTGCCACTGAGTGTATCTGTGTCAGTCCTGTTTGTGGCATATCTGCCAGCCACTTTCTGCCACTCAAACTGTGTAGTGTAATACAGTGAGCCTGATTTTTTCTGCTGTCTCCCACACATAAAAAGGGAGATTTATATTGCCACTGAGTGCATCTGCGTCAGTCCTGTTTGTGGCATATCTGCCAGCCACTTTCTGCCACTCAAACTGTGTAGTGTAATACAGTGGGCCTGATTTTTTCTGCTGTCTCCCACACATAAAAAGGGAGATTTATATTGCCACTGAGTGCATCTGCGTCAGTCCTGTTTGTGGCATATCTGCCAGCCACTTTCTGCCACTCAAACTGTGTAGTGTAATACAGTGGGCCTGATTTCTTTCTGCATTCTCCCACACATAAAAAGGGAGATTTATATTGCCACTGAGTGCATCTGTGTCAGTCCTGTTTGTGGCATATCTGCCAGCCACTTTCTGCCACTCAAACTGTGTAGTGTAATACAGTGGGCCTGATTTTTTTGCGCATTCTCCCACACATAAAAAGGGAGATTTATATTGCCACTGAGTGCATCTGCGTCAGTCCTGTTTGGCGTATATCTGCCAGTCACTTTCTGCCACTTATACTGTGTAGTGTAATACAGTGGGCCTGAATTTTGCAGCAGTCCCCCACACATATAGAAAGGGAGATTTAAATTCACAACAAGTTTACATACACCTTCTACCTTGTTTTACAGTACCATATAACGGTTGTTAGTTTGGTTACATTTTCCTAAGAATGAGGAAGTCTGGTGGAAGAGGTCGTGGCCATGGGCGGTCATTGCCAGCTGGTAATGATGGTGGTGGGGGTGGTGGTGGAGCATCTGGTGGTAGTGGGAAAAGCAAAATAGCACCTAAGGCTCGAATTGTTGAGCCAGCGTCATCGTCTGGCTACACAAGGCCTCGAAGGCTCCCTTTTCTGGGAGTAGGAAAACACCTTTTAAAGCCGGAGCAGCAGGAAAAAGTTTGTCAAAAACCACAACAGGTGTAGGACAGCATTGCAATCCGGTGACAGTAGCACGGCGTGCAAAGCCTGAAAAGGTATTCCATAGTAGGACGAGTGCAGTGTGGCAATTTTTTAACCAAGATCTGAATTATCAGTCCAAAGTTATATATGTAAGAAATGCTCCAAGACCTTTAGGAGAGGGAAGAATCTACAAAGTTTAAATACAATGTGCATGCGTAGACATCTAACCAGCAGGCACTAGGAAGCATGGACTAACTACCAAACTTCCCGTGCCGTTGATGCACCTGCTCAAATTGAAGTTAGTCAGCAACCCAACATTGCTTCCCTGACTGGAAGCCCACCGGTTATGACACCACCAGTAACAAATATGGAGGTATTGTCGCAAGGCCAAAGCAGTCAGGGAATCACAAGGTTCTTGGTTGGAAACACTGTAGGTAGTTCCACATCAAGAATACCATCACCAAGCCTCTCTCAATCTGCCATGTCCACCACCACCCCCTCTAGTTCCACCATATGCAGCTCTCCAGTCCAGCTCACTCTACAAGAGACTCTCGTTAGGAAAAGGAAGCACTCAGCCTCTCATCCGTGTACACAGGGTTTGAATGCCCACATTGCTCGACTAACCTCATTAGAGATGATGCCCTACCGGTTGGTTGAAAGCGAAGCTTTCAAAGCCTGATGGCCTACGCAGTACCACGCTATGACCTACCCAGTCGACACTTCTTTGCGAGAAAAGCCATCCCAGCACTCCACCAACATGTCAAAGAACGCATTGTCCATGCACTGAGGCAATCGGTCAGTAGAAAGGCGCACCTCACAACTGATGCATGGACCAGTAGGCATGGCCAGGGACGTTATGTGTCCATCACGGCACACTGGGTTAATGTGGTGGATGCAGGGTCCACAGGGGACAGCCATAGCGCACAGTTCTGCCTAACCCACGGTCTAGGAAACAGTTGGCTGTAGGCATTTGCACCTCCTCCTCCTCCAGAAGCGAAAGCTCGTCCACAGAGCTCAGTCGCATGAACACTCTATCCGCAGCTGCCAATGTTGCCCCCGTGGTGTCCCATTATGGAACAGCTAGTGGTAAGCATCAGCAGGCTGTGCTGCAAATGAAATGTTTGGGTGACAACAGACACCCCGCGGAAGTACTGGCTGAGTACTTTCAGCAAGAAACTCAGTCATGGCTGGGCAGTGTACATCTTGAGGCAGGCAAGGTAGTCAGTGATAATGGAAGGAATTTTATGGCTGCCATAGCCCTTTCCGAAATGAAACACATACCTTGCCTGGCTCACACCTTGAACCTTGTGGTGCAGTGCTTCCTCAAGAATTACCCTGATTTACCAGCCCTGCTCCTGAAGGTGCGCAGACTTTGCTCGCACATCCGCCAGTCGCCCGTCCACTCCAGCCGTATGCTGAATCTTCCCCAGCACCGCCTAATAATAGACGTTGCAACAAGGTGGAACTCTACACTGCACATGCTTCAGAGGCTGTGCGACCAGAGGCGTACTGTCATGTATTTGTGGGAGGATACACATACACGGGCAGGCAGTTGGATGGCAGACATGGAGTTGTCTGATGTGCAGTGGTCGAAGCTCCAAGACCTCTGTCAAGTCCTTCAGTGTTTTGAGGAATGCACATGGCTGGTCAGTGCGGACGACGCCATCATAAGCATGAGCATCCCACTAATGCGTCTGCTGATGCAAAGTTTGACGCACATCAAGGAGCAGGTGTCTGCGGCCGAGGAGGAGGGAAGCCTTGATGACAGTCAGCCATTGTCTGGTCAGGGAAGTCTCCGGGACGAGGTGGCGGATGAAGAGGAGGAGGAGGATGATGGGGCTGAATATTTATGGGAGGAGGATGCTTCTCAGGGGGCAATAGAAACTGGTGGCATTGCAAGGTCAGGTACAGGGTTTTTGCGAGCCACAAGTGAGGTAGATTTTCAAGAAAGTGCTCCTCAACCCAGCACAAGCAGTGAATTGACACCTCGAACTTTGGCCCACATGGCAGAGTATGCCTTGCGTATCCTAAAATGGGACCCCCGCATTATCAAAATGATGACCAATGACGATTATTGGTTGGTCTGCCTCCTGGATCCACGATACAAAGGCAAATTACAAAATATCATGCCACATGAGAACCTTGAGCAAATATTAGCTACCAAACAAGCAACTCTTGTAGACCCTTTGGTTCAGGCATTCCCAGCACACGGCGGCGCTGATGGTTCTCACACGAGCTGTAGGGGGCAACATGGCAGAGGTGCTAGAGGTGCACAAATCAGAAGTGGCATTGGACAGAGGGGATTTCTCACCAGGTTGTGGAGTGATTTCGCAATGACCGCAGACACGGCAGGTACTGCTGCATTGATTCAAAGTGACAGGAGACAGCATTTGTCCAGTATGGTTACCAACTATTTTTCCGCCATTATCGATGTTCTCCCTCACAGGTCATTCCCCTTTGATTACTGGGCATCTAAACTAGACACCTGGCCCGAATTGGCAGAATATACATTACAGGAGCTCGCTTGCCCTGCTGCTAGTGTGCTATCAGAAAGAGTCTTCAGTGCTGCTGGTTCAATACTGACCGAAAAAAGGACACACCTGGCTCCCTGAAATGTTGATGATCTAACCTTCATTAAAATGAACCAATCATGGATTTCGAATTATTTTGCCCCACCTTCCCCTGCTGACACGTAGCTTGCCAGAAAAATTTCTTGTTTTGCGAGTGCCGTTTGCCTGGACAGGTGGGTGTGCCCACTCTTGGGCCACGGCACTGGCACAGGGTCCCTCATAGTACAATGAAGTGTCTCTGAAGGTGGTGGTACACAACCAATGTCTGACACACCGTTGTAATATGAGGGGCCATGGGCCAGTACCGCCGCCCACGAGAGAGTGTTCCCCCCCAGCTCGAACTGTGCTCTACCACTTGAAAAACTTACCTCTCCCTGCCCCACCACTGTGTAGTCTGTGCTGTTAAATCCTTGAATGGCACTGCCATAACAAATTTGTTGCAATGATAGATGATAGTAAAAATATACAGGGGCCCTGGCCTCCATTTAGACCCCTTAATACTTTGCGCCAACTACCCCTGTCTGCAACTCTGCAGAGGAGCCCACCCCTGTACCTCGCTATGCCACCAGTTTATTTATGACCAATTCCTTGGCTGACATTTAGCCCACTTTAGTATTTTGGCCTACTAACTGTGTCAGCCACTTCTAACAGTTGACCTCCGCTGAACAAAGCTATGCCACCTCTGTACTCCTGTTACCAATTGTGAACTGCATGTAGCCTACTTACTTATTTGTGCCTAGTAACTGTGTCAGCCTCTCATAACAGTTGTCCTCCCATGCTGAAACAAGCTAGGCCGCCTGCTTAGTCCTGCTAGCAGTTTTGACCGGCATTTAGACATCTTTTTTTAGGTTAGGCCTCTGTCTGTCTGTCTACTCCACACATTACAACTGTCCCCCCCGAAACAAGCTAGGCCGCCTGGTTAGTCCTGCTAGCAGTTTAGAACTGCATGAAGCCACCGTTTTTTATTTTAGGCCTGTCTGTCTGTCGGCGCCACACATTACAACTGTCCCCCCTGAAACAAGCTAGGCCGCCTGGTTAGTCCTGCTAGCAGTTTTGAACTGCATTTAGACACCTTTTTTTAGGTTAGGCCTCTGTCTGTCTGTCTGTCTGTCGGCGCCACACATTACAACTGCCCCCCCCCCTGAAACAAGCTAGGCCACCTGGTTAGTCCTGCTAGCAGTTTTGAACTGCATTTAGACACCTTTTTTTAGGTTAGGCCTCTGTGTCTGTCTGTCTGTCTGTCTGTCAGCGCCACACATTACAACTGTCCCCCCCCCCCCGAAACAAGCTAGGCCGCCTGTGTACTCCTCTTACCAATGTAGAACAGCATTTAGCCTACTTATTTATTTTGTCCTAGTAACTGTGTTAGACTCTCACAACAGTTGTCCTCCACTGCTGAACCCAGCAAGGCCGCCTGTGTACTCCTCTTACCAATTGTGAACTGCATATATCGTTCTTTTTTATTTTACACCTACTCAGTGTGTCAGAGCCACTAATTGCACTTGTCCTCCTCCGCTGAACCATGCTATGCCGACTGTGTACTCCTATTACAAATTTTGAACTGCAATTAGCCACCTTTTTTAATTGTAGGCCTACTCTGTCTGTCTGAGCCACTTATTACAGTTGTCCTCCGCTGAACAAAGCTATGCTGCCTGTATACTCTACTAACCAATTTTGAACTGCATTTTGCCTACTTTCTTATTTATGTCTACTAACGGTGTCTGCCGCTGCTTGGTGTTCTCCTCCACTGAACAAAGCTGAGCTTCAATCTTCAGGCTTTCGGCCTATATCAGATATTAAACGGCATTTGGCCTACTAGTTTGGTTGGGCCCTACTAACGGTGTATGCCGCTCCTTGCTTGTCTCCTCCACTGAGCAAAGCTGAGCTTCAATCTTCAGGCTTTCGGCCTATAGGAAATTTTAAACTGCATTTGGCCTACTTGTTTGGTTGGGCCTACTAACGGTGTCTGCCGCTGCTTGGTGTTCTCCTCCACTGAAAAAAGCTGAGCTTCAATCTTCAGGCTTTCGGCCTGTATCAGATATTAAACGGCATTTGGCCTACTAGGCAGTGAGGCACGCTGAGCAGACTACAACCAGATGTGGCTGCAGAACAGACTACAGCGTGAGCTGCACTCACACACTGAGACTATGCAGACAGCCATGAACAGCGCTGCAAGGCAAAAAAAGCTTCTCACACAGCGGTTGCTAAAGTAGCCTGGGTAAAGCACAATGAAAAAAAAAAACACCAGAACACAGGCATGCTTACCTGTTCAAGGCCTCCAACAATTGCACTACCCAGGGTGCACCAGGCCCAAGTAAAGATAGCAAACAACACAGGTGCAAATAATACCGATGCAGCCAACCTACAATCAGGAATTGGCTGCTTGGAGCACCCATGCAAAAAAATAGTCTGTATGTGGCATGTTCACACAGGACTGCAAAGTATATGGTGAAAAGCCTATTAATGACGCCATAAATATAGCGGGCTAACCATGATGCATCCTGTGTGAACAGAGGCCACAGTGTACAGAGCCATCTAGGGCCCAGGCGCACCCTGGAAAAATGTACAGTGCACCAAAAACATAACAATGTATGCAAGGTATTGGTTGATATTATGGCCACAATATTGAAGCTGCCAACCCACGTCAAGGGTCCTTGTATCTTGGCAGTCCTAATCTAAAAAAACACCATTGGAGGAAAACCTCCACTAAACTCAAAAAAAAAAACACCAGAACACAGGCATGCTTACCTGTTCAAGGCCTCCAACAATTGCACTACCCAGGGTGCACCAGGCCCAAGTAAAGATAGCAAATACACAGGTGCAAATAATACCGATGCAGCCAACCTACAATCAGGAATTGGCTGCTTGGAGCACCCATGCAAAAAAATAGTCTGTATGTGGCATGTTCACACAGGACTGCAAAGTATATGGTGAAAAGCCTATTAATGACGCCATAAATATAGCGGGCTAACCATGATGCATCCTGTGTGAACAGAGGCCACAGTGTACAGAGCCATCTAGGGCCCAGGCGCACCCTGGAAAAATGTACAGTGCACCAAAAACATAACAATGTATGCAAGGTATTGGTTGATATTATGGCCACAATATTGAAGCTGCCAACCCACGTCAAGGGTCCTTGTATCTTGGCAGTCCTAATCTAAAAAAACACCATTGGAGGAAAACCTCCACTAAACTCAAAAAAAAACACCAGAACACAGGCATGCTTACCTGTTCAAGGCCTCCAACAATTGCACTACCCAGGGTGCACCAGGCCCAAGTAAAGATAGCAAACAACACAGGTGCAAATAATACCGATGCAGCCAACCTTGGGCCTGGTGCACCCTGGGTAGTGCAATTGTTGGAGGCCTTGAACAGGTAAGCATGCCTGTGTTCTGGTGTTTTTTTTTTTTGAGTTTAGTGGAGGTTTTCCTCCAATGGTGTTTTTAAAGCACAATGAAGCAAATCGCTATCTCAAACTGTCCCTCAGTCAGAACAGCAGCTTCCTGTCCCTAACTGAATTCACAGCAGAGTGAACCCAAAATGGCGGCGGCGGCTTTTATAGTGCATCATGACATCATTTCAGCAGCGAATCACAGCCATGCCATTAGTTACATGCCTAACATGCATAACAAGATGTGCCCACACTTCTTAGGATTCCTCATTGGCTTAATCAAATCAAACTGGGTCATTGCATTATGGGAAATTCCGATTACGGTATTCGATATACTAAAAGTATCGGAACTCAGTATCGGAAATCCGATACCGCGAATATCGGTCGATACCCGATATTGCTGTATCGGAATGCTCAACACTATTAATGATATGCCCATGCTCGGGGCAGGCCTGTAGGCAGAGTCTGATCTTCCTGCTATAAGACATCACTGGTGAATCAGTGTTACCTATACACTGACACTATACACTGTATACTATATACAGAGGTCCTGTGTATGATGTCACCGGTGATCACTGTATTACCTCTACACAGACACAGCATACTAAGTACAGATCTCCTGTGAATACTGGCACTTATGGTGATAGTATTGTGGGGGGGGGTTCTTCCTATCTGAAGGGTAAATTGACTAGATCAATGGATGTTTGACAGGTTATAGTTTCACACAGCAACTATTTTTCTGGAATAATCTGGTTCAGGTATATGATGACCCCGTCACATGACCGGGGGCCCACAGTGTCTAAACAGCCCGGGGCCCTGGCTACCCTTAATGCACCCCTGTTCATGTATGTTTTTAGATTACCAAAAAATTTTATTGTTTGGGTTACATATTAATTGACTTGTAATTTCCGTTACTAGGGTTTTTTTCTTTATTAGATGTGAAATGTATGGTTGGATTTGAGCAAGATACTTGAAGTCTTGACTGCAAAATCATATTGTTCTGTTAGAACTTTCCTAGTTATAAACTCTTTGCCATCATACAAATCTTTAATTTTAGTAAGCTTTTAATTTTTCCAGGAATCAGGGATTGATTCCCCTATTATTAAGCTAAGGAATCTTAGGGATACATCTTTCACTTGGTCATACCTTCTACTTTTTTCAATTGAGTTTGTGTATTTGCTAGATATTTCCATGCCGCAAGGGTAGCCAAAAGTGTAGGAGATGAGATTGTTACTGAGTCGGGATCAAGTAAATAATCAAGGATCACCTTAGATAAGGAAATATTGTTGTTTTGGCTCATTTCGATTCCAACCCATAGTGGAACATTTCCCTCTTTGATCCAGTTAATGGATTGTTTGAATAAATGTGTATAATAGTAATTGGTTAGATTTGGAAGGGAAAGTCCTCCCATTAATTTATTTTTAACTAGTGTTTTATAGGTGATTCTAGCTTTTTTTCTGTTCCATATAAAATTATTTACCGTGTATACTAGAGTATAAGCTGAGATTTTCAGCCATTTTTTAAGGCAGAAAGTGCCCCTCTCAAGTCATTGTCCCAGGGAGTCAGCGGAGGAGGGGGAGCGGCAGCTGTCACATCACACTCACCTGCTCCAGGCGCGTCTCTGCATGTCCCTGCTTCTCCAGCGCCCACAGCTCTTCCTGTGTTCAGCGGTCACCAGGTACCACTCATTAAAGTAATTAATATGGATGCGACTCCACTCCCATAGGGGTGGAGCGCATATTCATTACATTACTGAGCGGTATCAGTGACCACTGAACACAGGAAAAGCTGCCGGCGCCAGAGACCATCGGAGAAGTGGAACGGGGACAGGTGATTATCGCAATGCTCACCTTCCCCGTTATACTCACCCTCCCGGTGCGGTCCCTGCTTGTTTTCCGCATCCTCTGGCTGTGACATTCAGGTCAGAGGGCGCGATGACGTGTTTAGTGTGCGCGCCGCCCTCTGCCTGATCAGTCACTGCAGAGGCCCGTAAGACAGAGCAGCACGCCACGGTGGAATGGGGACAGGTGAATATTGCAAGTGCTGGTGTCCCCGCCTGCTCAGGACAAGAGGTGAGTATGTAATTTTTTTCTTTTAATCGCAGCAGAATATGGGGCAAATGTTTCTATGGAGCAACTTATGGGGCCATAATCAACCTTTATGCAGCATTGTATGGGGCAAATGTTTCTATGGAGCATCTTGTGAGACCATAATCAACCTTTGTGCAGCATTATATGGGGCATATTTTTGTATGAAGCATCTTATGGGGCCCATCATGAACTTTATGGTGCATTATATGGGGCGTATTTTGTATGGAGCATCTTATGGGGCCCATCATGAACTTTATGGAGCATTATATGGGGCTCCTGATTCAATATGGATATTCAAAAGCTCTTAACCTGCTGATGTCTCAATTAATTTTACTTTTATTTTATTTTATCTATTTTTATTTTTGAACTTTACCAGTAGCTGCTGCATTTTCCACCCTAGGCTTATAGTCTAGTCATTAAGTTTTCCTAGTTTTTTGTGGCAAAATTAGGGGTCTCGGCTTATAATCGGGTCAGCTTATACTCGAGTATATACGGTTGTTGTGTTTGTATTTTCTTTAGAAACTGATGGAAAGATCAGCGGGATGGCTCTAAATATATAGAGTATCTTAGGGAGTGTAAATAGCTTGAAAGTAATGATTCTTCCCACCCAGGAGATTTCATGCTTAAAAAAACTATTTTGTTCCATTTGAGTGTCTTTTATGATTTTTGTCAAGTTTAGTTCAATTGTTTTTTTAGTATTTCTAGCAAGATAAACACCCAAATAAGTGATGGCTTCTTTCTCCCAATCAAATGTTGAAAAGCTTTTAATTTCGTTGGTTGTGAAATTGTTTCTAAAGAAATCTAATATTTTTGATTTTACATCGTTAACATTATAATAGGATACATATGAAAATTCTTTTAGAACTTCCATTGTTTCTTTGATGGAGTGAACTGGATTGGATAGACTAAGAATGACATAATCTACAAACAAGCTTATTTTATATTCGGTAGAATCTATTTGAATGCCCTTGATTAATTTATTACTGTTTATTAGTGTTGAGCATTCCGATACCGCAAGTATTTTTGACCTCATTGTGCTCTTTTGTGTCTTCAAGTATTCTGGTGGTGTGAACAGGTTCCTACAGACTTGTTCAATGTGCAAGTGGCCCATGTGTTTCTGGTTCTATAATTGTTCTCTTGTTTCTACAAGACTGGGGAGTCCACCACTCCTCTGTGGGTCATTTGCATTTAACTGCTCCATCCTGCATGTCCACATGGATAGTCCTTCTCTGAACCCTGCTTATACAGGTATTATACAGATGATCAGGTTTTAAATACATCAGATAGGGATTCTATACATTAGTTAGGACTGCTCTATAAGGGTACACCTTGACGATTTGGTGGAGCAGCTTAGTATTCATTTTTTTGCAAAAAAACGTATCAACTAAATACCCTGTTTTCTTTACATCTTTTGACTAGCACTTGCTGATTACTGTGATTTTTTTTATAACAGAGTATTTTTGACCTCACTGTGCTCTTTTGTGTCTTCAAGTATTCTGGTGGTGTGAACAGGTTCCTACAGACTTGTTCAATGTGCAAGTGGCCCATGTGTTTCTGGTTCTATAAGTATCGGGTATCGGCCGATATTTGCGGTATCGGAATTCCGATATCGAGTTCTGATATTTTCAGTATATCGGATACCAGAATCGGAAGTTCCCATAATTCAAAGAGCCAGAATTCAGCCAATGAGGAATCATTAGAAGTGTAGGTACATCCTGTTCTGCATGTTAGGCATGTAACTACTGGCATGGTTGTGGTTGGCTGCAGAAATGATGTCATGATGCACTATAAAAGTCGCTGCCGCCATTTTGGGTTCACTCTGCTGTGAATTCAGTTAGGGACAGGACGCTGTGTTCTGACTGAGGGCCAGTTTAGAGATAGCGATTTGCTTCATTGTGCTTTACCCAGGCTAATTTAGCAACTGCTGTGTGAGAACCTTGTTTTTGCATTGCAGCGCCATTCACAGCTGTCTGCAAGGTGTCTGTGTGAGTGCAGCTCACTCTGTAGTCTGTTCTGCAGCCACCGCTGGTTGTAGTCAGCTCAGGGTGCATCACTGCCTCATACTGTTCCATTGTCCTTTTTTCAATTAGTGGTGCCTGCCTGCTGCACATTTTTTCAAATGTATCCTATTAGTGGCTTTCCATCCGTATCCTGCTAGATTGTGGAAAAACACTATATAGGATTACATAGAGGAGCTTTTTAGCTGCTGAGGATGATGAATAAGAAAGTGTGGGAGAAGCTGAAAAGAAGGTGAAGAGCATGGAAGTAGTGAAACATAAATATCTGACAAAATATAAAAAATCTTAACATAGTCAATATCTTGGTAACTCCGAACGTCATAAAAAAAATTAATTCCTCCTATTCCATTTGATTGTCCTAAACCTCTATGCCTTTAATGTCTCCTCCAGCCCCCAATACATCCTACATTATTCTTAGTTGTTTTCCTTCATGTAGAATTAACCTACAAGGAAAGAAAGGGTTTATTTTAATTCCAATATTTTTGTCCCATTGACTTGCACTGGTATCGGGTAACGGTATCGGCGATATCCGATGTTTTTGAATATCGGCCAATCCAATCCGATACCGATACCGATACTTCTGGATATCGGAAGATATCGCTCAACACTACTGTTTATATATTCCGCCAATGGTTCAATGACTAAAGCAAAAAGTAGGGGCGAAAGTGGGCAGCCCTTCCTAGATCCGTTTCATATTAATACATCTTTAGATAGATGATTATTTGCGAAAATCTTGGCAGAGGGGTATGAGTATAAGGGTATGTGCACACGATGCAGATTTAGTGCAGAATTGGTGCAGAACTGCAGCAGATTTTTCTGCTGCAGAAACACTGCAGAACTGCACTGTGATTTACAGTACAATGTAAATCAATGTGAAAAAAAAAAGCTGTGCACATGGTGCAGAAAAATCTGCGCAGAAACGCTGCAGATCTCAAAGAAGTGCATGTCACTTCTTTTGTGCGTTTCTGCACCCCTCCATTAATAGAAATCTGCAGTTTTAAAATCTGCACAAAAACTGCACAAAAAACGCATAAAAAACGCACAAAAAACGCATAAAAAACGCACCTGCGGATTCTGCCAGGAGATGCAGATTTAGTGCAGAAAATTCTGCACCACATTTCCTACGTGTGCACATAGCCTAAGGCCATTATCCTTTTGATCAAATGGGTATTAAATCCAAATTTTAATAAAGTGGCAGTTAAAAAGTCCCATTTCCATTTTCTATCCATGATTTTCACGGATAGAACATATAATTATTATAGTCTATTGGTTTGTTCACATGTGTTTTATTGCAGACCTTGTGCACATGCAAAAATCACAGAGAAGTACCAATACAAGTCAATAAGTCAATGGGTCTTTGAAAATCATGAACAGCACACGGATGGCATCAGTATGCGGCCTGTTATGACCCCAATGGCGAGGGTCTCAGAGGTACGTGGAAGTCTGCAGAATACAAAAATCCAGCTCATAGGGCAGTGGTAACTGGGTTGACCATATATCTACTCCTAACGCCAACACTAGAAGTAGCCGGGGATCATTCCTACGTTGATTCTAGATGACACGCTCCAGCCGGAGAATCTAGCTACCCCTAGTAGAGGAAAACAAAAGACCTTTCTTGCCTCCAGAGAAGGGGACCCCAAAGCTGGATAGAAGCCCCCCACAAATAATAACGGTGAGGTAAGAGGAAATGACAAACACAGAAATGAACCAGGTTTAGCACAGAGAGGCCCGCTTACTGATAGCAGAATAAAGAAAGGTAACTTATATGGTCAACAAAAACCCTATCAAAATCCACACTGGAAATTCAAGAACCCCCGAACCGTCTAACGGTCCGGGGGGAGAACACCAGCCCCCTAGAGCTTTCAGCAAAGGTCAGGATATAGATTAGGAACAAGCTGGACAAAAATACAAAACCAAAACAAATAGCAAAAAGCAAAAGGCAGACTTAGCTGATATAACTGGAACCAGGATCAGTAGACAAGAGCACAGCAGACTAGCTCTGATAACTACGTTGCCAGGCATTGAACTGAAGGTCCAGGGAGCTTATATAGCAACACCCCTAACTAACGACCCAGGTGCGGATAAAAGGAATGACAGAAAAACCAGAGTCAAAAAACTAGTAACCACTAGAGGGAGCAAAAAGCAAATTCACAACAGTACCCCCCCCTTAGTGAGGGGTCACCGAACCCTCACCACGACCACCAGGGCGATCAGGATGAGCGGCATGAAAGGCACGAACTAAATCGGCCGCATGAACATCAGAGGCGACCACCCAGGAATTATCCTCCTGACCATAGCCCTTCCACTTGACCAGGTACTGAAGCCTCCGCCTGGAGAGGCGAGAATCCAAGATCTTCTCCACCACGTACTCCAACTCGCCCTCAACCAACACCGGAGCAGGAGGCTCAGCAGAAGGAACTACAGGCACAATGTACCGCCGCAACAAGGACCTATGAAATACATTGTGAATAGCAAACGACACAGGAAGATCCAGACGAAAAGATACAGGATTAAGGATTTCCAATATCTTGTAAGGCCCAATAAAACGAGGTTTAAATTTGGGAGAGGAGACCTTCATAGGAACAAAGCGGGAAGAAAGCCATACCAAATCCCCAACGCGTAGTCGGGGACCCACACCGCGGCGGCGGTTGGCAAAGCGCTGAGCCCTCTCCTGTGACAACTTCAAGTTGTCCACCACATGATTCCAGATCCGCTGCAACCTATCTACCACAGAATCCACCCCAGGACAGTCAGAAGGCTCCACATGACCCGAAGAAAAGCGAGGATGGAAACCAGAGTTGCAGAAAAAAGGCGAAACCAAGGTGGCGGAACTAGCCCGATTATTAAGGGCAAACTCAGCCAACGGCAAGAATGTCACCCAATCGTCCTGATCAGCAGAGACAAAACACCTCAAATAAGCCTCCAAAGTCTGATTGGTTCGCTCCGTCTGTCCATTAGTCTGAGGATGGAAAGCAGACGAAAACGACAAATCAATGCCCATCCTACTACAAAAGGATCGCCAGAACCTAGAAACGAACTGGGATCCTCTGTCTGACACAATATTCTCAGGGATGCCGTGCAAACGAACCACGTTCTGGAAAAACACAGGAACCAGATCGGAAGAGGAAGGCAGCTTAGGCAAAGGAACCAAATGGACCATCTTGGAGAAGCGATCACATATCACCCAGATAACGGACATGCCCTGAGATAGCGGAAGATCAGAAATGAAATCCATGGAGATATGTGTCCAAGGTCTCTTCGGGACAGGCAAGGGCAAGAGCAAACCGCTGGCACGAGAACAGCAAGGCTTAGCTCGAGCACAAGTCCCACAGGACTGCACAAATGACCGCACATCCCTTGACAAGGAAGGCCACCAAAAGGACCTGGCCACCAGATCTCTGGTGCCAAAAATTCCCGGGTGACCTGCCAACACCGAGGAATGAACCTCGGAAATGACTCTGCTGGTCCATTTATCCGGGACAAACAGTCTGTCAGGTGGACAAGACTCAGGCCTATCAGCCTGAAATCTCTGCAACACACGTCGCAGATCCGGAGAAATAGCTGACAAGATAACTCCATCTTTAAGAATACCAACAGGATCAGCGACTCCAGGAGCATCAGGCACAAAGCTCCTAGAAAGAGCATCGGCCTTCACATTCTTTGAACCTGGTAAATACGAGACAACAAAATCAAAGCGGGAGAAAAACAATGACCAGCGGGCCTGTCTCGGATTAAGGCGTTTAGCAGACTCGAGATACATCAGATTTTTGTGATCAGTCAAGACCACCACACGATGCTTAGCACCCTCGAGCCAATGACGCCACTCCTCAAATGCCCATTTCATGGCCAACAACTCCCGATTGCCCACATCATAATTTCGCTCGGCAGGCGAAAACTTCCTGGAGAAAAAGGCACAAGGTTTCATAACAGAGCAACCAGGGCCTCTCTGCGACAAAACGGCCCCTGCTCCAATCTCTGAAGCATCCACCTCAACCTGAAAGGGAAGTGAGACATCGGGCTGGCACAAAACAGGCGCCGAAGTAAACCGGCGCTTCAACTCCTGGAAAGCCTCCACGGCAGCAGGAGCCCAGTTAGCTACATCGGAGCCCTTCTTGGTCATATCCGTCAACGGTTTCACAATGCTAGAAAAATTAGCGATAAAACGACGGTAGAAGTTAGCGAAACCCAAGAACTTCTGAAGACTCTTAACCGACGAGGGCTGAGTCCAATCAAGAATAGCTCGGACCTTGACTGGGTCCATCTCCACAGCAGAAGGGGAAAAAATGAACCCCAAAAAGGGAACCTTCTGTACACCAAAGAGACACTTTGAGCCCTTGACAAACAAAGAATTTTCACGCAAAATTTTAAAGACCAACCTGACCTGCTCCACATGCGAATCCCAATCATCAGAAAAAACCAAAATATCATCCAGATAAACAATCAAAAATTTATCCAGATACTTCCGGAAAATGTCATGCATAAAGGACTGAAAAACTGAAGGCGCATTGGAGAGCCCAAAAGGCATCACCAAGTACTCAAAATGACCTTCGGGCGTATTGAATGCGGTTTTCCATTCATCACCTTGCTTAATGCGCACAAGGTTGTACGCACCACGAAGGTCTATCTTGGTGAACCACTTGGCACCTTTAATCCGGGCAAACAAGTCAGACAACAGCGGTAAAGGATACTGAAATTTGACAGTGATCTTATTTAAAAGCCGATAATCAATACAAGGTCTCAAAGATCCGTCCTTTTTTGCCACAAAAAAGAATCCCGCACCAAGGGGGGAAGAAGACGGACGAATATGTCCTTTCTCCAGAGACTCCTTGATATATGAACGCATAGCGGTATGTTCAGGTACCGACAGATTAAACAGTCTTCCCTTAGGAAACTTACTGCCTGGGATCAAATCTATAGCACAGTCACAGTCCCTATGAGGAGGCAGTGCACTGGACTCAGACTCACTGAAGACATCCTGATAATCAGACAAATACTCCGGAACTTCCGAAGGCGTAGAAGAAGCAATAGACACAGGCAGGGAATCCCCATGAATACCACGACAGCCCCAACTTGAGACTGACATAGCCTTCCAGTCCAGGACTGGATTATGGGTCTGTAACCATGGCAGCCCTAAAACAACCAAATCATGCATTTTATGTAAAACCAGGAAACGTATCACCTCGCGGTGTTCAGGAGTCATGCACATGATAACCTGTGTCCAATACTGCGGTTTATTTGCTGCCAATGGCGTAGCATCAATACCCCTAAGAGGAATAGGATTTTCTAATGGTTCAAGAGTAAAACCACAGTGCTTAGCAAATGACAAATCCATAAGACTCAGGGCAGCACCTGAATCTACAAACGCCATGACAGGATAAGACGACAGTGAGCAAATCAAAGTTACAGACAGAATAAATTTAGGTTGCAAATTACCAACGGTGACAGGACTAACAACCTTAGCTATACGTTTAGAGCATGCTGAGATAACATGTGTAGAATCACCACAGTAGTAGCACAAGCCATTCCGGCGTCTATGAATTTTCCGCTCATTTCTAGTCAGGATTCTATCACATTGCATTAAATCAGGTGTCTGTTCAGACAACACCATGAGGGAATTTGCGGTTTTTCTATCACATTGCACCGAATTAGGTGTCTGTTCAGACAACACCATGAGGGAATTTGCGGTTTTGCGCTCCCGCAACCGCCGGTCAATTTGAATAGCCAGTGCCATAGTATCATTGAGACCTGTGGGAATGGGAAAACCCACCATAACATTCTTAATGGCTTCAGATAGGCCATTTCTAAAATTAGCGGCCAGTGCACACTCGTTCCAATGTGTCAGCACGGACCATTTCTGAAATTTTTGGCAATACACTTCAGCCTCGTCCTGCCCCTGAGACATAGCCAGCAAGGCCTTTTCTGCCTGAATCTCAAGATTGGGTTCCTCATAAAGTAAACCGAGCGCCAGAAAAAACGCATCAATATCAGCCAATGCCGGATCTCCTGGCGCCAGCGAAAAAGCCCAATCCTGAGGGTCGCCCCGTAAGAACGAAATAACTATTTTTACTTGCTGAGCAGAGTCTCCAGATGAACAGGGTCTCAGGGACAAAAACAATTTACAATTATTCACAAAATTCCTAAACTTAAACCTGTCTCCGGAAAACAGTTCAGGAATCGGTATTTTAGGTTCTGACCTAGGATTTCTGATAACATAGTCTTGTATGCCCTGCACACGAGTAGCCAGCTGGTCCACACTTGTAATCAA
The DNA here is from genome assembly GCF_051348905.1 of Ranitomeya variabilis. NCBI lineage: Eukaryota > Metazoa > Chordata > Amphibia > Anura > Dendrobatidae > Ranitomeya > Ranitomeya variabilis. Next base: position 557,938,608 of record NC_135236.1, on the reverse strand, counting down.
GGTCTGGACATTCATGTCTGCAGCAAGCATAGCCACTCTGAGGTAAAGGGGAAGAAGAAAGAAAAAAAAAAAAACTCAGAATCTTCTTTCTTATAATCCCTCTTCTGCAACGCATTAAACATTTAATACTGGCCTGGCAAACTGTTATGACCCCAATGGCGAGGGTCTCAGAGGTACGTGGAAGTCTGCAGAATACAAAAATCCAGCTCATAGGGCAGTGGTAACTGGGTTGACCATATATCTACTCCTAACGCCAACACTAGAAGTAGCCGGGGATCATTCCTACGTTGATTCTAGATGACACGCTCCAGCCGGAGAATCTAGCTACCCCTAGTAGAGGAAAACAAAAGACCTTTCTTGCCTCCAGAGAAGGGGACCCCAAAGCTGGATAGAAGCCCCCCACAAATAATAACGGTGAGGTAAGAGGAAATGACAAACACAGAAATGAACCAGGTTTAGCACAGAGAGGCCCGCTTACTGATAGCAGAATAAAGAAAGGTAACTTATATGGTCAACAAAAACCCTATCAAAATCCACACTGGAAATTCAAGAACCCCCGAACCGTCTAACGGTCCGGGGGGAGAACACCAGCCCCCTAGAGCTTTCAGCAAAGGTCAGGATATAGATTAGGAACAAGCTGGACAAAAATACAAAACCAAAACAAATAGCAAAAAGCAAAAGGCAGACTTAGCTGATATAACTGGAACCAGGATCAGTAGACAAGAGCACAGCAGACTAGCTCTGATAACTACGTTGCCAGGCATTGAACTGAAGGTCCAGGGAGCTTATATAGCAACACCCCTAACTAACGACCCAGGTGCGGATAAAAGGAATGACAGAAAAACCAGAGTCAAAAAACTAGTAACCACTAGAGGGAGCAAAAAGCAAATTCACAACAGCGGCCTGCTTGCTGTCCCAGATTAATAATGTAATGAATAGGAGAAGCATTGTAATTTATTTATTTTTTAGATGTGTAAATCACTAATGAGAAAACTGACGCAATGGCCAAACACTGATGACAATCTGATCCAAAACACTGATGATGCTCATATCATTTTTTGCGCACGTGAAAATTCACATGTGTTACACACCGTTTGGATTCAAACCTGGGAAACCCCTTTAAAGTACCTAGTTAATAACATTTGATTATTTGTGATGTGATGTAAACTGTTACCTCCAAAACAAATGGAATTACCCTTTTAACCCCTTCCCGACCCATGACGCCACGTAGGCGTCATGAAAACCCGTGCCAATCCGACCCATGACGGATCGCGTCGCTGCAGATCGGGTGAAAGGGTTAACTCCTATTTTACCCGATCTGCAGAGACAGGGGGAGTGGTACTTCAGCCCAGGGGGGGTGGCTTCACCCCCCCGTGGCTACGATCGCTCTGATTGGCTGTTGAAAGTGAAACTGCCAATCAGAGCGATTTGTAATATTTCACCTAAAAAACTGGTGAAATATTACAATCCAGCCATGGCCGATGCTGCAATATCATCGGCCATGGCTGGAAAACCTGAAGTGACCCCCCCCACCCCACCGATCGCCCCCCCAGTCCTCCGTTATGGGGTCCGGTCCCCTCCGTCCTGTGCTCCGCTCCCCCGTCCTCCTGCCCGCTCCCCCCTGCTCCTATGTCACCCCCCGGTGCTCCGACGCCCCCCCGTGCCCCGATCTCCCCCCCCTTATACTTACCGAGGCTCCCGGTGTCGGTCCGTCTCCTCGCTGGGCGCCGCCATCTTCCAAAATGGCGGGCGCATGCTCAGTCGGCAGATTCATTACAAGTACATTTTGATCGCTGTGGTAGGTTCTATCACAGCGATCAAAATAAAAAAATTAATAAATAAACCCCCCCTTTATCACCCCCATAGGTAGGGACAATAATAAAATAAAGAAAATATATATTTTTTTTTTTCCACTAGGGTTAGGGTTAGAACTAGGGTTAGGGTTAGAACTAGGGTTAGGGTTAGAACTAGGGTTAGGGTTACGGGTAGGGTTAGGGTTAGGGGTAGGGTTAGGGTTACAGGTAGGGTTAGGGTTATGGCATGTGCGGATTGGCCGCGGATCCGCAGCGGATTGGCCGCGGATCCGCAGCGGATTGGCCGCTGCGAATTCGTAGCAGTTTTCCATCAGGTTTACAGTACCGTGTACACCTATGGAAAACCAAATCCGCTGTGCCCATGGTGCGGAAAATTCCGTGCAGAAATGCTGCGTTGTATTTTACGCAGCATGTCAATTCTTTGTGCGGATTCTGCAGCGTTTTACACCTGTTCCTCAATAGGAATCCGCAGGTGAAATCCGCACAAAAAAACACTGGAAATCTGCTGTAAATCCGCAGGTAAAACGCAGTGCCTTTTACCTGCAGATTTTTCAAAAATGGTGCGGAAAAATCTCACACGAATCCGCAACGTGGGCACATACCCTTAGGGTTAGGGTTGGAATTAGAGTTAGGGTTGGAAATAGGGTTAAGATTAGGCTTGTGGTTAGGGTTACGGATAGGGTTAGGGGTGTGTTGGGGTTACAGTTGTGGTTAGGGTTGGGATTAGGGTTAGGGTTGGGATTAGGGTTAGGATTAGGGTTAGGGTTGGAATTAGGGTTACGGGTGTGTTGGGGTTAGGGTTGTGGTTAGGGGTGTGTTGGGGTTAGGGTTGGGATTAGGGTTATGGCTACAGTTGGGATTAGGATTAGGGGTGTGTTGGGGTTAGTGTTGAAGTTAGAATTGAGGGGTTTCCACTGTTTAGGCACATCAGGGGTCTCCAAACGCAACATGGCGCCACCATTGATTCCAGCCAATCTTGCATTCAAAAAGTCAAATGGTGCTCCCTCCCTTCCAAGCCCCGACGTGCGCCCAAACAGTGGTTTACCCCCACATTTGGGGTACCAGCGTACTCAGGACAAACTGGGCAACAACTGTTGGGGTCCAATTTCTCCTGTTACCCTTGCAAAAATAAAAAATTACTTGCTAAGACATAATTTTTGAGGAAAGAACAATTATTTTTTATTTTCATGGCTCTGCGTTATAAACTTCTGTGAAGCACTTGGGGGTTGAAAGTGCTCACCACACATCTAGATAAGTTCCTTCGGGGGTCTAGTTTCCAAAATGGGGTCACTTGTGGGGTGTTTCTACTGTTTAGGCACATCAGGGGCTCTGCAAATGCAACGTGACGCCCGCAGACCATTCCATCAAAGTCTGCATTTCAAATGTCACTACTTCCTTTCCGAGCCCTGACGTGCGCCCAAACAGTGGTTTACCCCCACATATGAGGTATCACTGTACTCACAACAAACTGGGCAACAAACACTGGGGCCCAATTTCTCCTGTTACCCTTGTGAAAATAAAAAATTGCTTGCTAAAACATCTTTTTTGAGGAAAGAAAAATGATTTTTTATTTTCACGGCTCTGCGTTGTAAACTTCTGTGAAGCACTTGGGGGTTGAACGTGCTCATCACACATCTAGATAAGTTCCTTGGGGGGTCTAGTTTCCAAAATGGGGTCACTTGTGGGGTGTTTCTACTGTTTAGGCACATCAGGGGCTCTGCAAATGCAACGTGATGCCCGCAGACCATTCCATCAAAGTCTGCATTCCAAAACGTCACTACTTCCCTTCCGAGCCCAGGCATGTGCCCAAACAGTGGTTTACCCCCACATATGGGGTATCAGCGTACTCAGGAGAAACTGGACAACAACTTTTGGGGTCCAATTTCTCCTGTTACCCTTGCAAAAATAAAAAATTCTGGGCTAAAAAAATATTTTTGAGGAAAGGAAACACATTTATTATTTTCACGGCTCTGCGTTATAAACTTCTGTGAAGCACTTGGGGGTTCAAAGTGCTCACCACACATCTAGATAAGTTCCCTTGGGGGTCTAGTTTCCAAAATGGAGTCACTTGTGGGGAGTTCCTACTGTTTAGGCACATCAGGGGCTCTGCAAATGCAACCTGACGCCCGCAGAGCATTCCATCAAAGTCTGCATTTCAAAACGTCACTACTTCCCTTCCGAACCCCGACGTGTGCCAAAACAGTGGTTTACCCCCACATATGGGGTATCAGCGTACTCAGGAGAAACTGGACAACAACTTTTGGGGTCCAATTTCTCCTGTTACCCTTGGGAAAATAAAAAATTGTGGGCTAAAAATCATTTTTGAGAAAAGAAAAATTATTTTTTATTTTCACGGCTCTGCGTTATAAACTTCTGCAAAGCACTTGGGGGTTAAAAGTGCTCACCACACATCTAGATTAGTTGCTTGGGAGGTCTAGTTTCCAAAATGGGGTCACTTGTGCGGGAGCTCCAATGTTTAGGCACACAGGGGCTCTCCAAACGTGACATGGTGTCCGCTAATGATTGGAGCTAATTTTCCATTCAAAAAGCCAAATGGCATGCCTTCCCTTCCGAGCCCTGCCGTGCACCCAAACAGTGGTTTACCCCCACATATGGGGTATCATCGTACTCAGGACAAACTGGACAACAACATTTGGGGTCCAATTTCTCCTATTACCCTTGGGAAAATAAAAAATTCTGGGCTAAAAATCATTTTTGAGGAAAGAAAAATTATTTTTTATTTTCACGGCTCTGCGTTATAAACTTCTGTGAAGCACCTGGGGGTTATAAGTGCTCACTATGCATCTAGATAAGTTCCTTGGGGGGTCTAGTTTCCAAAATGGGGTCACTTGTAGGGGAGCTCCAATGTTTAGGCACACAGGGGCTCTCCAAACGCGACATGGTGTCCGCTAACGATTGGAGTTAATTTTCCATTCAAAAAGTCAAATGGCACGCCTCCCCTTCCGAGCCTTGCCGTGCACCCAAACAGTGGTTTACCCCCACATATGAGGTATCAACGTACTCAGCAGAAATTGCCCAACAAATTTTAGGATCCATTTTATCCTGTTGCCCATGTGAAAATGAAAAAATTGAGGCTAAAAGAAATTTTGTGTGAAAAAAAAGTACTTTTTCATTTTTACGGATCAATTTGTGAAGCACCTGAGAGTTTAAAGTGCTCACTATGCTTCTAGATAAGTTCCTTGGGGGGTCTAGTTTCCAAAATGGGGTCACTTGTGGGAGCGCTCCAATGTTTAGGCACACAGGGGCTCTCCAAACGTGACATGGTGTCTGCTAGCGATGGAGATAATTTTTCATTCAAAAAGTCAAATGGCGCTCCTTCCCTTCCGAGCCTTACCATGTGCCCAAACAGTGGTTTACCCCCACATGTGAGGTATCGGTGTACTCAGGAGAAATTGTCTAACAAATTTTAGGATCCATTTTATCCTGTTGCCCATGTGAAAATGAAAAAATTGAGGCTAAAAGAAATTTTTTGTGAAAAAAAAGTACTGTTTCATTTTTACGGATCAATTTGTGAAGCACTTGGGGGTTTAAAGTGCTCACTATGCTTCTAGATAAGTTCCTTGGGGGGTCTAGTTTCCAAAATGGGGTCACTTGTAGGGGAGCTCCAATGTTTAGGCACACGGGGGCTCTCCAAACGCGACATGGTGTCCGCTAAAGATTGGAGCCAATTTTTCATTGATCATTCATTTTTCAAGTCAAATGGCGCTCCTTCCCTTCCGAGCCCTGCCGTGCGCCCAAACAGTGGTTTACCCCCACATATGAGGTATCAGCGTACTCAGGATAAATTGGACAACAAAGTTCGTGGTCCAGTTTCTCCTTTTACCCTTGGGAAAATAAAAAAAATTTCACTAAAAGATCATTTTTGTGACTAAAAAGTTAAATGTTCATTTTTTACTTCCATGTTGCTTCTGCTGCTGTGAAACACCCGAAGGGTTAATAAACTTCTTGAATGTGGTTTTGAGCACCTTGAGGGGTGCAGTTTTTAGAATGGTGTCACTTTTGGGTATTTTCAGCCATATAGAACCCTCAAACTGACTTCAAATGTGAGGTGGTCCCTAAAAAAAATGGTTTTGTAAATTTTGTTGTAAAAATGAGAAATCACTGGTCAAATTTTAACCCTTATAACTTCCTAGCAAAAAAAAAAAATTGTTTCCAAAATTGTGCTGATGTAAAGTAGACATGTGGGAAATGTTATTTATTAACTATTTTGTGTCACATAACTCTCTGGTTTAACAGAATAAAAATTCAAAATGTGAAAATTGCAAAATTTTCAAAATTTTTGCCAAATTTCCGTTTTTTTCACAAATAAACTCAGAAATGATCGACCTAAATTTACCACTTACATGAAGCCCAATATGTCACAAAAAACAATCTCAGAATCGCTAGGATCCGTTGAAGCGTTCCTGAGTTATTACCTCATAAAGGGACACTGGTCAGAATTGCAAAAAACGGCAAGGTCATTAAGGCCAAAATAGGCTGGGTCATGAAGGGGTTAAATAGTTACAAAAATAAACTCATTAATGCGTGACCAGATACCACATTAACGCTTGTCATTTACCTAACTTTCGATGTAAGATTCAGGAAGAGCTTTTTTTTTCCATTTACTGAATTTTGTTACTTTGTCTGACTGCAAACCCAGCCACTGATTATAAGAGCAGATAATTATGACACAATTACTTCTTTTCATCAGTTCATAGATCAAACCACATTAATGATAATCTCTTCAGGTTTATAAATAGTTTTAGTCATCATCCTGCTCGTAAAAGGATTTGAAAGGAAATGCCCATTCCTGACATTGACTTGGTTATTAAAAAAAAATGAAATAATGTATAAATATAACATTATTGCCGACATATGTGATCTGCACTTATACAGAGAAAAAGGAGTTTTTTAGCTGAACAAACAACTTTTATTAAAGAAACATCCAGTACGCTGGTAACCAGGCAATGCATAGAGAAAAAGTGTGACCGACCGGTATAGAAATTTTTTTTACAGAAAGTAGACACGGTGGTCAAAAGAGACTATCTCAACATATACCTATTTAACATATTCATAGCGGAAATCGCCTTTGTCCATAGTGTAATATGATGCATAATTTTCAACACACTGGCAAGTGAATGATGCATTAATATAGACAAATGATCTAGACATAAGAAAAATAAACATTCCTTGTCATCCTACAGCAGCAGCACCAATGGGGATTTTATCCTCCTGGAACAAAGGACAGGTGATAGCAATTAGTTTAAATTGTCTTCCGCCTTTATACTTACTAGTTCCCCTTCTTCCCTTGTGTTTTTTTCTTCTGTCTTCCTGAAGGGACAAGGGGTAATGTCGGAAAGTATCTCTCTTTTTTCATTTTACCTAGATACTGTATTTCCTTTGAGGCTCTCCTGTCTGTGTGGGTCCACATGGATCAATGTCTCTTGTTTATATAAAAATATGGTTGAGGCAGTGCTGACCTATCACAGGGTTAATATTTTGAGCACCCTGGACATATTAGGATAGAGATTAAAGGGGATATTCGGGACTTTACAAAAAACAAAACATGTATGTAAACACTAACAGGCAGGTAATTGCAACTTGCCTGCCTGTTGTGTACAGCACCCGCCAGGGGCAGACACTGACAGCTGTCAGGGGGCCCCTGTGCAAGAAATGTGTCTGGGCCCCCCTCTTATGGCAACAAAGCTACATATATATAAATATGTGTGTATATATATATATATATATATCCACACACACATACATGTATATATCTATATATATAATTGTCTAAGGTCCACTTCCGTCTGTTTGTCTGTCTGCCTGTCTGTTCCTCTGTCACGGGAATCACGCTTCGCTGATTGGTCGTGGCCGGCTGGGCGCGACCAATCAGTGACAGGCACAGTCTAGCCACGAATTGGCCCCTCCCTACTCCCTTCCAGTCAGTGCCCCCTCCATACTCCCCTCCAGTCAGCACCTACATAGCGTTTTAGCAGTCTGTTAAACGGACTGCGTTATACCACGGCATAATGCGGTGTAGCGCAGTCCGTTAACGTTGCCATTACCCCTGTAAGTGTGAACAACTTTTTACTATTGATGCTTCCTATGCAGCATCAATAGTAAAAACATATAATGTTAAAAATAATAATAAAAAAAAAATCATATTCTCACCTTCCGGCATCCGCGGCAGCGTTTCCTGCTCCTTGCGACACTCCGGTCCCAGGAATGCATTGCGACAATAACTACAGATGACGTAGCGGTCTCGCGAGACCGCTACATCATCACGTGTTATTGCCGCAAGGCATTACTGGGAACGGAGCGTCTCGAGGAGCATCGCTAAAGGCCTGGGCTGGATCCGGCGGCCGCCGGAAGGTGAGTATATAACTATTTTTTATTTTAATTCTTTTTTAACAGGGATATGGTGCCCACATTGCTATATACTACGTGGGCTGTGTTATATACTACGTGGCCTGTGTTATATACTGCGTGGCCTGTGTTATATACTGCGTGGCCTGTGTTATATACTGCGTGGCCTGTGTTATATACTGTGTGGGCTGTGTTATATACTATGTGGGCTGTGTTATATACTACGTCACTGTGCTATATACTATGTGGGCTGTGCTATATACTACATGGCTGTGTTATATACTATGTGGGCTGTGTTATATACTGCGTGGGTGGTGCTATATACTACGTGGGCTGTGCTATATACTACGTGGGCTGTGTTATATACTGCATGGGCTGTGTTATATACTATGTGGGCTGTGCTATTTACTATGTTGGCTGTGTTATATACTGCGTGGGCTGTGCTTTATACTACATGGCTGTGCAATATACTATGTGGCTGTGCAATATACTATGTGGCTGTGCTATATACTACGTGGCTCTGCATTATACTACGTGACTGTGCAATATACTACGTGGGCTGTGCTATATACTACATGGCTGTGCCACGCTTCACTAATTGGTCGCGCCCGGCTGGCCGAATCCTGTGTATTCATTGCATTATTCTGAAATCTTCATAAATAAACTACATACATATTCTAGAATACCCGATGCATTAGAATCGGGCCACCATCTAGTATTACATAGTCTCCTTTATTATGCATATTGCCATCCCTTATTATACAGTGTTCTCTCTTGTTATGTACAGCACTGTCCCTTACATGTTGGATTATATAGAGCCCTGTTTCTTATTACATACCGTCCTGTCTTGTTAGCTGTATAATGCAATGATGGCTGATGGAGCATGAGAAAGCTTCTTTTATAATGGAGGAGCTGATGGACTGTTAGTCTGCTCACCGGCTCCTCCATCAGCAGTCATTTTATATCTAGCAAGAGAGGGGACTATGTAATAAAAGAGAGTGCTGTGAATAACAAAATAAGAATGCACTATGTAAGAGACAGCACTGTACATAACAGCAGAGGAAGCTATGCTGTATAATAAGGGACAACACCATATATAACTAGAGAGGATGGTACGTAATAAGGGGCGGTGTCATACATAATAAAAGAGGAAACTATGAAACTAAGGATGGTGTTATACATAATAAGTGAGTACACTATATACTAAGTGACTTTGTATTACATAATAAGTACACTATATACTAAGGGATTGTGTTAGACATAATGAGTGAGTACACTATATACTAAGGGACTGTGTTAGATATAATAAGTGATAATGTCCTCCTCCACCTCCCCCTGTTCCTAAGTCCATTATAAATCCCCTTCCTCCCATCCCAATCCCCCACACCCCTCATTGTCCTCCTCCCCCACATCCCATTATTGTCCTCTCCCCACCTCCATCATTGCCCTCTTCACTACCTCCATCATTGCCCTCTCCACCTCCTCCATCATTGCCTTCTCCCTCACCACCCCCATCATTGCCCTTTCCACCACCTCTATCATTGCTTTCTCCCCCCACCCCATCATTGTCAATTCCACCACCTACATCAGTCTTCTCCCCCACCACCCCCATCATTGCCCATTCCACAACCTCCAACATTTCCTCCTCCCCCACCACCACCATCCATCATTGCCCTTTCCACCATCACTGTCCTTTCCACTACCACCATCATTGCCTTTTTCCCCACCACCCCATCATTGTCCATTCCACCACCTACATAAATTCCTCCTCCCCCACCACCCCATATTGCCCTTTCCACCACAACCATCATTGTCCTTTCCACCACCCCCATCATTGCCCATTTCCCCATTTCACCACATCCATCATTTTCTCCTCCCCCACCACCCCCATTATTGTACTTTCCACCACCACCATCATCGTCCTTTCCACCACCATCATTGCCTTCTCCCCACCACCCCATCATTGCTGTTTCCACCACCCCATCATTGCCCTTTCCCCACTTCCATCATTGCTTTCTTCCCCACCACCCCATCATTGCCCTTTCCACCACCACCATCATTGCTTTTTCCCCCACTACCCCATCATTGCCCATTTCACCACCTCCATCATTTCTTCCTCCCTCACCACCCCATCATTGTCTTTACCTCTACTACCATCATTGCTTTCTCCCCCACCAACCCCATCATTGCGTTCTCCCCCACCCCCATCATTTCCCTTTCCACCACATCCATCTTTGCCTTCTCCCCCACCACCCTATCATTGCTCTTTCCACCACCTCCAGCACTGCATTCTCCCCCACCCCCATCATTGCCTCCTTCCCAACCACCCCATCATTGTCCTTTCCACTACCACCATCATTGCCTTCTCCTCCACCACCCCATCATTGCCCTTTCCACAACCTCCATCATTGCCTTCATCCCCATCATTGCCCTTTCCACCACCTCCATCATTTCCTCCTCCCCATCATTGCCCTTATCACCACCATCATTGTCCTTTCCACCACCACCATTATTGCCTTTTTCCCCACCACCCCCATCATTGCCCATTTTACCACCTCCATCATTTCCTCCCACCACCCCCATTATTGCCCTTTCCACCACCCCATAATTGCTCTTTCCATTACCCCCATCATTGTGCTTTCTACCACCTCCATCATTACTTTCTCCCCCACCCCCATCATTACCCTCGCCATCAACCTCATCTGTTGTGAAATTGGATTTTGGGCTCCCCCGGTGGCCACTGGTGGAATTGAACTTGTGTGCATCATCCCCTCTGTTCACCTGTTCCCATCAGGATGTGGGAGTCGCTATTTAACCTTGCTCCTCTGTCACTTCCATGCCGGTCAACATTGTAATCAGAAGCCTTTCTGTGCATGTTCCTGCTACCAGACAACTTCCAGCTAAGTCGGACTTTTGTCCTTGTTTGTTTTTTGCATTTTGTTCCAGTTCACAGCTGCAGTTTCGTTTCTGTGTCTGGAAAGCTCTTGTGATCTGAAATTGCCACTCTGATGTTATGAGTTAATACTAGAGTCTTAAAGTAATTTCAGGATGGTGTATTGATAGGGTTTTCAGCTGACCATGAAAGTACCCTTTCTGTCTTCCTGCTATCTAGTAAGCGGACCTCGATTTTGCTAAACCTATTTTCATACTACGTTTGTCATTTTCATCTTAAATCACCGCCAATATATGTGGGGGCCTCTGTCTGCCTTTCGGGGAAATTTCTCTAGAGGTGAGCCAGGACTATATTTTCCTCTGCCAGGATTAGTTAGTCCTCCGGCCGGCGCTGGGCGTCTAGGGATAAAACGCAGGCTACGCTACCCGGCTACTGTTAGTTGTGCGGCAGGTTTAGTTCATGGTCAGTTTAAGTTTCCATCCTTCCAAGAGCTAGTTCCTATGTATGCTGGGCTATGTTCTCTTGCCATTGAGAACCATAACACTCATCATTGCCTTCTCCCCATCACCCCATCATTGCCCTCTCCTCCACCTACACACACACACACAGACACACACCGCATCTCTCTGCACGTTCCCCCTCAGCCCTACACATGCAAACACACCACCACTCATCTCTACACACATACATACACACACAGCACCTCTCACCTCTCTACACACTCTGCCGCAGCATCACCATCGCCGGCAGTATCCTCTCTCTGGCACAGCCAGGCGCTGAATGATTACGTCATCCAGCTGCGCTGCTGTGTGAGACCGGGAGTGCGGGCAGGAAGCAGGATGAATCACTGCAGCTCCACTCTGCTGCCTACAACTGCTCCGCAGCCATTTTCTCTTTTAGGCAGCGGAGCTGCAGGGATTGCTCCCTGCCCACCGCACATGAGCCGGCTGTCAATCAAAATTACCTCGGAAGTCTCATCCGGTCATATCAGCAAAGGCAGCTGAATCCCCAGCAGGAGCGGTATGTGACTGCTCTGTGTCGGGGGGGAGAATGGCACCGGGCACAACAGGCAGGTAAGTAGTAATTACCTTCTTGTTAATGCTTAGATGCATGTTTCGTCTTTTGTAAAATCCCGAATACCCCCTTTAAGTGCTGTTACCTTCAGCTACTGTCTCTCTCTGTATTCTGCCACCGATATACGTGGATGAGATGTGTCTGAGGGATGTGATCACAAATCGCTATATAAACAATGGCGGACAGCGTTACTCACTAACTGTGCTCCTAGTCCTTATCAGCTGTGCGTGGTGATCCGGAAGGATGATGCAGTGATGAATTCAACAGATTTTATTTACAGTACCTTGGTGAGATGAGGACTGTAGGTTAGAGGTATTACAGGATCACCAGATAGCGATAGTAGAAGCTCCAGGTTAGAGGTAACAAGAGAATCCTTTCTCCAGCTCTGCAGCACATGTGAGATCTAAGATGGCACAGAGTACAAAACAGGAAAAGAAGGAAGAAGATAGGAGGAACTAAAGACAGAAAGGCATTGTGGGAAAGTTCCTTAAGGAATATTACAGTGTGATACAGCAATGGCCAGTAGATGGCAGCAAAGTATAACAAATACAATAAACGATAGAACTAGGTATATTACCATTACATAAATGTCCATGTATGGCTGAAAGTCTATCAGAATAAACTGAACAGCACACTCCCCGTCTGAAATCCTTGGATTTCACTATACCATAAGTCTCGAATTGGGAGTGTTAACCAGAAGTGCATGGAGGGATACCTCAACCTGTAAGATAAAAACAATGCATGCAATGCAACAATAACATATTGTATAACAAGATAGACAAATGTCTATAACGAGTTCCTGAAGTAATCCAACGGATAACCCATCTTCGGATTGGAGAAGCCGCGCTAGGCCAAACTGTCCCCAACCCATTTGTAATCCAATGGTTGAAGTTCCTTAAAAGAGTTCTTACTGACTGGATGAATAATCAATCCTCAACTGGTATGAGTAAGATAATCTCTGATATAGGCCTAATGAAAGATTTGGGGTCACCTTGCTTAGTAACTGTCACTTCTACCTTACGTACCTTGCCATCATCACTTGGAAAGGTTTTAGATATAAGTCCCATAGGCCATGCGTTTCTTTCCTCCTTCTGGTCTTTCATGAGGATAATATCTCCTACTTGTAAATTTGGCTTTACTTGTTGCCATTTTCTTCGTTTTTGGAGAAGTGTCAGGTACTCCCTCTTCCATCTATTCCAGAAACAATCAGCCAGATGTTGCACATATTTCCACCGTCTCTGATATTTGTTACCGGACACAGAGTCTTCAGGCGGGTTAGGAACAGTTCCAAGTTTCTGGGTGAGGAGAGTTGCCGGAGTGAGAATTGTAGGAGATTCTGGATCCGTTGATATGGGTACAAGAGGTCTTGAGTTTACTATAGCAGAGACTTCTGCTAAGAAAGTGGTCAAGGTCTCGTGAGTGAGTCTTGAAAGATTTGAGTCATTCAGCATAGATTCCAGTATCCGACGAGTAATGCCTATCATTCTTTCCCATGATCCGCCCATATGGGAAGCATGAGGAGGATTGAAGACCCAGGAACAGCCATTGGTTGTCAAGAAGTTCTGGACTGGTGTTGAATTCAGTTGTAGTTCTCGACAGGCACCTACAAAGTTTGTTCCACAATCAGATCTTAGTTGTTTTACTGGTCCTCTGATGGAGAAGAATCGTCTTAGGGCATTAATGAAACTGGAGGAATCCATGGACTCTATCACTTCTATGTGTATTGCTCGTATACTCATGCACGTGAACAACACTGCCCAACGTTTACTTTCTGCATGCCCGCCTCTGGTCCGACGTGCAGCGACTGCCCATGGGCCAAAAACGTCCAAGCCAACATAGGTAAATGGAGGCTCTGTGCTTGTCCTATCAGCAGGCAAATCAGACATCTGTTGTTGTTGCAGTTTTCCTCTTGTCTTACGACACGGAACACAATTATGAATTAAATGGGAAACTGGTCTCTTTGCTCCCACAATCCAGAAGCCTGCAGCTCTTAAGGCTCCTTCAGTGAAGTGTCTGCCTTGATGTTTGATTTTTTCATGGTAATGTCGTATTAGTAGAGTGGTGATATGATGATGACCAGGAACAATTAGAGGATTCTTTTCTTTCTCATCCAATTTAGCTTTGTTTAAACGACCACCAACTCTCAATAAACACCTCTCGTCTATTACTGGGTTTAGGTTGACAATGGGGCTGTTTTTAGGAACGTCTTGTTTTTTACGTATACAATCCAGTTCCTTGTGAAAAACATTCTGCTGCACATTGCGTATCACAATGAGTTCACTCAGAGCAATGTCTTCTGCAGAGAGAGGCTTATGGCAGATATGCCAACCGTGACAATCAGTGTTACTGTCCTTATTGCGATAGCATTGTACAATGTGTACTAACCTTGCAATGGCACGAACCAGTCTCGTCCATCTTGAGAAGCGATCAAAACGCCGACAGTCCAAGTCAACCTTCTCCTTGAATTTGGTGATGAAGGTGCTGACATCAGGACGGATCTCTGGGTCGACATCTGGATCCTGAAGGCTGAAGCTGTCTTCAACGTCAGTCTCTTCGCACTGTTCGTGAAGAACTCTGGTCCTGTCAACCAAGAAGAGCTTGCGAAGGCACCAATAGACACTGGTCTAGTAGCAAGGTCCGCAGGGTTAAGATGGGATGGGACGTGCTGCCATTGCTGGGGTTTGGAGGATTTCCTGATTCTTTCCACTCGGTTACTGACATAGACGTAGAAGCGTTTCGTCTGGTTGTATATGTAGCCCAGAACTACCTTACTGTCTGTGTAGAATTTTGTGTCATCCACGTGAATAGCTAGTTCACTCTGTATGAAGTCTGCAATCTCTATGGCTAGTACAGCCCCGCAGAGCTCAAGTCTGGGTATGGTGTGCTCGGGTTTAGGAGCCAGTTTAGCCTTTCCAAACAGAAATCCAACATGGGCTTCATTATTAGAGTCTACAACCTTCAAGTAAGCGACAGCGGCAATAGCTTCAGTGGAGGCATCAGCGAATACATGAATCTCTTTCCTTTGACTCGTAGTTAGGGATGCCGGAGTGTAACAACGTGGTATGTGGATCTTATCCAAGGCGCAAAGAGATTCTCTCCACGACTTCCACCTTAGTTGTTTGTCCGCAGGGAGTGGTATATCCCAGTCCTTAATGCACTCTGAGAGTTGTCTCAGCAGGAGCTTGCCTTGTAAAGTCAGGGGTGCGACAAACCCAAGTGGATCATATAGACTGTTCACCACTGACAGAACCCCACGCTTAGTAAATGGTTTTTCTGCACCATTAACCTGAAAGCTGAAGGAGTCCTTTAGCAAATTCCACCTCAGGCCTAGGCTTCTCTGTACTGGTGGATTGTCTGAGCCTAGGTTCAAGTCCCTAAATTCTGCGGCATGATCATTAGGGTGAAAGGCCTTCATGACAACAGCACTATTGGAGGCAATTTTATGCAATCTTAAATGAGCTTTAGAAAGCATACCTTGTGTCCGTTTGAGCAGATCTATGGCATCCTCCGCTGTAGGCAGGGATTTAAGGCCGTCGTCCACGTAGAAGTCCTTTTCAACGAACTGTTGGGCATCCTTCCCGAACTCTGCGGCGCCATCGGAGGCGGTCCTACGTAGGCCATATGTAGCGACTGCAGGAGAGGGACTGTTTCCGAAAACGTGCACCTTCATGCGGTATTCGATCATTTCCTTGTTGGTGTCGTTGTCTCGGTGCCATAGAAAACGGAGATAATTTCTGTGATCTTGTTGCACGATGAAACAATGGAACATTTGTTCGATGTCAGCGGTAATGGCGACAGGTTCCTTTCTGAATCTCATGAGCACTCCCACCAGGTTATTAGTCAGGTTCGGACCAGTGAGGAGAACGTCATTCAGAGATACGCCGTCATGTTTGGCGCTAGAATCGAACACCACTCTGATTTGTTTCGGCTTTCTTGGATGATACACTCCAAAGGAAGGTAGATACCAGCATTCTTCATCAGCTTGCAATGGTGGAGCTGGCTCTGCATGATCATTGCAAAATATCTTGTCCATAAAAGCTATGACATGTTCCTTCATTTCAGGCTTGTTCTTTAATGTTCTCTGCAGTGAGATGAATCTGGATAAGGCCTGTTCTCTGTTGTTAGGAAGCCTGGTCCTTGAAGCCTTGAAGGGTAAGGGAGCAACCCAGCGGTCAGATTCATTTTTGAAGAATCCACTGTCCATGATTTTAAGAAACTCCTTGTCTTCTATGGATAAGGCGACTTTGTTATCATCTTTTGTTGTGTGAAACACTGTTCTCCCTAAGTCATCACCGTAGGGAGTGGGGATGATGTCAGGCTCCTGGATGCAATCAGAGAACCTTTCTTTCACTTCGTAGTGATGAAGGCATGGCTTAAAGTGAGTTGCGCGACCATTTTGGAGCACATACGTTTTACAGGCGTTGACTTCAGATGCCTTATGACTCCTATCCAGACATACATCGCCCACGATTACCCAGCCTAGGTCGAGTCTTTGGGCGTATGGAGCATCATCTGGGCCGTTGCATTGTTGGCGTACCTTGTGGACCTTCAGAATGTCCCTACCGAGTAGGATTAGAATATCAGAATTCATGTCCAGAGGAGGAATTTCATTAGTCAGGTGCCTCAAGTGGCGATGATGAAGTGCGGCTTCCGGAGTGGGGATCTCCTCCCTGTTATCAGGTATCTGGTCACATTCAATTATGGTTGGCAAGGGTATATGCACGTTTCCCTTGATTGAAGAGACTATGTACCCAGAGGCTCTCCTGCCAGAAGTCTCAATATGACCAGAGCAGGTGTTGAGGGTGTATGGAGTCATTTGTCCCTTTATGTTGAAGATCTTAAAGAATTTGGGCCTTGCTAGAGATCGGTTACTTTGCTCATCTATTATGGCATACATTTTAGAGGCCTTGTCGGGTTGTCCTTCTGGATAGACCTTAACCAGACTTACCTTGGCACAGCATTTAGGAACGATCCCTTCTCCACATACCTCAGTACATGAGGAGGAAACAGCAGTTGCAGTTGGGTCAGGGACTTGTGGCTCCCCGCCATGCTTTTGAGCAGGGTCGGATGCTGCAGAAGGTTGTGAGTTGTGTGGAGCTGGCGTGGGATGCATGGCTGTGACGTGTTTATCACTGCTGCATTCAGTGCACTTAATGGCGGCCTTACAGTCCTCAGTGAGGTGGTCTGAGGAGGTGCAACACTTATAACATATCCCTAGCTCCTTGAGGGTGTCTTTACGCTCCTGCAGAGTTCTTGCTCTGAATCCACAGCATTCTTTGAGTGGGTGAGGCCTTTTGTGGATAGGGCACATACGGTTACTGTCCATGACTTTAGGAGCAACATTATTTGTTTTAGTGAAGGCAGGTGTAGTAAGTGGAACATCAGTCTTTCTCACAGATACTGTGTTCCTTGAATCTCTACGTTTGGCAATGTTATCATACCTTGTAGATGATGATGATGCTGGTGAAGTAGGCTCAGTGAAGTCGAAGCTGGGATCATTCTTCTTCCGAGCTTGGTCACTGATGAACCTGGAAAAATATGAAAAGGGGGGAAAGGACACATCATACTGCCTTTTATACCGTGAGCCGTGGTCTGCCCATTTATCCTGCATGCCGTGTGGCAACTTGGACACTATTGGATTAACGCCATGACCAGTATCTAGGTAGCTCAGTCCTGAAAGACGTGGGTCTAATTTTGCCAATTCTATTTCCTTTAGCAGGTCGCTCAAATCTTGAAGTTTTCTATTGTCCTTGTTAGTTATCTTTGGGAAGGTTTGCAGTCTTTTAAATAAGGAACTTTCTATTGCTTCTGAGCTGCCATAGGTTTGCTCCAGTCTCTCCCAGGCTGCAATAAGACCTGCATCTGAATAGTCCACATGAACTGCCCTTATTGTCTTTATGCGCTCTGCTGATTCAGGGCCTAACCAGTTAACAAGCAAATCCAGTTGTTCCTTGCTGGTGAGATTAAGGTCTTGGATCACTGCTTGAAAGGTGGATTTCCAGGCTCTATAATTCTCAGCACGATCATCAAACTTTGAGAGACTAATGTTTATTAACTCCCGGCGAATCATGTATCTGGCGAAGTCAGACATGTCCGATCTCCCGGTCATTGTTGCAGGATGAACTTGTGGTATCTGTAGGGAATGTAAGTTCTCTGGCTTATATGACTGCGACAAATCAGGACGAAATGATGTGGCATAAGGGTTAAACTGCGGTTTAGTCTCTAAAGGTTCTGTTGGCTGTTGCCTAAATTGTGGGTTAGTGCTGGAAGTTACCTTGTCGGCAGTAGGTGGCGACATTTCTTGACTTGCGGGCACATCCCTGTTAGAAACTGGAGGTGGCGCTGGTGCAGATGTTGAATGTCTTAGCACGTAGTCAGTGGTGCGATCAGCTGCGTCCTCCATTTCTTCTGGAATAAGACAGTCCGAATTATCATCTTGTCCCAGTGCTTGTTCAAGGACCTTCAGTTTAGCAAGGGCTGTTGCTTCTTCCCTTTCTGCTTGGAGTATTTTTAATTTCCTTTGAGCTTCAATTTTGTTTCTTTGAGCTTCCATTTCAGCTTCTACTTCCACTTCAGCCTCCTTCTTAGCAAAGGAGCTTTTTACTCTAGCTTCTTCTGCAGCCGCACGGATCTCCAGTAGCTTGTTGGACAATGTTGACTTCCTGGAGTGAGATGATCTGGAAGACCGAGCTGTGATTTTGGTCGATGTTGTGCGATGTGACCTAACCTCTTGGAGGTGAGCGATGCGGAGTTCTGCTTTATCCTGAGCATCTCGGACTAATGAGGTCTTTTCTTGGAGAAGAGTTTCCCTTTCAGTTAGTTCTGCTGGGGCATCTTCCATGTCACAGTTACTCAGGAATGTGATGTACTTTACAGACAGTCTCTGGTAGCGATCATAGGCGGCAGATAAACTCTTCAATGTGGCGGTTAAACCTGCGGCGTCACTGTGATAGCGCGGAAGAGCTGCTAAATAGCGGTCGACTCTGCCCCATAAATGTTCTAGGTTATCATGGAACTCGTCTCTAGTAGTCTCAAAGTTCTCTCTGGCCTTTTGTGTCGGCTTGGTTACACGTCTGGGTCGTACGTCCTGCTCTGTAGTAAGTGTGGACTCTGCTCCTGCAGCATCTATGGTGTGGGGAACCTGATGTGCTTCACTTGCAGATGGGTCCACGGTGCCCTTTGTGGACATGTTTTAGCTAAGATGGCGGACGGTTAAGACTTGCTAGCAGACAATGCATATGCACACAGACACTGTAGACTTAGGTCTCTTGTTACTATTCTGCCACCGATATACGTGGATGAGATGTGTCTGAGGGATGTGATCACAAATCGCTATATAAACAATGGCGGACAGCGTTACTCACTAACTGTGCTCCTAGTCCTTATCAGCTGTGCGTGGTGATCCGGAAGGATGATGCAGTGATGAATTCAACAGATTTTATTTACAGTACCTTGGTGAGATGAGGACTGTAGGTTAGAGGTATTACAGGATCACCAGATAGCGATAGTAGAAGCTCCAGGTTAGAGGTAACAAGAGAATCCTTTCTCCAGCTCTGCAGCACATGTGAGATCTAAGATGGCACAGAGTACAAAACAGGAAAAGAAGGAAGAAGATAGGAGGAACTAAAGACAGAAAGGCATTGTGGGAAAGTTCCTTAAGGAATATTACAGTGTGATACAGCAATGGCCAGTAGATGGCAGCAAAGTATAACAAATACAATAAACGATAGAACTAGGTATATTACCATTACATAAATGTCCATGTATGGCTGAAAGTCTATCAGAATAAACTGAACAGCACACTCTGGGTTTATTTTTTTTCCATTTTTGCTGTGTTTTCCTGTGATGCAAGGTACTGCTATGTAACTTGTGCACTGCTATGAGATGTATTTAACTTGTGCATTGGCAACTCCTCTAGATACTTAAACCCCTTAACCCCTGGGCCATATTCCATTTTTGTGTTTCTGTTTTTCGCTCTCCTTCTTCCTAGAGACATAACTTTTATCTTTATCTGTCAATATGGCCATGTGAGGGCTTGTTTCTTGCGGGACAAGTTGTACTGTTGAACGACCCCATTATTTTTACCATATACTATACTGGAAAACAGGAACAAAAATTCCAAGTACGGTGAAATTGCAAAAAAAGTTTTTTACCATGCTCACTAAATGTTAAAACTGACCTGCCAATATGATTCTCCAGGTCATTATAAGTTTGTAGATGCCAGACGTTTATAGGTTCTTTCTTCTTTAAGTGGTGATAAAAAATCCAAAGTTTGTTAAAAAAAATTGCGTCATTTTCCGAGACCCATAGCATTTCCATTTTTTTGTGATCTGGGGCTGGGTAAGGGCTTATTTTAATACCATTTTGGTGTGGATACAATGATTTGATCACCCGTTACAGCATTTTAATGCAATGCTGCGGCGACTAAAAAAATTTAATTCTGGTGTTATGACTTTTTTCTGTTACGCCGTTTACTGATCGGATTCATTATTTTTATATATTAATAGACTGGGCGATTCTGAAGGCGGTGATACTAAATATGTGTATTTTTTTAATTATTGTTTTATTTTGAATGGGGCAAATGGGGGATGATTTAAACTTTTTAATATATATATATTTTTTTATATTTAATTTTTTTTTTTTTTTACGTTACATTTGCTTCAGTAGTCTCCACGGGAGACTAGGAGCTGCGATCATCGGATTGCTTGTGCTACACAGAGCAGGGCTTGAGCAGAAATGCTCACTTGCTGTGAGCGCCAACCAGTAGGCGACACTAATAGCAACTCAGCAATGTCAACCACAGCGGTCTGATGCAGACCCCGGTTTGTCATGTCAACCCATCATCGACTCATATGACATGGGCGCCGATGGGCGTTATAAGTGACGCGCTTCCGGCGCGATAGTAATGAATGACACTTTCAGAGATTGACAGCGGCTTTTAACAGGCTAACAGCCGCAGGTGTATCGCAATTCAACCCGTGGCTGTTAGAGGCACATGTCAGCTGTTGTAATCAGCTAAGATGTGCCAGAGAAGATGTGGGCTCAGCGCCGGAGCCCACATCAAAGAGGGAGACCCGACATACACCGTAAATGTATGGCGCATGGCGTGAAGGCATCATAGGAGCACGACAACATTTCTCAGCACAACTGCTGCTGCCATGCTGAGTGAAGTGTAGAGGTATTTCCTACTGTATCCACAGTTAGATTTGAATAAAAGGTGTAGTGGTTTTTCCCTATAGAAATCTCTGGTGTTTTTTCTCTGCCCTGCAGACAGGGTCGGACTGGGGTGTCTGCGGCTCACAGGGTGAATTAACCCTAAGGGTCTACCCTACAGCTATATGCAAATATCTGTTAGCTGTTATTCCTGTTATAGTGGAGCATAGACTGTAAAACACAGGCGGATCCTGCGTATCTACTGGGCACACACCATAACTGGGATATACAATTACTGTAGTTTGCATTAACGGACTTCTTTGGTTAAAACAAGTTATCACCAATCCATGGGGTCTACAGGATAGATGAATGGTGCAGTTTCTAATGGTCGGACCTAAACGATAGGAAAAAATCAGGAAGTTTTATCTCTGACAGGACACTTATTCCCATTTTAAAACGGAGCTGCAGGTGGGATGTCTGACCAAAGCTCCATTCATTCTCTTTGGGGGTACCAGAAAAAAACAAGTGCAGCACACTCATTCACTATGGGAATAAATGGATCAGTGGTCAAGTCGAACATGTCGCTCCAGTCTAATAGGGATAAAAGCTCCACATTCTACCGATTGGGTCCAAGCAGTCAGACCCCCACCAATCAATACATTATCACTTATCCTTTGGAGAGGTGATTACTTTTTTCGAAGGAGAATCCCTGTAAATGTGTCTTTGCTGATGTGTTCCAAGTATTTAATGTCTAATGGAAATAAAGAATCTTCTCCTAATGAATATCAGAGAGAACAAATGACCGCCATACACAACACAATCCACTATACCAAGACCAATAATACCATATACAGGAAGAGATACCACCACACCATGACCAGACCATATTGTGACTGAATAATACCACATATAAGGAACAAACACGCCACACCATGACCAGATCAAATATTACTACCACATTGTGACCAAATAATACCACATACAAGGAACAAATACTGCCACGCCATATTACTGTAAGGCTGTGTGCACACGTTCCTGATTTTTCGCTATAAAAACATGATAAAAATATTTAAAATATGCATTTCATTATTTATCATGCATTCCACAATTTTTGTGCATATGCTGCATTTTTTTCCGTGTTCATTAATTTTGCTGATTTTTTGTGGATTTACCACTATATTATTGCATCCCAGATTCTCCGGAAAAAAACACAAAGAACACGCAAAAAAACACGCGAAAAACGCAAGAAATACACTAAAAAAAGCGAAAAATCTGCATGTGGATTTCTTGCAGAAATTGTCCAGTTTTGATCAGGAAATTTCTGCAAGAAATCCTGACGTGTGCACATAGCCGAACAACTCTGCCGGCATCACTGTATGGCCTTCCATCCCCCACCTGCCTGTTACATCAACTCACTCACCCTGTGCCATGCAGTCAGGCACCCGGCATCTGAAATGTGACTGACAAAGAACACTGCGCAGGCCCCAGGCAGGCACGCACAACGCAGGCGCCGGATTTAAGAAGCAACAACGCGAAGGGGGCGGGTACCATCGGCCCTGAAGAGAAGAGTGACGGCAGTTGGGGGATTCATACAGGACGCTTCGGACCGCCTCCTGGTACAATATCTGGTATGTGTGGCCAATTTTTTAAAACGCTTTATTGAGGTAATAAATGAATCAAAAACTAAAAGAGCCACCTTGTTAGACTGCAGCATTACTGCTGCACAAGGTGGCTTTTTTAGTTTATAACGGCTGGAGGGGGTGACAGTGGCCCTTTAAGGTGTCCTCACCTATTAGAGGATGCCTGAGCAAACTATTTCCCTCAGTTACTATTTGCTACTGAGCTGCCAGGTCATGTCCTGTATCTGAGGGCTGCAATACGCAGGCCTATCTGTGTCTAGTTCTTGTATCCGTGTCTGTTCCTGTCTGAACTCTGGTCTATGTCCGTTCCTGTTCCTTCTTTGTTTGTTCACCATTCCTACTCTGCTGTGTGTACCTCTACTTTATCTCTCTGCTCTGTTTGCCACTACCAGTGGCTCTGCACTTCTCTGCTCTGCTCGCCACTACCTGTGGCTTTGCACTTCTCTGCTCTGCTCGCCACAATTGGTGGCTCTGCACCTCTCTGCTTGCCACAATCAGTGGCTCTGCACCTCTCTGCTCTGCTTGCCACTACCAGTGGCTCTGCACCTCTCTGCTCTACTTGCCACAACCCGTGGCTCTGTGCTTTGCAGCTCTGCTCACCACAACCTGTGGCTTTTCGCCTTCTGGCTCTTGGCTTTGCCTTCTGCGGTTCTGGCTCTTGGTATTGCCTCCTGCGGTTCCGCTCTTGGCTCCGCCTCCAGAGTCTCTGCTCTTGACTCCGCTTCCTGCATCTCCGCTCTTGGCTCCGCCTTCTCCTTTTCTACCTTCCTCTTCTCTGCTCTTAGCTCCGCCTTCCTCTTCTCTGCTCTTAGCTCTGTCTTCTCCTTCCCTACTCTTAGCTGCGTTTCTGTTCTTGGCTCTGCCTCCTGCTCTTGGCTTCGCCTCCTGCATTTCTGTTATTGGTTCCGCCTCCTGCTCTTAACTCCACCTCCTGTGGTTCTGCTTTGCATCCGCTCTTGCGGTCTTGCTCTATCTCTGTTCTGCAACTTGCCGCACAGTACCTATTTCTTTATATTCACCAGTCCGAACAGGTCCCTACCTGTTCCCATATACCTTCCAGTTTGAACAGGTTATTACCTGTTTCCATACACCCGCCTGTATACCAGTTCCTACCAGAGTATCAACCCAGTCTGTCTGACCTGCCAGAGTGCAAGCCTTGCCCGCCTGTCTGCCAAAGTCCAGCCATGCCCGCCTTGCCTTTGTCTCCATCAAGCCCTTCTGCCTGTCAGGGCCTCTGCCATACCCATCCACCAGCCAGTGTCACAGCTGTGCCTGCCTGTGTCCTGTCCCCCGTTGGGATCAGCATCCACAGCCAGACACCACCCTGGAGTGGTACCTGGTAGCTACCTGCCGCACAAGTCTGACCTCACCATCAGAGGCTCCAGCGAACACCTAGGAAGATACTTAGTTACGCCCTTTCCAGGGTAGTCTGGTCAGTGGTCCAGTGGGGCCACACCCCTGGACACCCGCACCAACCAGTCTGGGCGCGAGTGATACAGATTGCTCAGACCATGGTCCCCACTGAGTCCCATGAGCCGAAGCTTTCAGAGCAAGATGAACTTTTTTCCTGTATTGGCTTCCGAGAGAATTGTATAACCGATCTGAAATCCTGACTACTCCTACACCAGGTCGATTCATAGACTCTGATGAGATGTATTATCAGCTTGCTTATAAAGAACTCCTTCCGAATCCTCCACCAAGATTCTATGTGGGATCCAGAGGAGTGCATGGAGTTCCTGATGCGTAGTTTGATGTATATCGCAGAGAATGCTGCCAATTTCACCTCCGATCGGGCCAAGGTGGGAGTCCATATGTCCTACCGAGCAGGAGATGCGTTGAGTTGGATTAACCCCTTCTGGGAAGCAAGGGATCCTATCCTCTCAGACCTTGAGGTCTTCCTGATGGTCTTCCTTAAAGCCTTCAAAGCACCTAAGCCAGCTCCTCCTGCAAAGTCTTCCCTCACTAGATCCCAGAGGTGGTCCAGACGAGCGAATACCCCGAAGAAACTGCCACGTCAGACCAAGTTCATCCAAAACCCGCCTGTTCCTCTATCTGTCCCAGCAGCTACCCAAGTAAATCCCAAGAAGGCTGATAAAAGTGGTCTGGCAAAGCAGCAGCCCAAATCCAGCCGCAAGAAGGGAAAACGGTATCGCTGCAGTTGTAAGGAACATCCAGATGGCCTCTGCTCTGTGAATCTTAAACTCCAAAACCCTGGGCCAGCAGGAGAGGCTGCCCTAGGCGAGAGTACTTCCTCTCCATCAAAATCTAAGACTGTGTCTCTGTTATCCGTGAGCTTTGGCATGGTAAAGTCGCCAGCCATTTGGAGTCGGTGTGTGGTCTCCATCATACAGCTTCATAACCCGGTGAGGGCGCTGTCTGAAGATGGTCAAGCCCTATTCAAGAACAGTCTAGTCCTTCAAAGGACAACTACAGCTCCAGGTAGGAGCCTTATACTCGAAGACTTTTTTCCTCCGTATGCTGTCTATTATGCCCATGGGTCATTCTGAGTCAAGGACTCTACCACCCGCTCTGGTCAAGAGTTCCATCAAAATGCTCCATTTGAATTTACCCAGTTGTGAGAAGTGTCTGGTTCCCATGCGTCAAAGACAGTCAACTGTGTCGTCTTCTTCTTCAGCTGGTCTGCTAGTCGTCGAGTCAAGGTGTGCTGACGTCACCAAAGATGGGGAAGCGGTGACTATCTTTCCACACAACTCTAATGACTATACCTGTAACCTGTTCATGGAAACACCCCAACCTCTTGGACGTTTTCTTCTGGTATTACAGCCAGAAGATGGTTCCTATGTGGATACCTTCATCGTCCACATGGCCGGATGGTGAAGATTCCGAAACAGAAGTTTCCTCCTCTCAGTTTTTTTCTGATCCGGTGGAGCTGTTTTTCTCCACACTCAGCTCCAATGATTTTTCCTGTGTTCAGTACTCTAGAACATCTCTGCTACCTGAAAGTTTGTCTCTGGATATCTGGCAGAAGATGTATCCTGGGAGAGTTCCCTAAGCTGCCGTGTGGCCAGCTGGTGAAGATACCAAGTCAGAAGCTTTGTTGTCTCTGAGTTCCTCTGATCTGGAAGAGGAGGTCCAGTTTTCTCTGGATTACAAGCAGAAGATGAACCTGTAATAATTATAGGGGATAATTCAGGAGACTCTTTGCGTTGAACAAGACAACTACAGGACACATTTTTATAAGTGGTAAAGTCTATATTATCACAAGTTGATTCAAACAGGTGCAGAGAGAAACTCAGGGGGATATCCCTGCCATCTTATCAGATATTGAAGCCGATTCCTGCGAATCCTGGAATCAACAATTTCCTCCACCACAAATTATTCTTGCCCATCAATCACCACAGGCTGCAGAGGTGGCACAAAACGTCCCTGGAAGGTAATAGGAGATACAGGCTTTAGTAAAGATACATGAAAAACTGGGTGTACCTTCATAGTCCTAGGCAGCTTCAGCCGGCAGAGCTCACAATACCGTTGATCTTGAAAGGGCCAATGAATTTCTGTCCAAGTTTTTGTGAAGGAATGTTTAACTTCAGATTCTTAGTTGCTAACCACATGGAATCTCCTACCTTGAACATGGGGGCAGGTTTACGGAATCTATCAGCCGATCTTTTATAACGTTCTTGAGCTGTGGTCAGGGATTCTTCAGAACCTCCAGATTTTGCCTCATCGCAGTCAGCCTTTCCTCCACTGCCGGAACTGGAGAATTAATTGGAGACCTAGGTAAGATACAAGGATGCTAACCCAGATTGGCAAAGAAAGGTGTAAATGTAGTGGAGGCGCTCTGAGAATTGTTATATGAAAATTCGGCTAATGGCAGCAACTCCAACCAATCATCCTGGAGATGGCTGACATAGCATCTTAGATATTGTTCCAGCGTCTGGTTGGTATGCTCAGTCTGACCATTTGTCTGGGGATGGTAAGCGGAAGAGAGACAGACATTAATATTGAGTGCAGAGCAAAACCCCTTCCATAATCTTGAAGTGAACTGCACTCCACGGTCAGAGATGATCTCATCCGCAACCCAATGCAACCGAAAGACATTCTGTATAACCAAGTTCACTGTATCTTTAGCTGAGGGGAGGCTGGTGCACGGAGCAAAATGAGCAGCTTTAGTCAGGCGATCAACTACCACCATGATTGTATTCATGCCCCCCGATGTAGGCAGCTCCACAATAAAGTCCATTGATATAGACCCCCAAGGGTGGGATGGAACAGGTAATGGTTGTAGAAGACCCGTAGGTGCCACATGAGGAGTCTTGTAACGAGCACATACCTCGCAAGAGAGAACATAGTCCTTGGTATTGTTCAGGCAAGTTGGCCACCAGAAGAATCGGCTCAGGAACTCTTGTGTCTTCTGTACCCCCCTGTGACTAGCCAACTTGGAGTCATGTACCAACTTGAGGATCTGCAGACTGACAACCTCAGGGATGTAGATACGTCGATCTCTGAACCACATGCCACCCTTAAAGACAAGATTAATATCCACAGGTGGGTTGGCCAGAAATACATCACCGTCATAGGCCTCCCTGCACTCCTTCCACAAGTCCTGATCGTGGATAACTCCAATGAAATTGGCATCAGATAGAATGGTCTTGGATGGGGCTCCAGGTACGGAATCCGCAGCATGGATTCGGGATAAAGCATCAGCCTTCCCATTACAAGAACCTGGACGGTACGAGATAACAAAGTTAAATTGATTTAAAAATAAGTTCCAATGAGCCTGACGAGGACAAAGACATCTAGCGGATCTAAGGAACTCTAAATTGCGATGGTCATTTAGCACTATGATCTGTTGTGCAGCTCCTTGCAGATGATGCCTCCATTCTTTGAAAGCCGCAATAATAGCCAGTAATTCCTTGTCTCCCACATCGTAATTCTTCTCTGCTGAGGTTAGTCTATGGAAAAAGAAAGCACAAGGATGTAGCAGACACTTCTCTCCAGTTCTTTGGGAGAGAATAGCCCCCAAAGCATTATCAGAAGCGTCAACCTCCACAATGAAAGAAAGTGTTGGATCTGGGTGTATCAACAGCGGTGCTGATGTGAAACAGATCTTAAGCCGATCAAAAGCTTCTTGAGCCTGTGATGACCACTTAAAGGGCTTTTCCTTCTTTGTCAAGGAAGTAATGGGACAGACAATATCAGAAAAATTTCGAATGAAGCGTCTGTAGAAATTTGCAAAACTAATAAAACGTTGGACCTCCTTAACGTTCTTGGGTACCGGCCAGTCAAGGATAGCCTGAATCTTACCAGATTCCATGTTCAGCCCCTGGGGAGAGATGATATAACCTAAGAACTGTATCTCAGAACGATGGAACTTGCATTTCTCCGGCTTAATATACAGATGGTTCTCTTTCAGACGTCTTAAAACAGTTTGACATGTTCTTCATGTTCCTGTAGAGAGTCAGAAAAGATTAGTGTATCGTCCAAATAGATCACTACAAACTGGTCCAACAAATCTCTGAAAATGTCATTAGCAAGGTGTTGAAACGTTGCAGGGGCATTACAAAGCCCGAAGGGCATCACAAGAGATTCAATGTGTCCATACCAGCATCTGAATGCTGTCTTCCACTCATCCCCTGGACGAATACTCACCAAATTATAAGCCCCACGAAGATCCAGTTTAGAGTACACCTTAGCAAGGCGGACTCTTTCCAGTAATTCGGGAATCAGAGGCAAAGGGTAACGGTTTAGTTCGGTTATCTTATTGAGTTCCTGATAGTCAACACAAAGTCTCAGGGTCCCATCCTTCTTCTTTACAAAAAAGATAGGTGCCCCTGCTGGTGAGGAAGAAGGACGTATGAAGCCTTTGACCAGATTTTCATCAATATACTCCTTTAAGGCTTGAAGCTCAGGTGCTGCCAAAGGGTATACATTACCAAAAGGAATAGCTGCCCCATGAAGCAACTCAATGGGACAGTCATAATGCCTGTGTGGAGGAAGCTGATCTGCATTCTTCTTGTCACAGATGTCAGAGAACTCTTTATATGCTGGAGGTAAAGAAAATACCTGTACATGTGGTTCAGTAGCTGTGGACTCAGGGATAGCTTCTGTTAACGCTGAGTTGCTCCTTGTTGGAAAGATAATCTCCTTGGTCTCCCAGTTGATAATTGGGTTCTGAGAACGCAACCAAGGAATGCCTAAAATCACAGGAAAATGAGGAGAAGAAATTAGCAAGAAAGAAAGTTGCTCCTGATGATTAGGCTCCAACAAAATTTCAAGGGGTACGGTCTCCTGATCCACAGGCCCAGAGATTAAAGGTGACCCATCCACTGTTTCCATGGTAATTGGAGAGGCTCTTTGCTGAATTTCAATACCATGTTCCTTGGCAAATGCGATATCCATGAAATTGCCACCTGCACCAGAGTCAATCATAGCTGCACTGGAAATTCACTGTCCTGAACACAGGATCTTAATAGGGAGAGAACAGTGAGAGTTCTTTTCCTTAAGCTCCTTGGGGGATTAAGTCATAGAAAGTGAATATAGTACAGCGTTTAAAGGCAGGCTACATTCAGAGATATCAGATTCATCATCACAGTTGTCATACTCCCCTAATGCTGCTAGCACCTTGTTAGGCCATCTAGGACACTTAGGACAATTGATCAAGAAGTGGTCAGACTGGCCGCAGTAGAAACATAGACTTTCACGAAGGCGATGCTCTCGGTGCTCATTGATCTCGCGCCTCTGAACGGAATCAATTTGCATGGGCACCTCCTTCACCTCCTGAGATGTTTTACCTGCAGGCTCTTTGGAAGGAAGCGAAAAGTTAAAAATACGGTTATATGCAGCAAACTTTTCCTGCCTACGCTCAGTAAGGCGAATGTCAATGCACACACAATGCTGTATAAATGTCTCTAGCTCTTGTGGTGACTCAGAGCGAGCTAGTTCATCCTTTACAATACTAGACAGACCCCTTTTAAAAATTGGCAATTGTGCATTACTGTCCCAATTGGTATCTACCGCTAATCTCCTGAATTCAGTAGCATACTCAATAACAGAATGTTTTGTCTGGCGTAAAGACAATCAAGCAGATTAAGCGGTTGCATGGCGATTAGGATCATCAAACATTGATGCCATAGCGGCCAAGAAATCATCCAAGTTATTTAACCGTGGGTCATGAGACTCAATCATCGGATTCGCCCAGGCGAACACTCGTGCGGTCAGCATCATTATTACACACAATACTTTGGATCTATCATTAGGAAAACGGTCAGCATGCACATCAAAATATAGCATACATTGATTCACAAAGCCACAAAATTTGTCGCGATCACCATTAAATCTGAATGGGGGCAACTTAGGTGGGCTAGCTGGTGGCGGTTGCCCAGAGGGAAAAGTCGCTGGTGCAGCTATTTGCGTGCTTATGTCCTGAAAAGCCCGTCCATACTGGGACTCTATGCCAGCAAGTTTGTTTTTCTGGGCTGCCATGCGGGTGCTTAGGTCCTGCAAAGTCTGTCCAAACACTTGTTGATTGAGTTCAAAGCTTCCGAACTTCTTTTGCAGACCTTCCACATCTTTCTGCAATGATTTAATTATGGAAAACACCTGCTCTAGTCTGCTTTCTGCAGTCATTGTTCCAGCAGTCTCCTTTTTTTTTTTTAGGCTAGAGTATCCTGTAAAAATTATAGGGGATAACTCAGGAGACTCTTTGCGTGGAACAAGACAACCACAGGACACAGTTTTATAAGTGGGAAAGTCTATATTATCACACGGTGATTCAAACAGGTGCAGAGAGAAACTCAAGTCCACAACACGGTGCAAATATCAAATGCAGCTCAGCATTCTAGAGGAAACTTCAGAGGAAAATGCAATCACGCAGAAACTCTATGAAGCACAATTATTCTTGAGGATACTTGACATGAATAAGTCCTTGCTTAGTCCACAACACAGATAGATATGCTTATAAGGCAGTTCAAATAATATCTTAGCTCAACCAGGGAGGTCTGGGTAATAGTCTCAGGTTCTTGCAGAGCAGAAACAGCTTACATGTCCAGCAAATGCAGATGGAAGCAAACACGTGCAGCAGATGAAGGAGGATTACTGGAACTGGTGTATGCAGCTGGATATCAGAGCAGAGTAGCAGGATAACCCCATAGGTTCACAGGAGCAGGTATATAGCCAGGGAGTCACCAGAGGTCAGGAGCTGGATGCAAGGCAGAATACTCTAGCACAGACTGAAGGCTGGGGTGGAGTTTTATAGCAGGAAGACACAGTGCACATGAGACCAAAGACGCCATCTTGGAAAAGGGCAGTAATGCACAAAAAGGTAATAAAAAATGTTCAGAGTCCTGACAGAACCCTGTAAGAGCGTTTCCAGTTTCCAAGTGTCCAGTTGATGCAGATGTCAAGACAATAGCATCCAAGTCCATGCTTCCTATCTAGCAGGTGGAAGTGGTCCAGCCCTTTGTGGAAGCTAACCCTGTTGGACACAAAGAGACTTTGCTATCTGAGATTCCTTGTGGTGACCCGTCTGCTTAGTTCTTCCCTAAAGATGTCATGATGACTTAGACTGTGAGTGGACCCTTTCTTCTTCTACAGATTATTCTGGCGGGTTTGAAGAAGAGGAGGCGTTAAGGAGGGGGTACTGTAACTACCAGTGACTCTGCACTTCTCTGCTTTGCTCGCCACTACCTGTGGCTCTGCACTTCTCTGCTCTTCTCACCACAATCGGTGGCTCTGCACCCTTCCGCTCTGCTTGCCACAATCAGTGGCTCTGCACCTCTCTGCTCTGCTTGCCACTACCAGTGGCTCTGCATCTCTCTGCTCTGCTCGCCACAATCCATGGCTCTGTGCTTCGCTGATCTGCTCACCACAGCCTGTGGCTTTGTGCCTTCTGGCTCTTGGCTTTGCCTCTTGCGGCTCTGGCTCTTGGCATTGCCTCCTGCGGTCCCGTTTTTGGCTCTGCCTCCAGTATCTCTGCTCTTGGCTCCGCCTCCAGGGTCTCCACTCTTGACTCCGCCTCCTGCATCTCCACTTTTGGCTCCGCCTCCAGTGGCTCCGTCTTTAGCTCGGCCTTCTCCTTCTCTGCCTTCCTCTTCTCTGCTCTTATCTCTGCCTTCCTCTTCTGTGCTTTTAGCTCTGTCTTCTCCTTCTCTGCTCTTAGCTGCGTTTCTGTTCTTGGCTCTGCCTCCTGCTCTTGGCTCCACCTCCTGCTCTTAACTCCACCTCCTATGGTTCTGCTTTGCATCCGCTCTTGCGGTCTTGCTCTATCTCTGTTCTGCAACTTGCCGCACAGTCCGAACAGGTCCCCACCTGTTCCCATATATCTTCCAGTCTGAACAGCTTCTTACCTGTTTCCATACACCCGCCTGTATACCAGTTCCTACCAAAGTATCAGCCCAGTCTGTCTGACCTACCAGAGTGCCAGTCGTGCCCGCCTACCTGCCAGAGTGCCAGCCGTGCCCATCTACCTGCCTGTGACTCCGTCAAGCCCGTCTGCCCATCAGGGCCTCTGCCATACCCATCCGCCAGCCAGTGTCACAGTTGTGCCTGCCTGCCTGTGTCCTGTCCCCCGGTGGTTTCAGCATCCACAGCCAGACACCACCCTGGAGTGGTACCTGGTAGCTACCTGCCGCACAAGTCTGACCTCACCATCAGAGGCTCCAGCGAACACCTAGGAAGCTACTTAGTTACGCCCCTTCCAGGGTAGTCTGGTCAGTGGTCCAGTGGGGCCACACTCCTGGACGCCCACACTAACCAGTCTGGGCACGAGCTTTACAATTACCACCACATAGTGACTGAATAATACCACATAAAATTAACAAATACTGCCACACCATGACCAGACCACAAATTACCACCACATAGTGACCTATTACTACAATACTGATGCTGGATATAGTACCACAATACTAACAACACTGTTATTTCCACTAGTGACATTATACACAAAAGCTCTGTATATAGTATACAGTTAATGAGAGGGGAGTTGTGTCTGTGATTGTAGTGAAAGACAGCAGCACTCAAAGAAAATAGTGCACAAGTACTGTCCAAAACCTTGAATAAAAAGATGAACTTGGCACTAAGGTAGTTGATGTGATAAGAGTAGACTTTAATGTGAAGATTACAGTACAGGTGTGACATTTTGGTCCTCAAGAACCTTTATCAGAGTACACACTGTAGTAGTTTGTGGATATAATGGACTGCAGTCCTTTGTGCTGTATTAATTCTTGAATTTTTAAAAAAATATATAATCTTTATTAAACATGAAAAAATACATAAAACATTGATAAAAAGTGGGAGACCACAAGGTGGCGCCACACACCCACAATAACAACTAAACAGGAGGCTGTTAAAGTTGTGCCTAGTACATAATCATTCTATATTCTACCTAAAGACAATGTCTTGAGTCAAAGAAAGTGAAAATAAGGGTAGAGAGAGAAATAAAGTATCACAGTACATCAGATACAAAGTATAACTTCTGTGGATGGTGGTGCCTGCCCCAATGTACGTTTTGGTGCTCTGTCTGCTTCTGGGGGTGGCATCACACCAACAAGAGTTTGATTTTATAGTTCCAGAAGACCAATCAGTCTACAGATTAAAGAGACTCATTAACAACTCAACTTAATTAACTCATTTGTTATGACCCCAGTGGACAGGGTCTCAGAGGAACGTGTAAGTCTGCAAGATACAAAAATCCAGCTCATAGGGCTGTGGTAACTGGGTTCACCAAATAGCTACTCCTAACGCCAACACTAGAAGTAGCCGGGGATCATGCCTACGGTGGTCGCTAGATGACTCGCGCCAGCCGGAGAATCTAACTACCCCTAGGAGAAGAAAACAAAGCCCTCTCTTGCCTCCAGAGAAAGGGACCCCAAAGCAAGATACAAGCCCCCCACAAATAATAACGGTGAGGTAAGAGGAAATGACAAACACAGAAATGAACCAGGTTCAGCAAAGAGAGGCCAGCTTACTAATAGCAGAATATAGCAAGATAACTTATCTGGTCAACAAAAACCCTATAAAAATCCACGCTGGAGATTCAAGAACCCCCGAACCGTTTAACGGTCCGGGGGGAGAACACCAGCCCCCTAGAGCTTCCAGCAAAGGTCAGGATACAGATAGGAACAAGCTGGACAAAAATACCAAACAAAACAAAAGCAAAAAGCAAAGAAGCAGACTTAGCTTGAAAAACAGGAACCAGGATCAGAGGACAAGAGCACAGCAGATTAGCTCTGATTTCAACGATGCCAGGCATTGAACTGAAGGTCCAGGGAGCTTATATAGCAACGCCCCTGAACTAACGGCCCAGGTGAGGATATAGGAAAAGACAGACGCTCCAGAGTCAAATCACTAATGACCACTAGAGGGAGCAAAAAGCAAAATCACAACAGTACCCCCCCCTTAGTGAGGGGTCACCGAACCCTCACCACGACCACCAGGGCGATCAGGATGAGCGGCATGAAAGGCACGAACTAAATCGGCCGCATGAACATCAGAGGCGACCACCCAGGAATTATCTTCCTGACCATAGCCCTTCCACTTGACCAGGTACTGAAGCCTCCGCCTGGAGAGACGAGAATCCAAGATCTTCTCCACCACGTACTCCAACTCGCCCTCAACCAACACCGGAGCAGGAGGCTCAGCAGAAGGAACCACAGGCACAACGTACCGCCGCAACAAGGACCTATGAAACACGTTGTGGATAGCAAACGACACAGGTAGATCCAGGCGAAAGGATACAGGATTAAGAAT
Organism: Ranitomeya variabilis; assembly: GCF_051348905.1. Classification (NCBI taxonomy): domain Eukaryota; kingdom Metazoa; phylum Chordata; class Amphibia; order Anura; family Dendrobatidae; genus Ranitomeya; species Ranitomeya variabilis. The sequence goes on along the minus strand of NC_135236.1, from coordinate 557,903,959 downwards.
TTCCAATATCTTGTAAGGACCAATAAAACGAGGTTTAAATTTGGGAGAGGAAACCTTCATAGGAACAAAGCGGGAAGAAAGCCACACCAAATCCCCAACACGTAGTCGGGGACCCACACCGCGGCGGCGGTTGGCAAAGCGCTGAGCCCTCTCCTGTGACAACTTCAAGTTGTCCACCACAAGATTCCAGATCCGCTGCAACCTATCCACCACAGAATCCACCCCAGGGCAGTCAGAAGGTTCCACATGACCCGAAGAAAAACGAGGGTGGAAACCAGAGTTGCAGAAAAACGGCGAAACCAAGGTGGCGGAACTAGCCCGATTATTAAGGGCAAACTCAGCTAACGGCAAGAAGGTCACCCAATCGTCCTGATCAGCAGAGACAAAACACCTCAAATAAGCCTCCAAAGTCTGATTAGTTCGCTCCGTCTGTCCATTAGTCTGAGGATGGAAAGCAGACGAAAACGACAAGTCAATGCCCATCCTACTACAAAAGGATCGCCAGAATCTGGAAACGAACTGGGATCCTCTGTCTGACACAATATTCTCAGGGATGCCGTGCAAACGAACCACGTTCTGGAAAAACACAGGAACCAGATCGGAAGAGGAAGGCAGTTTAGGCAAAGGAACCAAATGGACCATCTTGGAGAAGCGATCACATATCACCCAGATAACAGACATGCCCTGAGACACCGGAAGATCAGAAATGAAATCCATGGAGATATGTGTCCAAGGTCTCTTAGGGACAGGCAAGGGCAAGAGCAACCCGCTGGCACGAGAACAGCAAGGCTTAGCTCGAGCACAAGTCCCACAGGACTGTACAAATGACCGCACATCCCTAGACAAGGAAGGCCACCAAAAGGATCTGGCCACCAGATCTCTGGTGCCAAAAATTCCTGGGTGACCTGCCAACACCGAGGAATGAACCTCGGAAATGACTCTGCTGGTCCACTTATCAGGCACAAACAGTCTGTCAGGTGGACAAGAATCAGGCCTATCAGCCTGAAATCTCTGCAACACACGTCGCAGATCTGGAGAAATAGCTGACAAGATAATACCATCCTTAAGAATACCAACAGGTTCAGCGACTCCAGGAGCATCAGGCTCCTGGAAAGAGCATCGGCCTTCACATTCTTTGAACCTGGTAAATACGAGACAACAAAGTCAAAACGGGAGAAAAACAATGACCAGCGGGCCTGTCTAGGATTCAGGCGTTTAGCAGACTCGAGATACATCAGATTTTTGTGATCAGTCAAGACCACCACACGATGCTTAGCACCCTCGAGCCAATGACGCCACTCCTCAAATGCCCATTTCATGGCCAACAACTCCCGATTGCCCACATCATAATTTCGCTCCGCAGGCGAAAACTTCCTAGAGAAAAAGGCGCAAGGTCTCATAACAGAGCAACCAGGGCCTCTCTGCGACAAAACGGCCCCTGCTCCAATCTCTGAAGCATCCACCTCAACTTGAAAGGGAAGCGAGACATCAGGCTGGCACAAAACAGGCGCCGAAGTAAACCGACGTTTCAACTCCTGGAAAGCCTCCACGGCAGCAGGAGCCCAATTAACCACATCGGAGCCCTTCTTGGTCATATCCGTCAAAGGTTTCACAATGCTAGAAAAGTTAGCGATAAAACGACGGTAGAAGTTAGCGAAACCCAAGAACTTCTGAAGACTCTTAACTGACGAGGGCTGAGTCCAATCAAGAATAGCTCGGACCTTGACTGGGTCCATCTCCACAGCAGAAGGGGAAAAAATGAACCCCAAAAAGGGAACCTTCTGTACACCAAAAAGACACTTTGAGCCCTTGACAAACAAAGAATTTTCACGCAAAATTTTAAAGACCATCCTGACCTGCTCCACATGCGAGTCCCAATTATCAGAAAAAAACAGAATATCATCCAGATAAACGATCAGAAATTTATCCAGATAGTTCCGGAAAATGTCATGCATAAAAGACTGAAAAACTGAAGGGGCATTAGAGAGCCCAAAAGGCATCACCAAGTACTCAAAATGACCTTCGGGCGTATTGAATGCGGTTTTCCATTCATCCCCTTGCTTAATGCGCACAAGGTTGTACGCACCACGAAGGTCTATCTTGGTAAACCACTTGGCACCTTTAATCCGGGCAAACAAGTCAGACAACAGCGGCAAAGGATACTGAAATTTGACAGTGATCTTATTTAAAAGCCGATAGTCAATACAAGGCCTCAAAGATCCGTCCTTTTTAGCCACAAAAAAGAATCCCGCACCAAGAGGGGAAGAAGACGGACGGATGTGTCCTTTCTCCAGAGACTCCTTGATATATGAACGCATAGCGGTATGTTCAGGTATCGACAGATTAAACAGTCTTCCCTTAGGAAATTTACTGCCTGGAATCAAATCTATTGCACAGTCACATTCCCTATGAGGAGGCAATGCACTGGACCTGGACTCGCTAAAGACATCCTGATAATCAGACAAGTACTCCGGAACTTCCGAAGGCGTAGAAGAAGCAATAGACACAGGTAGGGAATCCTCATGAATACCACGACAGCCCCAACTAGACACTGACATAGCCTTCCAGTCAAGGACTAGATTATGGGTCTGTAACCATGGCAGCCCCAAAACAACCAAATCATGCATTTTATGTAGAACGAGAAAACGTATCACCTCGCGGTGTTCAGGAGTCATGCACATGGTAACCTGTGTCCAATACTGCGGCTTATTTTCTGCCAATGGCGTAGCATCAATACCCCTAAGAGGGATAGGATTTTCTAATGGTTCAAGAATAAAACCACAGCGCTTAGCAAATGAGAGATCCATAAGACTCAGGGCAGCACCTGAATCTACAAACGCCATGACAGGATAAGATGACAGTGAGCAAATCAAAGTTACAGACAGAATAAACTTAGGATGCAAATTACCAACGGTGACAGGACTAACAACCTTAGATATACGTTTAGAGCATGCTGAGATAACATGTGTAGAATCACCACAGTAGTAGCACAAGCCATTCCGGCGTCTATGAATTTTCCTCTCATTTCTAGTCAGGATTCTATCACATTGCATCAAATCAGGTGTCTGTTCAGACAACACCATGAGGGAATTTGCGGTTTTTCTATCACATTGCATCACATCAGGTGTCTGTTCGAGGGAATTTGCGGTTTTGCGCTCCTGCAACCGCCGGTCAATTTGAATAGCCAGGGACATGGTATCATTCAGACCTGTGGGAATGGGAAAACCCACCATAACATTCTTAATGGCCTCAGAAAGGCCATTTCTAAAATTAGCGGCCAGTGCACACTCGTTCCAATGTGTCAGCACGGACCATTTCCGAAATTTTTGGCAATACACCTCAGCCTCGTCCTGGCCCTGAGACATAGCCAGCAAGGCTTTCTCTGCCTGAATCTCAAGATTGGGTTCCTCATAAAGTAAACCGAGCGCCAGAAAAAACGCATCAATATCAGCCAATGCCGGATCTCCTGGCGCCAACGAAAAAGCCCAATCCTGAGGGTCACCCCGTAAGAATGAAATAACAATTTTTACTTGTTGAGCAGAGTCTCCAGACGAACAAGGTTTCAGGGACAAAAATAATTTACAATTATTCCTGAAATTCCTAAACTTAAATCGGTCTCCTGAAAACAGTTCAGGAATCGGAATCTTGGGTTCAGACCTAGGATTTCTGGTAACATAATCTTGTATACCCTGCACACGAGCGGCAAGCTGGTCCACACTTGTAATCAAGGTCTGGACATTCATGTCTGCAGCAAGCTTAAGCCACTCTGAGGTAAAGGGGAAAAGAAAAAAAAAAAAAATGAGAGAGGGAAAAAAAAAACTCAAAATTTTCTTTCTTATAATCCCACTTCTGCAATGCATTAAACATTTAATACTGGCCTGGCATACTGTTATGACCCCAGTGGACAGGGTCTCAGAGGAACGTGTAAGTCTGCAAGATACAAAAATCCAGCTCATAGGGCTGTGGTAACTGGGTTGACCAAATAGCTACTCCTAACGCCAACACTAGAAGTAGCCGGGGATCATGCCTACGGTGGTCGCTAGATGACTCGCGCCAGCCGGAGAATCTAACTACCCCTAGGAGAAGAAAACAAAGCCCTCTCTTGCCTCCAGAGAAAGGGACCACAAAGCAAGATACAAGCCCCCCACAAATAATAACGGTGAGGTAAGAGGAAATGACAAACACAGAAATGAACCAGGTTCAGCAAAGAGAGGCCAGCTTACTAATAGCAGAATATAGCAAGATAACTTATCTGGTCAACAAAAACCCTATAAAAATCCACGCTGGAGATTCAAGAACCCCCGAACCGTCTAACGGTCCGGGGGGAGAACACCAGCCCCCTAGAGCTTCCAGCAAAGGTCAGGATACAGATAGGAACAAGCTGGACAAAAATACCAAACAAAACAAAAGCAAAAAGCAAAGAAGAAGACTTAGCTTGAAAAACAGGAACCAGGATCAGAGGACAAGAGCACAGCAGATTAGCTCTGATTTCAACGATGCCAGGCATTGAACTGAAGGTCCAGGGAGCTTATATAGCAACGCCCCTGAACTAACGGCCCAGGTGAGGATATAGGAAAAGACAGACGCTCCAGAGTCAAATCACTAATGACCACTAGAGGGAGCAAAAAGCAAAATCACAACACTCATTATGCTTAGTCTGAGATTAGGTGAAGTGAGTCAGGTCTTGGTATTTAAATGAATAGAATGAACTAGCTCTGTGTTTACAGAGTAAGAAAGAGCAATCATGTACAAATCACATCACAAGGGGAGTGATTTTGATCATCCATCTACTGTTTTAGTCGTTATCTAAGGGGGTGTGCCCTGTGTCAAATATTGCACCACTCCTCCGATATCAGCACATAATGTGCAGGAGGGAGCATCATAAGGTATGTCAGGATGGGCGGTCCAGCCACGAGAGTCAGACCATGTCCACGTGGATCACATGACTGCGGGCCGAGTCACATGACCGGAGCACTAGCTCAAGAGACGCATCTCGGGATGCCCCCAGACTGCTTCGACGGGTGCATGTGCACAGTGTGCTCCCCTAAACATACACTCCCTGACAAAAGTTATGTGGCTTATCCATGTTATGTAAATAAAAGCTTATAACCTGACATTAAATTCATCCATTGGTTGTATAAATTATTCTTTTGGAAGCTGAAACCCTCCGAAATGTGGCTTAGGTTAAGAAAATAAATTGCCATCAAGGCAGAAATATTGTTCAGTTAATGGACTCAGAATGGTCAGATTTTGGCAAGACAAAAGTTTTGTTGCCCGCAGAAAGTAATGTGATATTCAAACAAATAACTTAAAATGCAAATATATGTTGCATAACATTGGTGAATGAAGTTGTGGTGCTATTAGAGTCATATTTAATATTTTGTGTGACTTTCATGAGCTTGAAGGACTGCATCCATGCGGTTCAACAAAGATTCATATAATTTATTGATGAAGACATCAGGAATAGCAAAGAATGCAGTCTTACATGCCTCCCAGAGTTCATCTAGATTCTTTGGTTTTGTCTTCCAAGCTTCCTCTTTCATCCTACTCCAAACATGCTCAATGATGTTCATGTCTGGTGACTGGGCTGGCCAGTCCTTGAACTCCTTGATCCTTTTTGCCTGGAGGAACTTTGTTGTAGAGATGGATGTATGAGATGGAGCACCATCCTGCTGCAGAATTTGACCCCTTTTATGATTTGGAATATAAGAGGTAGCTAATACTTCTTGATATTTTAGGCTATTGATATTGCCTTCCACCTTGCAAATGTTTTGCACACCCCCATACTGAATGTAACCCCAGGCCATGATCTTTCCACCACCAAATTTAACTGTTTTCTGGGTGTATTTTGGATCCGTACGGGCTCCAGTAGGTCTCCTGCAGTATTTGCGGCAGCTGTGGTGTAATTCTACTGAAGATTCATCAGAGAAAAACACCTTCTGCCACTTTTCCAGCGTCCATCTGTTTAGCAGGCTGTGGGACTTTGCAAATGCCACACGGTTTTTTATTTGCCTTTTCGTTAGTGCTGGCATCTGGGCACTGATTCGACAATGGAGGTCATTTCGAGACAGAATCCTACAAACTGTTCTAGTTGACACAGAGACTTGAGGTGACCAGGCCTGTTGGAGCTCTTCTGCAGTGGAAGAGGGGCTTGCTTTGGATTTTCTAACCAACAAACATTCCTCCTGAGCAGTTGTCTTGCGGGGTCTGCTGGACCTGGGCTTGTCAAACACATCTCCAGTCTCTTCAAAACTTTTTTTAATTCTTTGTAATTGATGCTGAGACACATTAAAGGTGCCAACCACCTCTGCAGTGGATCTGGTCTTCAGCCTCTTGATAATCCAGGCTTTGGTTGCAGGGTGGATTTTTGGCATGTTGTCAGAGCTGAAGTTGCAGTTCAAGTGAAGGTCTTGGGTGCTGGGTTTCTTTTTATACACACACACACACTAATTAACCGATCATTTAATGAGCACAGGTGAGGATGTAAACTAGGATTTAGCATTATATGACCAGACGACAAAACTTTTGTCTTGCCAAAATCTGACCATTCTGTGTCCATTAACTGATCAATATTTCTGCATTGATGCCAATTTATTTTCTTAACCTAAACCACATTTCGGAGGGTTTCAGCTTTCAAAAGAATAATTTATACAACCAATGGATTAATTTAACGTCAGGTTATAAGCTTTTATTTACATAACATGGATAAGGGACATAACTTCGGTCAGGGAATGTAGACAAATGAACACAGTAAGCATTTTCTGTACAGTAAACAGAATATAAACATTCCATATAATAAAGGTGCATATAAAATAAATAAACTTAAAGGAGGTGGTTGTTCATAGTACAATATATAATGTCCAATTATAATGTGTGAATGTAAATAACTAAAATCAGTATTGAGTAATATGCCAAAAACATATAACAATACATGGAAAAAATACATTGAAAAAGATAATAAATGGTACATAAATAATTTACCATATATGCATCTAAGCAATGCAGTCATGTATAGATAAAATAATAATGGAATAATAAAATATGTGCCATATCCTGTGATTTACATGAAGAGTGAGCCCGTAGTTACTTATGTAGGTTAAGTGCAAGTGTATAAACGAAACATTGGTGATCAAAGTAATTAACCTATCTGATCATGTTTTTTCAACACTTGATTTGTCTTTGTTGTCAAGAGGCCTTACCTTCTCACCCAGCTCATGATTTGACCCTTTCATAGTAATAAAGGACCTGCATATCTTCGCCTGAACCCTAATATTTAAGAAATGGTTCCATAATGATGAATTACAACAAATATTTCCAACAAGAAAAACAGTTGGCTCTACAGACCTTAAAAGAACTTTCCAGGGAACAAGAAGGAGCTGGCATAGGTAAGATATCTTATTGCTTGTACCAGGAATAGCAAAAGTTTCCTTGTCCGCATGTTCCAATATAGAACTATTTGTAAAATTGGCCTCGGAGGAACTTGAGAGTATTCCAGCTAGGATCTATAGGGATAATCTCACATCAGATGAAAGAAATAATCTAAATAAATTAAAGAAAATATGTTACGTAGTGTACAAACCTGCGGACAGGGGTGGAAAACTCGTGATTTGGCCCTACAAAATGTATGAATCTGAAGCCTTTCGTCAACTACACAGTAAACAGTGTCATCGTAGTTTGACATTCAATCCCTTGTTAACATACACTGAATTGTTACTGTTACTTTGGATATTGGATTCAGCGTATGACAAAAATATAATTCCCAAGAAACTACATGACATATAAATTGTTCCAGAGGCTAGAGCACCAACTCTATACCTTCTTCCAAAAATGCACAAGGACTGTAAAACACCCCCCGAAAGACCCATTGAAACAGGTGTTGGAAATTTCTTGGGGAATATTTGTAACTACATTGATGTGCAACTGAAACCCTTGGTGGAGACTTTGATATCATATATCTGCGATAAGGGTGATTTTCTGCAAAAAATAGATTCAATTAATACAGATGATGATGTGATTCTGGTAACATGTGACGTCGAAGCACTATATACCAGCATCTGATACCAAGATGGCTTAAAGACAGTAGCATACTATCTATCCATGACAAATATGACACTAGATGAATGAAAATTAATTTTGTATCTTTTGGATTTCACTTTGATACACAATTTTTTCTTTTTTCGGTGGGTCCCTCTAACTACAGCTCCAGGGAACAGCTATAGGTGCTGCCTGTGCGCCCTTCCTATGCCAATCTGTTCCCGGGGCTGTGCGATGCTCATCAATGGATCGTGTCTTCTTTTGGGAATGGTACATTGACGATGTGTTCTTGATCTGGCAGGGAAGACCGCAACAGTTGGCCATTTTTTTTTCAATGATTTGAATGATAATGATTTGAATCTACAGCTAAGGCACAAATTCCACTCAGAAAAAATAGACTTTCTCTATGTGACTGTGAAGCAGGATTGTCATTGTATATTACAAACAGACTTATTTCATAAAAAGACATCTGTTAACTCGGTCCTACACGCCAGATCAGCACATCCTACACAGGTTATTAAATTTATACCTGCTGGACAGTTCCTTAGAATTTCTCGGATATGTTCATCAGAGGTGGATTTTGAGGAAAAAGTAATGGACCTGAAAAAATTGATTTTGTGAACGTGGCTACAGCAATAGGAATACCAAACATGCATACAATAGGGTCAAAAAACAAAATCGGCAAGATCTCATCAATACATCATGTGCAAGTGGTTTAGACCAGAAAAAGGAAAAAAAAGTGAGAATGGTCACCAGGTATCATTCTCAATGGAACTTGATGAAGGAGAGCATTGCCAAATATTGGCCAATCCTCCTGGCTGATCAAACACTAAAATTACATCTGCCCCCTGAACCTAGTATCACTGCCAGATGAAGCAAGAACCTTAAGGATATATTGGTGCAAAGCCATTATAATAAAAGTGATCAAACTGTACATCCCTTCTCCTGTCCCTTTGATTCCAAGTGGGGCTGTTCCCCATGTGGGAGAGGTGTGGCATGCCCCAATATCAAGTGTGCCACTACATTCCTTTCCTCAGATGGCAGTAAAGAATTTAAAATAACCCAAACAATTACGTTTTCAACAAAAGCAGTGATATATTGTGCCCTTTGCCCAAGCAACAAGACAAACGTATGGATGAAAGAAAGGACCCTCAAAATTGGGGAGTGAGAACATGTTCGTGACATCATTGCTGCCAAAGAAGAAATTCATGTTGAACATTTGCAAACCCTATCCAGACATTTTAAGTTACACCATCAATGTGATCCTAGTGGCCTCAAGGTCAGAGTAATAGATCGCATTGTGTTGGGGAATAGGGGAGAAAGAGTTAGTCTTGCCCAATTGGAGATGAAGTGGATCTGGACCCTGAGATCAATGCATCCACATTAGCTTTGTTCCATTCCTCTGATTTCTCTGTTTCAATTTTTATCACACCTTTTTGTATGTTTTTTTTGTTTTAATTCTATAATATAAATTTTATTGCAAAATAGTACACATAATAAAACATGAATCAAAAAAATAAAAATGATACATGTAGGAGGGATCAAAAGAGGAAATTAATCAAGTATGAAAAGGTGGCAGAGTGGAGTAAGGTCAAACTGCGTGTATGAATAGCATCAGTATATATAAACCCTACATACCAGGGATGCTAGAATCATAAACAGATGCATAGATAAATATTATTAACCCCTTCCCGACATGTGACGGTATAGTACGTCACATGTCGGGACCCCCGCTTTGATGTGCGCTCCGGCGGTGAGCGCACATCAAAGTCGCGACATGTCAGCTGTTTTTTACAGCTGACATGTGCGCGCAATAGCGGCGGGTGAAATCGCGATCACCCGCCGCTATTAACTAGTTAAATGCCGCTGTCAAACTCAGACAGCGGCATTTAACTACCGCATCCGGCCGTGCGGCCGGATATGAGCGCATCGCCGACCCCCGTCACATGATCGGGGGTCGGCGATGTGTCAGGAAGGTAACCATAGAGGTCCTTGAGACCTCTATGGTTACTGATTGCCGGTGGCTGTGAGCGCCCCCCTGTGGTCGGCGCTCACAGCACACCTGCAAATCTGCTGTGTAGCAGCGATCTTATGATCACTGCTGCATAGCAGAGCCGATCGGGCTGTGCCTGCTTCTAGCCTCCCATGGAGGCTATAGAAGCATGGCAAAAGTAAAAAAAAAAAGTTTTTAAAAATGTGAAAAAAATAAAAAAAATATAAAAGTTTAAATCACCCCCCTTTCGCCCCAATCAAAATAAATCAATAAAAAAAAAACCCAACCTACACATATTTGGTATCGCCGCGTTCAGAATCGCCCGATCTATCAATAAAAAAAAAGCATTAACCTGATCGCTAAATGGCGTAATGAGAAAAAAATTCGAAACGCCAGATTTACGTTTTTTTGGTCGCCACGACATTGCATTAAAATGCAATAACGGGCGATCAAAAGAACGTATCTACACTAAAATGCTATCATTAAAAACGCCAGCTCGGCACGCAAAAAATAAGCCCTCACCTGACCCCAGATCACGAAAAATGGAGACGCTACGAGTATCGGAAAATGGCGCAATTTTGTTTTGTTTTGTTTTTTGCAAAGTTTGGAATTTTTTTTCACCACTTAGGTGAAAAATAACCTAGTCATGTTAGGTGTCTATAAACTCGTAGTGACCTGGAGAATCATAATGGCAGGTCAGTTTTAGCATTTAGTGAACCTAGCAAAATAGGCAAGCAAAAAACAAGTGTGGGATTGCACTTTTTTTGCAATTTCACTGCACTTGGAATTTTTTTCCCGTTTTCTAGTACACGACATGCTAAAACCAATGATGTCGTTCAAAAGTACAACTCGTCCCGCAAAAAATAAGCCCTCACATGGCCAAATTGACGGAAAAATAAAAAAGTTATGGCTCTGGGAAGGAGGGTAGCGAAAAACGAAAATGGAAAAACGGAAAAAGCTCCGGGGGTGAAGGGGTTAAATAACGTTTAGGCAGTCCAGATGAGGAGGGGTGCAGTGCAGAGCTTACTCATGACGCAGTTAATCAACCATCCACAATGCCACAGACACCCCAATGTCCGTGTCACTGATGTGCTCTCTCCTCTTGAGAGCTGGTGTTCTTGAGGGACTTAGATAGTTTAGGAAATAGGATAGGATTCATATACATATTTGGGGAATACAGAGGCATGGTTCAATGAAGAAAAAACTTGGCCCTCAAGTAGATTTGCTGTAGAGTTCCGAACATTTTCGGTCTTACATTGAGACCTTTATCAGAATTAAGTGGGGTATACAAAAAATAAAGTGGAAATTATATGAAGAAAAATGCCAAAATTTATAGCATGATTCATATGGTAATTAACATGATTACATACATTATGTATAAACCATTTGTATTTGAAATCATTTTGTTTAGCTCTGTGTCTTCTAAATGCATTTATATAGAGTTTATTATACAGGAGAATACTATATCAAGAGATCTAAAGTAATATGTGCAATCACGACAAAATGCAGCATTGCGGTAGGGTCATTGACTATAGACTGTGATGCTTGACCGCGTATGCCGAGTACGGTCTTTTTCTTCGTGCGAAAACCTAAACCACCAAATCCTGACTCACCGTCCCCACCCTCTCCTTAAATAAAAACATAACCAATTATATTCTTTTGGATATTTTGGCCACAGCGGCCAACTTTTATTAACAAAATAACATAAACATTAATACAACAATATAAATTCGAGGGGAGGGTTCTTGGAGCTAAAAGATCTGGCAAAACCCCACAAAAGAAGATTGACAACCATATTACCCTCAGCCGTAAATCCCAGCTCGAGGGCACCGTACATCCCGTTCCGGGAAGAGAAAAACCACCACCAGCTCCCAGAGTAAAACCCCGTCCAGAGCCCATACCAAAATGCCAGATCCAACCCCACCACATTTTAAATTGCCTGTAATTTTGCTCCAATTCCTTCCCCCAACCAATCAGCGTCAACTCCAAGAACCCCCATCCCCCCACCACACTGCCACTGTGACAATAAACGAATAACATAGAGAAAATGAAACCAACATTCTTCCCTCAAACGCATAGAAAGTGTACGCCCAACACCCCCTTCTTCTTTTTTTTAATTTTTTTATTTACAACTTACATAACCATAACAATAAATGAAATATACATGACAATACCCCCCCATAAAGAGCCCCCCAAGCACAAACAAAAAAGGGGAGGGTGGGTGGGTCTTCCTTGGCCTGGATTAAGGTAGGAAATGGCGGTTTTCCTGCACTTTCCCTACCAACTCCCCCTTTCCAAGCTCCTCCCCCCCTGCTAACCTCCTATCGTAACCCTGGCATTATTTAAAAAGACCGCCCGGCTCAAAACAGTCATGGGGGGCCTCCGCCCAGCTGCGCCTCGCTCCTGCCCCCATCTTGACCATGTATGCCGAGTACAGTCTTTTTCTTCGTGCGAAAACCTAAACCACCAAATCCTGACTCACCGTCCCCACCCTCTCCTTAAATAAAAACATAACCAATTATATTCTTTTGAATATTTTGGCCGCAGCGGCCAACTTTTATTAACAAAATAACATAAACATTAATACAACAATATAAATTCGAGGGGAGGGTTCTTGGAGCTAAAAGATCTGGCAAAACCCCACAAAAGAAGATTGACCACCATATTACCCTCAGTCGTAAATCCCAGCTCGAGGGCACCGTACATCCCGTTCCAGGAAGAGAAAAACCACCACCAGCTCCCAGGGTAAAACCCCGTCCAGAGCCCATACCAAAATGCCAGATCCAACCCCACCACATTTTAAATTGCCTGTAATTATGCTCCAATTCCTTCCCCCAACCAATCAGCGTCAACTCCAAGAACCCCCACCCCCCCACCACACACGAACAGCCCTGACCACCTCAGGCTCGTGAGTGCCCCAACGCCACCAACGCCCTTTCAACCCCTTCTTGCAATGTCAAAGTCCACAAATCAATTCCAATCGCGTTTAAGTGAACTCCGTCCTCCAACCAATAGTTACCAAGCCCCGACTCCAACTCAAAATGCCTGACGCTAATACCCCCGTTTCTGGAAACAAAACCCGACACTGCCCTATTTAACTTGACCCTGGCCCTGTTAATACCCTTCAAAGATCTAGCCACCCTCCACCGTTTTCTAGGCACAATATCCGACCACACGATCAGCACACCAGGAAACGATACCTGCAACCTCAACAAATCAAACCGTATGTCCGTGATCAACTCCCTGACAGGCCGTACACCTAAGTCGTTTCCCCCCAAATGCACAATCAAAATGTCAGGCTGTCTATCCAAATGAACCGCCTTGGAAAATTCAGAAAGGGCCCTACCCCACACCATCCCCCTATATCCCAACCAACGAATGACAACTTGCCGTCTACTAAAACCCAGTTACCTACCGTCCGGCCTGACCTCGGCCCGCCGCGCCCCCCAATGAACGAACGAATGTCCGAAGATCCAGGCTAAGTAGGGAGACCCGCCTGCAACAAGATACACCATACACTGTAATCAAATACAAAATCGTAACACACCCCTAAAATTAATGACGAACGTAACTTAAGTAGCGATTCGAAGTCCACCTGCCAATTCTACATATGTCCACCACGCCCAAACCCCAACTATCAGCTTCCGATGCCGCCCCGATTCGAAAGGAATGCGACCCGAACAAATCCGGAGAAAGGCCCAACTCCCGCAAACCCCGTTTCAACACCGCAATGAACTGAGAGCGTGACAGAAATGACCCTTCTGCATGACACAACAAAGGGCCTGCTCTGCCTGACCACAACTGCCAGTATGCTTCCAGACATCGCCTAGGGCACATCAAAGACCCGTTCACCTTCCCCAGCACCACGCGTTTTCCTGTCCCACACTGGTCAGTCTTCGAATGCCGAATCCAAAAAACAATACCCCCGTCCAAATTTCCACATCTTCAGCCAACAAACCCCCCGCCCGGACCTTGGAGCTTGACACCAGCTCCCCCACACGCATTGCCCCAAAAAATGCTAAAGAAAAAGCGAGTCGAAACAACGCCAACTCAAAATTAGAACCACAAATAGTCTCCAATACTCCGCCCAACCGTTCCAAAAGGCTAAACGAAATGGGGCGGCGGCGATCAATCGTCTGATTACCTCTCCTAAAGCCCCTAAGTGCCTGTCTAACCAAAAAATGTTTTGTCGCATCCGCCAACCCCTGCAACTTAAAAGCAAAAGCCAGTCCCGCAACGAATTTATTTACCTTGGAAATCGACCAACCTACCTCGGCCGCCTTGCCGATTAAGAATAAAACCGCCAACATCCTATCCTTGTCAGACACCAACTGGCCCCAAACAGACCCCAACTTTGCCATACCCGCCACGAGGCTTCATATGATGCCCAGGTTTGTCTCGTAACAGACTCTCGAATCAACCGTCCCGCTCGTCCATAATCACGTTCCAAAGATGCAAAGGGCATTCCTCTCCCGAGGTCTCCGCGTCCGGCGCCAATTCCCAAAAACGCTCCCACTGAAAACGAGACAATGCATCCACTATTGAGTTCTGAACACCTGGCACATGCACCGCCGAAATACAAGCGTTCAGCTCCAAGCACCTGAAAACCAATTCCCTCACCAACTTAATGACCGGGAGAGACGAGGCCGACAGACTGTTAATCACCGACACGGCGCTCATATTGTCGCAATGAAAACGAACCCTCCTGTTAGCGAACATTTCCCCCCAAATAGAAACCGCCACCACGATGGGAAACAATTCTAACAAAGCCAAGTTCCTTGTAAGGCCCAACTCCCTCCACTGGTCCGGCCAACGTCCAGCACACCACCGACCCCTGCAATAGGCCCCATACCCGGCCGAACCGGCTGCGTCCGTGTATATCTCGCAGTCAAAATTGGTTACTACCTCCTGTTGTATCAATGAACGCCCGTTGTAATTGCTCAAAAAATGTTGCCACACTAGCAAGTCATCTTTGTGTTCCTTGTTCAAACGAATAAAGTGGTGGGGCTCTTTCACGCCCACCGTCGCGACCGACAACCTGCGACAAAATATCCTACCCATTGGTATGATCCTGCATGCGAAATTCAATCTACCCAAAAGAGACTGCAACTCCTTCAAAGTCAGCTTCCGCATCTTCCTAGCTCTATCCACCTCTTGTTGCAGCAGGGCCAGCTTGTCCTCCGGCAACCGACACTCCATTCTCTCAGGGTCAATTAAAATTCCCAAAAAACTCAACGCTGTACTGGGACCTTCCGTCTTATCCGCTGCTAATGGAACCCCAAAACGCTCTACAACCCAAAACATAGCCGCTAACGCATTACGGCATACCATGGAATCAGGCGGCCCAATAAACAAAAAGTCATCCAAATAATGTATAACAGACTGAACTCCCGCCACGTCCCTAACCGCCCACTCCAAGAAAGTACTGAACGTCTCGAACAATGAGCAAGAAATGGCGCATCCCATTGGTAAACATCTATCCACATAGTAACCACCATTCCAAAAACAACCTAACAACGGAACGCTGTCCGGGTGCACCGGAAGCAAGCGGAAGGCCAACTCAATATCCGTTTTTGCCAACAAAGCCCCAGGGCCGTGTCTCCTCACCCACTGCACCGCTGCATCAAATGATGTATATTCAACAGAGCACAGCTCTTGGGCGATGCCATCATTTACCGACCGGCCTTTCGGATAAGACAAGTGCTGAATCAACCGAAATTTATTCGGCTCTTTTTTAGGCACTACCCCCAAGGGGGAAACCACCATCCCTTCCGTCGGTGGGTGCAAAAACGGCCCCGACATCCTTCCCAACTCCACTTCTTTTTTGAGCTTAGCATCAACAACCTCGGCATGCAACATTGCCGACCGCAAATTCTTAAGCGAGAAAGGAACTTCGTGACCCGGGGGAGGAATCCTAAAACCATCCGAAAAACCATTAAAAATAATGCCCGCCTTCACTTGATCAGGGTACATATTTAGAAAGGGGGCCATCTCGCGAAGCCTCACCGGGCTCTCCCCCTTGACCGGTACCCAAAGCTGACTTTCCTTTCCCTTTCCTGAAACATTTTGAAGCCCCATGGGAACTTCCATTACAGTGGGAACACACATGCTTAAATTTACAGGTATTCCCGTATTTACACTGACCGTCATTAAACTGCCAGCAGGTTCCAGACTTCTCCTTTGCTCCCTGCGTACCCTGACTACTACTTCCGTGTCCCGCCTGCTGGTTGCCACCGCCTCCAGTCCCGTGAAAGGACTGCCCATGTCTAGCTGGGGCCATAACCTTCAGCCAAAGGCCTATATCCTTCTGGTCCCACCTAATCTCCGGCCTCACCGCCTTTCTCTGCCTAAACTGCTCATCATACCGCAGCCACGTCTGACCGCCATAAGTACGATGCGCCTCCCCAATTGAGTCCAAATAGCAAAACAAACCCGAGCAATTCTCGGGCGCCTTCTCCTCCACCACACTCGCCAATATTGCAAATGCTTGCAACCAATTTACAAATGTCTGCGGAATTAACCGCCACCTCCGCTTTTCTTCCTCCTCCTTCTTGCTATCGTCTTTTTTCCCTTTATCTAAGTTAAACTTCTCTAACGGAAGCAGGGAAAAAATTTCCACGTACTCATCCCGCCAAATCTTCTCCTTCACCTCTTTTTTCAAATGCGCTCCCAGCGGCCCTTCAAAGCACACATAAACTTCCCCTTTCGCTCTGTCGTCTAATTTAACCGTATCGCCTTTTTCCCTCTCCGTCTGCACTGAAACTGATACACCACACGATGCTACCTCCAACGCCCGACCAGGGCTTAACAACCCGCTCCCAGATGGGGGTTCCATCCCCCGCCCAGACACCCACGCCTCAACCGGTGATGCGGCGACCCCTGTCGCTGATCCTCCATCTAGTCTACGCAAAATTTGCGACATACTCTGCAATAAATCTTGCAGGCCAGGCACCCGGTCCCCACTAGCTTCCTGCAACCCGGCCCCTGCGGGCGACAAACCATACATAGACTCATACTCACACTGCTGCGCGGGTGCTGTGTCCCCGCCAGCCGGACCTCCGGATCCCTGTCGCTCCATCCCTTCGTGACGATCGCTGCTGCAAGCTGGCACCTCCTCGCTGCGTCGCTGCCCCAGGCCCGCGCCCCTGGCCTCCTCGTCACCAGGGGGGACCCGAGCGTGGTGGACCTGCTGAACCGACCCACTCCTCCGTCCGCAGCCCGTATCCCCGGCCACCACACCGTCAGATGGGTTCCGGGTACGTGCTGGACTTTGCTCACGAGACCTCCTGGGTGACCTTGACCGATCCCCATGCTCAAACCCGGGCGAGCCCGCCCGGTCGTATAAACTTCCTCGCTCCCGTGCAGGCAGCTCGACACTGCTGCCTGCGTCTCCATCTCCACCACACCAAGCCCTGGATCCGCGTAGCTGACAGGCTCCCAGCCACTGACCGCCTGCCGCCTGTGTACTCCTGGTGGCCATCCCAGCAGGCACCCTGGGAGGAGATGGGCTGGAGGTGCCTGCCGCTGGTAGAAGGTCCGCATTCCTCACCGCTGCCTCTACTCGTCCTAGTCGTCCGCTTCTTCCGCCCGCTGCTGCACGCCCCCTGGGCGCCGTGGACCCTATGGAGGCAGGGGGAGCGGTGGCTGCGCGCCCTCTGGGTGCCGGGGACCTGGTGGGGGCAGGTGGCCCGGCGGCTACACGCCCTCTGGGCGCCGGGGACCTGTCGAAAGCAGGGGGAGCGGTGGCTGTGCTCTGCCTGGATCGCGCCGGCCGCACTTCCGGTCCGGCGCTCCCAGCTGCAGCGGCGGTGTCCTGGGCCTGACTCCTGGCGCCTGCAGGCCGGGTGTTTGGATTCCTGCCGGAGTGGGGGCGCCTGGAAGGGGCAGCGCCGATGGACTCACTGCCCGCAGGGTCCCTGGAGGGGCTCCGGAGCCTGCGCCTGCCACACGCCGCGACTTCGGGGGAGAGTCTCTCTGGGGGCCTGGTCATCCTGCCCCGTGCACTTAGTCCGGATCCGCCTGCGGCTCCAAGAATCGAGGACAGCTGGGCCTCAAGCCAACCTCCCCTCCTGGACCTAGCCATCTCCCGCAAACGGGAGATCATGGATTCCGCCGACTCCATAAGGGACGTCTTCCTTGGCCTGGATTAAGGTAGGAAATGGCGGTTTTCCCGCACTTTCCCTACCAACTCCCCCTTTCCAAGCTCCTCCCCCCCCCTGCTAACCTCCTATCATAACCCTGGCATTATTTAAAAAGACCACCCGGCTCAAAGCAGTCATGGGGGGCCTCCGCCCAGCTGCGCCTCGCTCCTGCCCCCATCTGGAAGCTGAGCTATAAAATGGATACAGGAGAATCTAGGTTGTGATCTGGGAAGAGATTCCAGTTGTCGTCTCTAGGTGGTGCTCAATCCATAAAAGAAGAAGGAATTAGGTGCTGGGTTGTGGATGATACATTCACGTCACCGCTATTCCCAGTAACAGCCATAACTGCGCGGTGTACCCGCGCATGCTTACTTACGATTTTTGATTACCTCACGTAGCACAAACTTCTCCACAGTCCCATACTGTGTATCAATTTTGTCTACTATCTCAGACACAAAAATACTGTCTACTACTGGTATAAACATAGTTCATACCACTGAGGCGCTGCTTCTGGATTTGCCATTTTAACTGTAATGAACAAAAAAATAACTAAAAATATTTGGCCTCATCACCATTATGGCGCAAAGAAAGCCAGTACCACGCCAATATATAATATTTTTATTAGCTCAGCCAGCAGCAAATTCAACACAGTCCCATACTGTATAACAATTGTACTATCTGAGACACACAAGTACTCTTTGCTACTGGTATGTACAGAATTCATACCATTGAGGCACTGCTTTTGGATTTGCCATTTTAACTGTACTCAACAAAATATATATATTTGGCCTTATCACCATTACAGCACAAAGAAGGCCAGCACCACACCAATATATACGTTCTTTGGTAAAAGTAAGAAGCTTTGCCATTATTTTTGACATGTTAATAAATTGTATCATTTCGCTTCCTTTCTGTTGTTTTAGTCCACTTTGGGAATGGACAATCACACACACAAACTGCGCAAAACAATGTACCACCTCCAATTATAGTCACAACAGCTTACAAGAGACCACATAGGGTAAATAGACACACAGCACACAGGGGAGACACCACATACAGCACACAACAAGGAAGGAACTGCACAAGGTGAAAGAGGTCGAATGATCCAACACATACAATACAAAAATGCAAACGGTGTGAGACATGTCCGCCGCTCCTGTCAGCACCACTAAGCGTACACAGATGTTAATTTCACCGCACTCCTGATGTGATAGCATCCAGCCTATTTCTAGTACATAATAAAAACGAGTACAGTAAGTTACAACTGGTACAGGAAGAGTGCAGACCACGCCCGCAAGGTCTCACAATGTGGTGGGTATATAGCATAGGTGATACCTAAGGAGGTTGAAATTGATTAGTAACTACACCAGATAAATGATGGCAAAGGCTGGCAAAAAGAGAAAAGAATAAACCTAGCAAATTATCCCTTATGAAGACAAGTGTGGAGTAAGCTTAGTAATGTAGAGGCGCCTCTCCATTACTAATACCATATTCATATTGTAAATAAACACACAGCCAGAATGAAGTCCTTTATAGAATGACACAGACTCCTTTAATTATTCTAAATTAAACCCTACTCATGTGGCCACCCATTCCATTGAATTCCTCATCTTCTGTAATGAAAGAAAAATAAAAAACAACAATATCCCTCACCTGTCCGTCGTTCTGTCCCATGCCGTAATCCTTTTCTGGGGGATAAACAGTTTTCAACCTGGATGGTGCCAAGATTCGACCGTCATGGTTGAGAACCACAACACGTCCAGATTCAGATTCTGCTTAGGTACAAGCAAACCATCTCTTCACACAGCACCTTTCCACAGCGACGGACGTCGCATGCACCAGCACGACTGCATGCAGCTAACCAATTAATAACCAGCAATCAGGATATTTTTCTTACATATCATTTGCATTTTTGCCTTATACAATTGAGAGATATGGTTTACCTCACACTCAGGGCCACCATAAGGGCATTACTGCCTTTACTGGCGCATGGGGCCCAGCGAGCAGAGGGGCCGGCTCCGGGCCCCCTCTCTTCTGCTCACTGGGCCCCAGCAACAGGACTCTGCCAGCTCAGTAACTGAACATGCATCCTCAGACGCACTTTCAGCTAGTCTATTGCCTTGTGGGAGGTTCCTTCCGTACAGCAACAGTTAACAGCTGCCAGCCAATCACAGGCCGGAAGCTGACATCAGCATGCAAGTCGCGGGTGTATAACATCACTGTCATCTGCCAGAACGACGGTTCTCGCTTCAGATGAATCAAGCAGAGGACACCGCTGGACCTTGGCCAGGTAAGGAATTTTTTTTTGCAAAGCCCCACTATGGGGGTACCTTATACTACTATAGGGGTGCCTTATACTGGTATGGGTGTGTATTATACAGGTATGGGGGAGCATTATACTACTATGGGGTGCATTATTCCCTTATGGCGTGCATTATACTGCTATGGGGTGCATCATACTGCTATGGGTGTGCATTATACTACTATAGGCAGGGGTGTGACTACCACGGTCGCAGCATTTGCCACTGCGACCGGGCCCGGGGGAGTCAGGGGCCCGGCAGATCAGATGCACCAGCAAAATGTTAAAAACTGTTGCCGTGCAGGTGATTCCTCCCGCACTGCAACAGACAGACCTGCCCTCCATCTGACCTGCCGGGCGCACACATCAGATCAGCAGCCGACACCTGAACTGTTAGAAAGGAAGGGCTGAAGGACCTGTGGTGACATCATCATTATCATAGGTCCTTCACCATTTATCAGCTCTGCCTCCTGATCACATGACGATGACGTCACCACTGGTCCTTCAGCTCTCAGCAGCAGCTCAGTCCTGGTTGTGTGCAGCTCATGTTCTCTGGTATCAGCCAGCAGCAGATTTCCGGTTCCTGCTGTTACAGCGAGATGGGGAGTCAGATGGGGCAAAATATGGAGTCAGATGGGGCAGAATGTGTAGTCAGATGGGCAGAATGTGTAGTCAGATGGGCAGAATGTGGAGTCAGATGGGCAGAATGTGGAGTCAGATGGGGCAGAATGTGGAGTCATATGGGGCAGGATGTGGAGTCAGATGGAGCAGAATGTGGAGTCAGATGGGGCAGAATGTGGAGTCAGATGGGGCAGAATGTGGAGTCAGATGGGGCAGAATGTGGAGTCAGATGGGGCAGAATGTGGAGTCAGATGGGGCAGAATGTGGAGTCAGATGGGCAGAATGTGGAGTCAGATGGAGCAGAATGTGGAGTCAGATAGGGCAGAATGTGGAGGTAGATGGGGAAGAACGTGGAGTCAGATGGGGCAGAACGTGGAGGTAGATGGGGTAGAATGTGGAGATAGATGGGGTAGAATGTGGAGACAGATGGGGCAGAATGTGGAGACAGATGGGGCAGAATGTGGAGGTAGATGGGGCAGAATGTGGAGACAGATGGGGCAGGATCATGGGCAGGATGTGGATTTGGGTGGAAAATATTTTGGCGGGGGGGGCCCATTTGAAAGTTAACTATGTAGTTATGCCACTGACTATAGGGGTGCATTATACTACTATGGGGGTGCATTATACTGCTATTGGGTGCATTATACTGCTATGGGGATGCATTATACCGCTATGGGTGTGCATTATACTATTATGGGAGTGCATTATGCTGCTATGGGTGTGCATTATACTCCTATGAGGGTGCATTATACTGCTATGAGGGTTCATTATAATGCTATAGGGTGCATTATCATGATATGGAGGTGCATCATACTGCTATGGGGGTGCATTATATTACTATGAGGGTGCATTATACTTTTATGGGGGTGAATTATACTGGTATGGGGGTGCATTATACTACTATGGAGGTGCATTATACTGTTATTGGGGAATATTATACTGCTATGGGGGTGCATTATACTGTTATGGGGGTGCATTGTATTACTCTGGGGGTGCATTATACTACTATTGGGTTGCATTTTACTCCTATGGAGGTTAATTATGCTGCTAAGGGGGTGCATTATGCTGGTATAGGTGTGCATTATACTACTATGGGGGTGCATTATACTGCTATGGGGGTGCATTATACTGCTATGAGGGTTCATTATAATGCTATGGGGTGCATTATAATGCTATGGGGGTGCATCATACTGCTATGGGGGTGCATTATACTACTATGAGGGTGCATTATACTGCTATGGGGGTGCATTATACAGTTATTGGGGTATATTATACTGTTATGGGGGTGCATTATTCTGTTATGGGGGTGCATTATATTACTCTGTAGGTGCATTATACTACTATTGGGTTGCATAATACTGCTATGGAGGTTAATTATGCTGCTTTGGGGTGCATTATGCTGATACGGGGATGTATTATACTGCTATGGGTGTGCATTATACTCCTATGGGGGTGCATTATACTGCTATGGGGGTGCATTATACTGCTGTGAGGGTTCATTAAATTGCTATGGCTGCTTTATAATGCTATGGTTGTGCATCATACTGCTATGGGGATGCATTATATTACTACGAGGGTGCATTATACTTTTATGGGGGTGCATTATACTGGTATTGGGGTGCATTACACTGGTATGGGGGTGCATTATACTACTATGGGGGTGCATTATACTGTTATGGGGTGCATTATATTGCTATGAGGGTGCATTATACTACTATGAAGGTGCATTATACTGTTATTGGGGTACATTATACTGCTATGGGGTGCATTATACTGTAATGGTGGTGCATTTTACTACTATGGGGGTGCATTATACTGTTATGGGGGTGCATTTTACTACTATGGGGGTGCAATATACTGTTATCGGGGTGCATTATACTACTATGGGGGTGCATTATACTGTTATTGGGGTACATTATACTGCTATGCTACTGCCCCTGTGTATAATATCATTGGTTGGTGATTACTGTATTATCTGTGCATGATCACTGTATTACCTGTACACTGACACTATATACAGAGCTCCTGTGTATAATGTCACTTGTGATGACTGTATTACCTGTACACTATATACAGAGGTCCTGTGTATGTTGTCACTGGTGATCCCTGTACTACCTGTACACTGTGTACTATATACAAAGCTCCTGTGTATATTGACACTTAAGGTAAAATAAGTATTGTGTTTTTTATTAATGGTCAGTATTGTAGTATTAGGTCACTATGTGGCAGTAAAATATGGTCCAATCATGGTGTGGCAGTATTTGTCCCTTGTATGTGGTATTATTTCGTAACTATTTGGGGTTAATGGTAATGTGTGGTCCGGGCCATTGTGTGGTTGTATTTGTCATTTGTATGTGGAATTATTGTTAATTTAAAAAATGTATGTGACACATTCCCTTAAAAACATAAAATATCCTGTACTCTTTTTAGATATATTTATATTCAACTAATGTTTAAGAGGTTAGCATAACTCCTGGCCTAAAGAGTCTACCTTGTCGTGATGGTGGCTTAAAACATTTTTTTTAGCCAAAACAAAAGCTGCTGGATTTGTATGTGATCTGGTTTTAGAGGGAACTGATAACGTGTGGTTGGTGAGGACGTGGTGCAGAAGTGTTTTTTTATGAATGGGCAGTTGGGACTGTGGAAGGTTCCAGGGTTGGAGGCGCAGCTGGAGTGGAGCCTGGGCAAAGTCTCAAGGGGGCCTAAAAATGTTACCATTATGGGGTCCCCAAATTCCTGGTGGCAGCCCTGCCCACACTTGTCTTCATAAGGGATAATTTGCTAGGTTTATTCTTTTCTCTTTTTGCAAGCCTTTTACATAATTTAACCGGTGTAATAACTAATCAATTTAAACCTCCTTAGGAATCACCTATGCTATTTACCCACCACATTAACTAATCTGGATGCCAGCCCATCACAATTTGATCTACAACCCAGCACTTAATTACTTCTTTTTTATGGATTGAGCACCACATAGAGATGACAACTGGAATCTCTCCCCAGATCACAACCTAGATCTCCTGAATCCTTTTTATAGCTCAGCTTCAAGCATCACAGTCTATAGTCAATGACTCTACCACAATATTGTATTTTGTCATGATTGCACATATTACTTTAGATCTCTTGATATTGTATTCTGCTGTATAATGAACTCTATATAAATGCATTTAGAGGACACAGAGCTAAACAAAATGATTTTCAAATACAAATGGTTTATACATAATGAATGTAATCATATTAATTACCTTACGATTCAAGCTATAAATTTTGTCATTTTTCTTTATATAATTTCCCCTTTATTGTGTGCATACCCCCCTCCCCCCTTAGTTCTGATGAAGGTCTGAATGTAAGACGGAAAATGTTCGGAACTCTATCTACTGCAAATCTACTGGAGTGCCAAGTTTTTTCTTTATTACATACTCAGGGAGCAAACTATGCGCATGCACCCATTAGTGCGGTATGGGGGCATTCCAAGGCGTGTCTCTCAGATTGGCGGCCTGGCCATGTGACTCAGCCCACACTCACATGATCCACATGGGTGTGGCCAGATTCTCGCAGCTGGACCACCTATCCTCCCTCCTGCACACGTCGGAATAACGTGCGTTTCTATAGATATGGGCCCCGTGACGCGTTATGGGTGGATATCAAAGAGGAGTGGCACAATATTTGACACAGGACACACAACCTTAGATAACTAAAACAGTGGAAGGACAGTTGAGATCACTGTTCTTGTCATGTGGTTGGTACAACAAGATGTAATGATACATGTTTGCTGTTTGTTCCTCCCCAAGCACAGAGGTAGTTCATTCTATTCATTTAAATATCAAGACCCGGCTCACTCCACATGATCCCAGATTAAGCATAATGATTGCTAATGAGTCTCTTTAATCTGTAGACTGATTGGTCTTCTGGAACTATAAAATCATGCTCTTGTTGGTGTGATGCCACCCCCAGAAGAAGGCAGAGCACCAAAATGTGCGTTGGGGCAGGCAGCACCATCCACAAGAGGTAATACTTTGTACCTGATGTACTGTGTTACTTTATTTCTCTCTACCCTGAGTTTCAATTTCTTTGATTCAAGACGTTGTCTTTAGGTAGAATATAAAATGGTTATGTACTAGGCACAACTTTTAAAGCTATTGTGAGTGTGTGGCGCCACCTTGTGGTCTCCCACGACGTCATATAGACTTAGAAACACGTAGATTTAAATCACCATCCTTTGTCTCCAATACGTCCGGATTGCTATGTATTCAGCAGGGTGGATGATATCGATAAATCGCCTGTTTCACTGTTCCTAACATGGTCACTTTCTGACCCGTGGATCTGCAGCAGCTGATAATTTGATTGCACTTATGAAAAGAAACACCAGGTGAGCATTACCTGAGAAACAGATCTTGAATGTATATCGGATAAGACCCTATTTGCGCTTCTTTCTCCTGCAGTTTCTTTTGTTGGTATTTTTTGGATTATATATGTGGATTTTTTTTCCCCAAAGTTTGAGGGGAAAATGGGGGTTGCGTATTATAATGCGAATATACCTTACCGGCCGCGGTGGAGCAGGGTCCAGGGTCGCTGCCGGAGTAGGAAAGAGTGGAGCGTTGCTGCAGGCCGCAGGCTGGGATGAGGGGATGTTCCGATGTGCGCCATTGCGGGTGTTCGGTGGTGCAGGAGCTCTGCCGACATTTTGTGATCTATTACAACTATATCAAAATTCTTTAATACCAGCAATTTGGGATTAAGTCAGGGAAAAACATATTATTATTATTATTATTATAATTATTATTTATTGTTATAGCGCCATTTATTCCATGGCGCTTTACATGTGAGGAGGGGTATGCATAATAAAAACAAGTACAATATTCTTAAACAATACAAGTCATAACTGGTACAGGAGGAGAGAGGACCCTGCCCACGAAGGCTCACAATCTACAAGGGATGGGTGAGAATACAGTAGGTGAGGATAGAGCTGGTCATGCAGCGGTTTGGTTGATCGGTGGTTACTGCAGGTTGTAGGCTTGTCGGAAGAGGTAGGTCTTCAGGCTCTTTTTGAAGGTTTCGATGGTAGGCAAGAGTCTGATGTGTTGTGCTAGAGGGTTCCAGAGTAGGGGTGATACATGAGAGAAATCTTGTTTACGATTGTGGGAAGAGGAGATAAGAGGGGAGTAGAGAAGGAGATCTTGTGAGGATCGGAGGTTGCGTGCAGGAAAGTACCGGGAGACGAGGTCACAGATGTATGGAGGAGACAGGTTGTGGATGGGTTTGTATGTCATGGTTAGGGTTTTGTACTGGAGTCTCTGGGCAATGGGGAGCCAGTGAAGGGATTGACAGAGGGGAGAGGCCGGGGAATAGCCGGGGGACAGGTGGATTAGTCAGGCAGCTGAGTTTAGAATAGATTGGAGGGGTTCGAGAGTGTTAGAGGGGAAATATGACAAAATGCAAAATTTCCCAAACCAACCAGCAGGACAAAATAAGTAAAAATGGCTTAGAGGTAATTAATTTATCAAATCACATTCTTCCCAAGATTAATTGGGTATTTTACAAAAGGGTTTTCCCGAAAACTCATCCTAAAAACTATATGATAAAGGGACAGGGATAATTACGGACAGTGAGGTGGAATTGGAGGCGCTTCGGACTCTCAAGGATCTCCTAGGGGAACAAACTCCCACTGTCACAGGTATTGTTCACTCAATGTAGTTTCCCTAAGTCAACAAAATTCCCCCCTGACTCTGTCTCCAGCGGTGGAAATCTTCATGAAATTGGTATTGGAAGATTTCTGTAAAATTGCAACTAGACGTAGACTTGACAATTTAACATCTAAACAAAGAAGAGCACTACCGGAGTTACAATCGTATGACAATATCATAAGAAAACCACCTGGCAAGGGGGGGAATATTGTGTTATGGCCTAAAATTATGTATGAGAGAGAAGCACAAAGACATCTTATGGACAAAGACACCTATGGTAGGCTGAATTAGAGTCCTCTTGGGCCTTTCCAAACTGAACTGGAAGGGATTCTAGTACAGGCTTTTGAAAAAGGAATAATTTCTAGACAGATCATTGATGGTCTATTGACTAAAGGCCCCGTCTCACACAGCGACGCTGCAGCGATACAGACAACGATGCTGATCGCTGCAGCGTCGCTGTGTGGTCGCTGGGGAGCTGTCACACAGACAGCTCTCTCCAGCGACCAACGATCAGGGGAACGACTTCGGCATCGTTGAAACTGTCTTCAACGATGCCGAAGTCCCCCTGCAGCACCCGGGTAACCAGGGTAAACATCGGGTTACTAAGCGCAGGGCCGCGCTTAGTAACCCGATATTTACCCTGGTTACCAGCGTAAATGTAAAAAAAAACAAACACTACATACTCACCATCTGTTGCCCGTCAGGTCCCTTGCCGTCTGCTTCCTGCTCTGACTGAGCCGCCGTACAGTGAGAGCAGAGCGCAGCGGTGACGTGACTGCTGCGCTCTCACTTTACGGCGGCAGTCAGAGCAGGAAGCAGACGCCAAGGGACCTGACGGACATCAGATGGTGAGTATGTACTGTTTTTTTTTTTTTACATTTACGCTGGTAACCAGGGTAAACATCGGGTTACTAAGCGCGGCCCTGCGCTTAGTAACCCGATGTTTACCCTGGTTACCAGTGAAGACATCGCTGGATCGGTGTCACACACACCGATTCAGCGATGTCAGCGGGACCTCAACGACCAAAAAAAGGTCCAGGCCATTCTGACACGACCAGCGATCTCGCAGCAGGGGCCTGATCGCTGGTACGTGTCACACATAGCGAGATCGCTACTGAGGTCGCTGTTGCGTCACAAAACTTGTGACTCAGCAGCGATCTCGCTAGCGATCTCGCTATGTGAGACGGGGCCTTTAGGCACCAAAAATTCCGACGCTATATTTTATACCCAAAGTGCACAAAAATCCCATTGATCCCCCTGGGTGTCCCATTGTGTCTGGCATAGGTGGATTATGCGACCCTATATGTAAATTTATAGACCAATACTTGAGACCTATTGTTGAGTCATTTACCCCTATGCCAGAGACACAACGGACATCCTGACGAGGATCAGTAGGATTCAGTTGGAGGATGACATGCTGTTGGTGACAGCAGATATACTGTAGATGCCCTATACTGTATACTTGCATCCGTCATGGAGATGGGCTGGAGGCTTCTTCTTACTGGGTGTGAGCAACTGAGATGGCCCAATATGTGAATTGGTCATGGAACTCTTAACATAGATACTTACTCGAAACTTCTTTGTATTTAAAGGGACTCTGTCACCTGAATTTGGAGGGAACAATTTTCAGCCATAGGGGCGGGGTTTTCGGGTGTTTGATTCACCCTTTCCTTACCCGCTGGCTGCATGCTGGCTGCAATATTGGATTGAAGTTCATTCTCTGTCCTCCATAGTACATGCCTGCGTAAGGTAAGATTGCCTTGTGCAGGCACTTACTACGGAGGACAGAGAATGAACTTCAATCCAATGTTGCAGCCAGCATGCAGCCAGTAAGGAAAGGGTGAATCAAACACCCGAAAACCCCGCCCCTATGGCTGAAAATTGTTCCCTCCAAATTCAGGTGACAGAGTCCCTTTAAGGATGTCTTCTATCTGCAGCACCCAGGCACTGCCATGGGCGCGGCATGTGAACCATCCATCGCCAATCTCTTCCTGGGATATTAGAAGAGGGAGACTTTTAGCGGGGATGGCTCCCAGGCCGCTGACCATGTGCAGTGCTGGTTTCGCTATATACAGTGTGTCCGTAAAGTCATGGTGCACTTTTGAACAGTCACTGGAAAGCAATAAAAAACAATAGAAATGTGAAATCTGCTCCAAAAAAGAAAAACTCCCTCAGTTTCATACCTATTCAGTGCAGTTCGATGTGGGCTCCATTTGTTGCCCTACACACATCCAAACGATAGTGAAGTTCTTGCCACACATGGGTAAGGACGTCTGGTGTAACAGAGTGAATAACGTCTGTGATTCTCTCTTTTAAGTGATTAATGTAATTGATACGTTCAGTGTACACATGTTGCTTCACATAACCCCAAAAGTAAAAGTCTAAGGGCATCAGATCCAGGGATTGTGGTAGCCATGGCTTGACAGAACCCCTGCCTATCCAGGGGTTCTATCCAGAAACTCACGAACAATGGTGGCGTAGTGTGAAGGAGCGCCGTCCTGTTGAAAGATGACACCTTCTGGAAATTGTGGCACTGCATACAATTCCAACATGTCAAGATACGTTTTTGCCGTCACAGACCACTCCGCAAAAAAATGGGCCTATCACCTTATCATGCATCAGGCCACACCACACGTTCACTTTAGGGCTGTTACGTTCGTACTCAACATAGGCATGAGGATGTTCAGTGGCCCATATTGGGAGATTATGGCGATGAACATGTCCACAGATATGGAAGGTCGCCTCATAGCTAAACACAATCCTCTGCAAAAATCTTGCATCATTGTCGATCTCATGAAGCATATCTGTAGCAAACGCGCATTGTTTGGGTCTATCCGCCGGTTTGATAGTGTACAAGACCCACAATTTGAACCCCGTAAAGCAGAGACGTTTCTTTAACACCTTATGAACTGTAGTCTTGCTTAGGTGTAATTGTTGAGCACATGCAGGCACAGATTTTTTAGGGCTCCTTAGGTAGCTATCCCATATAGCCTCTACAGGCACCAAAATGTAAACTATAAATAGATCCTGTGACTGGTCAAAAGTGCACCATGACTTTACGGACACACTGTAGATGACCTTTTCATCAGCTGGCAGGGCTCTGCGGAACAATTGCAACAATTTATGAAACGACTAAACCAGAACAAATTCAATTTCAAATGGACATATACATTCAGCAAAACTGAGGTGGACTTCCTTGACATCAAAGTTATAAGTGACCAACATAATCATTTGCAGACGGATGTCTTTCAGAAGCCCACCTCAGTAAATTCATTGTTGTATGCAGATTCAAGCCATCCTTATAGTACCACCAAGGCCATCCCAGTTGGTTAGTACTTCAGGATGAGACGGATTTGTTCATCTGATTCTAAATTTGAGGCACAGGCAACCTATCTCTGTAAAAGGTTTCAGGCCAGGGAGTATAGCAATAACTGCATCAAGGCAATGTATCTAAGGGCTAAACATCATACCCGAGATGCACTATTGCATTCACATAACAGAGAGAATAAGAGAGATGATAAAATTTGCTTCATCTCTACATATAATGGTGAATGAGCCACCATGAGGAGGTGTTTACAAAAGCATTGGAGAATTCTTAAAACTGAAACTGCTTTATCCAAACATCTCTCGGATTTTCCACTTATGATCTCAAGGAGTAGTCGAAACCTTTAGGGATATGTTGGTAAATAGCCATTATATCCCTACAATTAAAAATAACCCCTTTGGAATAAGAGGCCCTCCCCCTGGCTGTTTCCCTTGTGGTAACGGCACGGTGGCGCAGTGGTTAGCACTGCAGCCTTGCAGCGCTGGAGTCCTGGGTTCAAACCCCACCAAGGACAACATCTGCAAACAGTTTGAATGTTCTCTCCGTGTTTGCGTGTGTTTCCTCCGGGCACTCCGGTTTCCTCCCACATTCCAAAGAACATACTGTTAGGGAATTTAGATTGTGAGCCCCATCGGGGACAGTGATGATAATGTGTGCAAAAAATGTAAAGCGCTGCGGAATATGTTAGCGCTATGTAAAAATAAAGATTATTATTATTCATGCAAAAACATCTACCGCTCCTCTCATTTTGAATCTGTGGATGGCAAAAAAATCTTTGCCATCAAACAGCATATTACTTGTAACACCGCCCAAGTTATATACTTTGCCAAATACAGTTGCCCAAATCTATATATAGGACTGACCTCATGACGTTTATGAACACGCACACGGGGACATGTGCGTGACATCATGGCCGTCGAGGCAGAAGCTGATTATACCCAGCTGAAAACAATTCCTCACCACTTCAAGGCCTTTCACAAATGCAACCCTAAATCCTTTCTCGATAGGGGAATTGAACATGTCCAAAATGGTATAGGGGGGGTGATATCAGGCGGATGCTTGCCCAAAAGGAATGTAAATGGATAAACATATTGGGCACAATGTTCCCACCGGGTCCAAATGAATCTCTGGGTATTTCCCCTTTTCTTCAATATTTGGGAATTTTTTACATATATACAGTATATCTGAAGAAATTAAATCCGTTTTTCATGCAATTTTTTCACTTAGATGTTTTAAAACAATTTGTTTATGTTTGCCAGTATGTTTTTAATTGTGATTCTATTTGTGTGCTTTTCAGTACTTACCTTCTTTCCTGGACCGTGATGGCCACGGTGCCTTTGTGGGGGCAAGGTTTTTGGGTGGATTGCTGCCAAACATAACAGTATCATCTTCAAGAGATAAAGAGGGTGGACCTCTTACATCGTCCATGAATAATTCAATATCACCCATGAATAATTTCTACAGAGACTTTAACTATATCACTGGTGGCATGTTATTCATAAATGGGTTTTTGCATGAAAGAGTATTTCATACATCTTTCCTCAGTTTTTTCCTCCCCCCAACCCCCTTCCCCAAGTTTTACTGTAGCAAAATTAGGATTATTTAGTCTAGAAAAAAGATGACTGAGGGGCGATCTAATAACCATGTATAAGTATATACAGTAAGGGGACAATACAAACATCTCTCCAAAGATCTGTTTATACCAAGGAAGGTGACAGTCACAAGGGGGCATTCTCTGCGTCTGGAGGAGAGAAGGTTTATCCACCAACATAGAAGAGGATTCTTTACTGTTAGGGCAGTGAGAATCTGGAATTCCTTGCCTGAGGAGGTGGTGATGGCGAACTCAGTCTAGGGATTCAAGAGAGGCCTGGATGTCTTCCTGGAGCTTAACAATATTGTATCTTACAGTTATTAGGTTCTTTAGAAGGACGTAGATCTAGGGATACATTCTGATGGAATATAGGCTGAATCGGATGGACAAATGACTTTTTTCAGCCTTGCTAACTACGTACTATATACCTTTTTCCCATCCCTCTTTTCCTTTTTCCCCCATACAGTGTTTCTCTGTGTTTTTTATCTGGGTTGAATTATATATGTCTTTTATTATGTTAATAAAGAAACGATACAAATATATTTATCAATATGCATGTAGGTGTGGCACCACAGGAGTCCGGTTGCCACTATGGCATTGCCTTCCTCACGGGAGGGGTGATGTCATGCCTGGAGGTAAGAAGGGATCCACTTAGCAGGTAACACAAATATACAACACCTTCCTAACTCCAGGGGCTCTAAACCCGGTTTCAGGGTAGCTTCCCTATAAGTTCTGGTCTGGAGGCGGGGTTAGTGAGTTCTGTGTGAGACAGTGAAGGGAGAAGACGCATGTGAGAAAAGAGGCTGGGAGTGGAGCTGTGATTGAGCTCTTCCCAGTATTAAGTGCAGCATTTTAAGAGAAACCGGACACCGAAGTCCGAGGTTGCACGGGTACTAAAAGGCCCAGCAACTAGAACCTGAGGGCAGGAGATTGCAAGTCTCCTGCCCCATCTTACACCTGGAGGCACCACAGCAAGTCAGGAGCCTGGGACTGTCAGTGAGAAGACAGTGCCCATGAAAGGTTCATGCTGTCAACCATACAGGTTAGGATTAACAGACACTGAGAAGAACTTGTGTAAAGCTTCAGGCAGCAAGGGACAGAGAATTCAGCGCAGAAGGAAGGCCTCCGAACCCACCTGGCTATTTGGATCCCAAGTTACCTCCAGGCTGCCCGGACCCCATCAACACCTGTAACCTGTGCTCCAGACTACTGTACCTACAATTCACCAGTAAAAGGTAAAGGAAACTGCAATCCCTGTGTTCTCCAATTATTCCCTGCGCCTTCAGTCCTCCACCCCACCGCCTATCATCCTGTGGGCAGCTATACCAACTCTTCTGTGATACCATCAGCCCCAGTGCTCCCCTTTAAGCAGTGTTGGCCATCCCTGGTTGAGTACCACAGGTGGCGTCACAAATATTCTCTCATAGGGGAGTCCGGAAGAAGGCTTTTTACTGCTGAAACGTACTTTACCTCACATAAATTTTGATGTTTTTTCACTGCATTTTATTTTTCATATTTCTATTTTTTATAGTTCCCTTTAGTGTTGAGCGATACCTTCCAATATTGAAAAGTATCGGTATCAGATTGGATCGGCTTATATTAAAAAAATATCGGATATCGCCGATACCGATACCCGATACCAATGCAAGTCAATGGGGGCCAAAATATCGGAATTAAAATAAACCCTTTCTTTCCTTGTAGGTTCATTCTACATGAAGGAAAACAACTAAGAATAATGTAGGATGTAGCGTTTAGCCCAATCAAATGGAATAGCAGGAATTAATTTTTTTTTTTTAAGACGTTCGGAGTTACAAAGATATTGACTATGTTAAGATTTTTTATATTTTGTCAGATATTGATGTTTCACTAATTACATGCTCTTCACCTTCTTTTTTACTTCTCCGATACTTTCTTCTTCATCATCCTCAGCAGCAGCATCTTTTACAGCTACTTCTTCTTCACCTTATTCATCTTCTTCTTCACCTTCTTCCTATTATTCTTTTTTGTTACATTCTTCATATTCTTTTTATAAAACTATTATTCTTCTTCATATTCTACTTCTTCATCATATTCTTATTTGTGACAGGCATTCCTGTAGTTGTTATCTATAAAAGTTTGAAGATTACACCTTCCGTTCTGCCTGTCACAAAAGAGTTACAACAGGATTTGTCCGCGTTCAGTTTGGCCTGCAGCAGCAGGCTTTTTCCAGGGGCACCACGAGGAGGAATGGACTCACCCCCATACACTGCTTAGTCTTCTTCTGCTTATAATTTACATAATATATTTTGCTAAGAATTTTAGTCTTATGCTTAATGTTCTTCTGCTCTTTGTTCTGCAGCTTCTTGTTCTTCTGCTTCTCGGTCTTCGGGGTCGTCGTCTCCAGGGTCGTCGTCTCCGGGGTCGTCATCGTCGTCTTCGAGGTGGTCTTCAGGGTCGTCGTCTCGTGGGTCGTCGTCTCTGGGGTCGTTGTCGTCTTAGGAGTGGTCTTCAGGGTCGTCGTCTTTATGGTCTTGAACTTGGAAATGTAGCAGAAGGTACAAGAAGGCTGAGGAAAAAGCCAAGGACCAGCTGACGGTACTGGAACCCGGATGGCTACCCGAAGGTCCAAGAGCCAATGGAACTACCGAGGACCAGCTGACAGTACTGGAACCCGGTTACTAAGCAGGAGGTACCCTTGCCAGAAAGCACTACCAAGGACCACCTGATGTTGGTGGAACTCGGATACCCAGAAGGAGGCACCTAAGCCAAAGGCTCTGCCTGGAACTAGCTGACGGTACTGGAACCAGGGGGACCTATTCAAGATTGTCTTCTTAAGAACCAGCTAATGGTGCTGGAACTCAGATAGGCAGCAGAAGGTCCACAGGAAAAACAAAAGTTGCTATGCCGTGAGCCGGCCGTAGTTACCGAAAATCCACAGTCCTACAGGGGGAGCTTGTATAATTGGCACTACGGAACCAGCCTTGATTGCCAGTTCCCGCAGCCCACATAGGAAGCATCTAAACTGCAGGCACCATAGAGTCAGCTAACCCGACTGCAACACGACAGGACAATGTATTGAAGTTAAAGTGACCTTGACACTACCCGGAAACAGCTGGCGTACTGGAACCGGGCTGGGCAGGAGGGAGTACCCGTGCCAAAGACACTTCTGAGCAGCAACTGGCGTTGTTGGAGCCCAGGGAATAAAGGAGAAGCAGAGTGTAGGCTGAGGCCTAATTGGAGCAAGTTGAAAGGGAACCTTTAACACCCCCAGGCGTTAGCAACTAGAAGAGCCACCTTGTGCAGCAGTAATGCTGCACAAGGAAAAGGTGGCTCTTTTAATTATGCTCCTTGCACACGCTGAACGAAACACTTATAAAATTTGGCCCCTCATACCGTGAAACCGTCCCGGAGGCGGGACTTTTGTTCTTAATGAGACGCAGCACAGCTGTCATTCATACCCCCTTGGCGCCGGGCGCGCAGCCTCCTCAGCGTTTTTTGAATCTGTCCCGGAGCCTGCGCTGTTATGTTATCCCTTGGCCATGCGCAGTTAGCGCTGCCCGTCTTCTGACATCATTTGATGTCAGCCTGACTGCGCCTGTGCGATCGCGCTGCCCGACATCAGGCCCCGCAGTGTCTTCTGATTTATTCACACTGCGTGGCTGGGATTCATGGCCTTGCGCAGTAAATATCTTTGCCTCTCTAACTCATCTCCTTCCACCTTCTTCAGACTGTGCGGTGTCAGCTGATCCCAAATCACATGCCATGGCCGTGACGCCGCACAGTCTGAAGAAGGTGGAAGGAGATGAGTGAGAGGCGAAGATATGCACTGCGCATGCCCATGAATCCCAGCCCCGCAGTGTCTTCTGATTTATTCACACTGCGGGGCTGGGATTCATGGCCTTGCGCAGTGCATATCTTCGCCTCTCTAATTCATCTCCTTCCGCCTCCTTCAGACTGTGCAGCGTCAGCTGATCCCAAATCACATGCCACAGCCGTGACGCCGCACAGTCTGAAGAAGGCGGAAGGAGATGAGTGAGAGGTGAAGATATGCACTGCGCCTGGCCAAGGGATAACATAACAGTGCAGGCTCCGGGACAGATTGAAACAACGCTGAGGAGGCGGCGCCCGGCGCCAAGGGAGCAGGAATGACGGCTGTGCTGTGTCTCTTTAAGAAGGAAAGTCCCACCTCCGGGATTGTTTGAAGGTAAGAGGGGACACATTTTATAAGTGTTAACTTCAGCGTGTGCAAGGAGAATAACTAAAAGAGCCACCTTGTCCAAATGCAGCATTAGTGCTGCACAAGGTGGTTCTTCTAGTTACAAACGCCTGGGGGCAGTGGACAGGTTCCCTTTAATTTCTGTTGTTGTGTCAGCGTGGAGGTCGCAGGACACATTGCCGGATACACAGCTGGGGATCAGCTGACATTACTGAAACCCAATAACACGGCAGTAAGTGTTGACTGTGCAGACAGCACTTCCAAGCAGCAACTGGCGGTGTTGGAGCCCAGGGACAGCAGAAGCAGCAGACTTGAGTGATTGCTGCACACACAGCAGGGGAGCAGCTGGCGTTACTGAACCCCTATAACACTGGAGCAGGTGTTGACTGTGCAGACAGCGCTTCCGAGCAGCAACTGGCGGTGTTGGAGCCCAGGGACAGCAGGAGGAGCAGACTTGAGTGATTGCAGCACACACAGCAGGGGAGCAGCTGGCGTTACTGAACCGCAATAACAGAGGAGCAACTGTTGACTGTGCAGACAGCACTTCCGAGCAGCAACTGGCGGTGTTGGAGCCCAGGGAATGCAGGAGGAACAGACTGGAGGTATTGCCGCACACACATAGCAGGGGAGCAGCTGGCATTACTGAACCCCAATAACACGGCAGCAAATGTTGACTGTGCAAACAGCACTTCCGGGCAGCAACTGGCGGTGTTGGAGCCCTGGGACAGCAGGAGGAGCAGACTTGAGTGATTGCCACACACACAGCAGGGGAGCAGCTGGCGTTACTGAACCCCAATAACAGAGGAGCAACTGTTGACTGTGCAGACAGCACTTCCAAGCAGCAACTGGCGGTGTTGGAGCCCAGGGACAGCAGGAGGAGCAGACTTGAGTGATTGCCGCACACACAGCAGGGGAGCAGCTGGCGTTACTGAACCCCAATAACAGAGGAGCAACTGTTGACTGTGCAGACAGCACTTCCGGGCAGCAACTGGCGGTGTTGGAGCCCAGGGACAGCAGGAGGAGCAGAGTCTAGGCCGAGGCCTGCACTCGAGGCAGTTTAATATCTGTTGTAGTGTCTGCGTGGCGGTCGCAGGACACATTGCCGGACACACAGCAGGGGAGCAGGTGACATTACTGAACCCCACTAACACAGGAGCAAGTGTTTTTCTCTGTGCAGATGGCACTTCCGGGCAGCAACTGGCGGTGTTGGAGCCCAGGGAATGCAAGAGGAACAGACTGGAGATGTTGCCGCTCATACAGCAGGGGAGCAGCTGGCGTTACTGAACCCCAATAACACGGCAGCAAGTGTTGACTGTGCAAACAGCACTTCCGGTCAGCAACTTGCAGTGTTGGAGTCCAGGGAATGCAGGAGAAGCAGAGTGTAGGCTGAGGCCTACTTGGAGCTAGTTGAAAGGGAACCTTTAACCCCCCCCAGGCATTTGTATCTGAAAGAGCCACCTTGTGGAGCACTAATGCCACACAAACAAAAGGTGGCTCTTTTATTTATGCTCCTTGCAAATGCAGAACTAAACACTTATAAAATGTGTCCCCTGATACTGTGAAACCGTCCCGGAGGTGCGATTTTCCTTTGTAATGAGACGCAACACAGCCATCATTCCTACCCCCTTGGCGCCGTGCGCCGCCTCCTCAGCGTTGTTTGAATCTGTCCCGTAGTGTTGTGAATTCCGCTCTTGGGCTCCCTCCGGTGGTTGTAAGTGGCATTTTTGTGAATTCTGTTCTTGGGCTCCCTCCTGTGGTTTTGAGTGGCATGGCTGCTTCTGGGATTTAGCATCAGCAGCTGTTTTCACTGATCGTCTTTCTGGCTCGGCTATATTAGTCTGGCCTGTTCTCTCATTCAATGCCAGTTGTCAATTGTTGAGCTTGGAGTCATGGCTCTCTGAGGATTTCCCTGCCACTCTGACCATTTCAGCAAAGCTAAGTCCTTGCTTGTCTTTTTGCAGTTCACTTGTTGCGGACTTGTTGTTTGGCATTTTCTATGTTTTGTTCATTTGTCCAGCTTATCAGAATGGATCTATTTAGCTAAGCTGGAAGCTCTGGGCAGCAGAGTTTGCCCTCCACACCTTTAGTCAGGTGTGGAGATTTTTGCATTTCTCTGCGGTGGACTTTTTCTAGTTTTTATTACTGACCCCACAGTTTTCTGTTCTGCACTAATTCTGTCTAGCTAGTAGTGGCCTCCTTTGCTAAATCTTGTTTCATACTACGTATGTCATTTCCTTCTCCTCTCACAGTCATTATTTGTGGGGGCTGTCCTATCCTTTGGGGATTTTCTCTTAGGCAAGATAGCTTTCCTGTTTCTACCTTTAGGGGTAGCTAGTTCTCCTGCTGTGACGAGGTGTCCAGGGAGTGACAGGAACATCCCACAGCTACTGCTAGTGTCTGTGTTAAGATTAGGAACTGCGGTCGGTATAGTTACCACCTGCACAGAGCTAGTCGCATGTCGCTCCTTAATCACCAGACCATAACAGTACAACTGGCCAAAAATGAGCTGAATGCATCTCAAAAGAAGGAAAAGAAAAAGAGTTCTGAGCCATTTTTTTTTTCTTTAGTCTGTTTTGTCTTTTTCCTTCCTCTTAATCTCTGGGTGATTCAGGATTTGGATGCGGGCATGGATGTTCAGGGGTTGTTTTCTCGTGTGGATCAGCTTGCTGCAAGAGTACAGAGTATTCAAGATTATGTTGTTCAGACTCTGGCCTTAGAGCCTAGAATTCCTACTCCGGATTTGTTTTACGGGGATAGAACTAAGTTTTTGAACTTTAAAAATAACTGCAAATTGTTTTTTGCTCTGAAACCCCGTTCCTCTGGTGACCCCATTCAGCAAGTAAAAATAGTTATTTCTCTGCTGCGTGGTGACCCTCAGGACTGGGCATTCTCCCTTGAGTCAGGGGATCCGGCATTGCTTAATGTAGATGCATTTTTTCAATCGCTCAGATTATTGTATGATGAACCTAACTCTGTAGAGCATGCTGAGAAAACACTGTTGGCCCTGTGTCAGGGTCAGGAAGCGGCAGAATTATACTGCCAGAAATTTAGAAAATGGTCTGTGTTCACTAAATGGAATGAGGATGCTCTGGCAGCAATTTTCAGAAAGGGTCTTTCTGAAGCCCTTAAGGATGTTATGGTGGGGTTCCCCACGCCTGTTGGTTTGAGCGAGTCTATGTCTCTGGCCATTCAGATTGATCGGCGCCTGCGCGAACACAAAGTGGTGCACCATATGGCAGCGTCCTCTGAGCAAAGTCCTGAGCCTATGCAATGTGATAGGATTTTGACTAGAGCGGAACAGAGGGGATACAGACATCAGAATGGGCTGTGTTTTTACTGTGGGGATTCTGCTCATGCTATTTCTGATTGCCCTAAGCGTATTAAGAGGGTCGTTAGATCTGTTACCATTAGTACTGTGCAGCCTAAGTTTCTCCTGTCTGTGACCCTGATTTGCTCATTGTCATCTTTTTCTGTCATGGCATTTGTGGATTTGGGCGCTGCTCTGAACTTAATGGACTTAGAATTCGCTAGGCGCTGTGGTTTTTCTTTGCAGCCTTTGCAGAGTCCCATACCCTTAAGGGGTATTGATGCTACACCGTTGGCCAAGAATAAACCTCAGTATTGGACTCAGCTGACTATGTGCATGGCTCCAGCACATCAGGAAGATTGTCGTTTTCTGGTGTTGCATAATTTACATGATGTTGTTGTACTGGGTTTTCCATGGTTACAAGTACACAATCCAGTGCTGGATTGGAAATCAATGTCTGTGACTAGTTGGGGTTGTCAAGGGGTACATAGCGACGTTCCTTTAATGTCAATTTCCTCTTCCCCCTCTTCTGATGTTCCTGAATTTTTGTCAGATTTCCAGGATGTATTTGATGAGCCCAAGTCCAGTTACCTTCCTCCACATAGGGACTGTGATTGTGCTATTGACTTGATTCCTGGCTGTAAGTTCCCTAAGGGCCGACTTTTCAATCTGTCTGTGCCAGAGCATGCAGCCATGCGGAGCTATGTAAAGGAGTCTTTAGAGAAGGGGCATATTCGGCCGTCTTCGTCACCATTGGGAGCGGGATTCTTTTTTGTTGCCAAGAAGGATGGCTCCTTGAGACCCTGTATTGATTATCGTCTTCTTAATAAGATCACTGTCAAATTCCAATACCCTTTACCTTTGCTCTCTGATTTGTTTGCTCGGATTAAGGGGGCTAGTTGGTTTACCAAGATTGACCTTCGAGGGGCATATAATCTTGTTCATATTAAACAGAGTGACGAATGGAAAACTGCATTTAATACGCCCGAAGGCCATTTTGAATACCTGGTGATGCCTTTCGGGCTTTCTAATGCTCCTTCTGTATTTCAGTCCTTTATGCATGATATTTTCCGCAATTATCTTGACAAATTCTTGATTGTGTATTTGGATGATATTTTGATTTTTTCCAATGATTGGGAGTCTCATGTGAAGCAGGTCAGGATGGTATTCCAGATCCTTCGTGATAATGCTCTATTTGTGAAGGGGTCTAAGTGCCTATTTAGAGTTCAGAAGGTCTCTTTTTTGGGGTTTATTTCTTCTCCTTCGTCTATAGAAATGGATCCTGTTAAGGTCCAAGCCATTCATGACTGGATTCAACCCACATCTGTGAAGAGCCTTCCGAAATTTTGGGGCTTTGCTAATTTTTATCGCCATTTCATTGCCAACTTCTCTAGTGTGGTTAAACCCCTGACCGATTTGACGAAGAAAGGCGCTGATGTGACTAATTGGTCCTCTGAGGCTGTTGAGGCCTTTCAGGAGCTTAAACGCCGATTTACTTCTGCCCCTGTCTTGCGTCAGCCGGATGTTTCTCTTCCTTTTCAGGTTGAGGTTGACGCTTCTGAGATTGGGGCAGGGGCCGTTTTGTCACAGAGGAATTCTGATGGTTCCTTGATGAAGCCATGTGCCTTCTTTTCCCGAAAGTTTTCGCCTGCGGAACGCAATTATGATGTCGGCAATCGGGAGTTGTTGGCTATGAAGTGGGCATTTGAGGAATGGCAACATTGGATTGAGGGAGCCAAGCACCGCATTGTGGTCTTGACCGATCATAAGAATCTGATTTACCTCGAGTCGGCCAAGCGGCTGAACCCTAGACAGGCTCGGTCCTCCGTGTTTTTCTCCCGTTTTGATTTTGTGGTCTCATATCTTCCAGGATCTAAGAATGTTAAGGCGGATGCCCTCTCTAGGAGTTTTTTGCCTGATTCTCCTGGAGTCCTGGAGCCGGTTGGCATTCTTAGGGAAGGGGTGATTCTGTCTGCCATCTCCCCTGATTTGCGGCGGGAGCTTCAGGAATTTCAGGCTGATAAACCTGACCGCTGTCCTGTGGGGAAGCTGTTTGTTCCTGATAGATGGACAAGTAAGGTAATTTCTGAGGTCCATTGTTCTGTGTTGGCCGGTCATCCTGGCATTTTTGGTACCAGAGATTTGGTTGCTAGGTCCTTTTGGTGGCCTTCCTTGTCGCGGGATGTGCGTTCTTTTGTGCAGTCCTGTGGGACTTGTGCCCGGGCTAAGCCTTGCTGTTCCCGCGCTAGTGGGTTGCTTTTGCCTTTGCCTGTCCCGGAGAGGCCTTGGACGCATATTTCCATGGATTTTATTTCGGATCTTCCTGTGTCCCAGAGGATGTCTGTTATCTGGGTGGTTTGTGACCGGTTCTCTAAAATGGTCCATTTGGTACCTTTGCCTAAATTGCCTTCCTCCTCTGATTTGGTTCCATTATTTTTTCAGCATGTGGTTCGTTTGCATGGCATTCCAGAGAATATTGTGTCTGACAGAGGTTCCCAGTTTGTTTCCAGGTTTTGGCGGGCCTTTTGTGCTAAGATGGGCATTAATTTGTCTTTTTCTTCGGCGTTCCATCCTCAGACAAATGGCCAAACTGAGCGAACTAATCAA
The DNA here is from genome assembly GCF_051348905.1 of Ranitomeya variabilis. Taxonomy (NCBI): domain Eukaryota; kingdom Metazoa; phylum Chordata; class Amphibia; order Anura; family Dendrobatidae; genus Ranitomeya; species Ranitomeya variabilis. The sequence continues at coordinate 557,862,162 of NC_135236.1, read as the reverse complement.
ACCTTGGAAACCTATTTGAGATGCTTTGTGTCTGCTGATCAGGATGATTGGGTGGCTTTCTTGCCGTTGGCCGAGTTTGCCCTTAATAATCGGGTCAGTTCGGCTACTTTGGTTTCGCCTTTCTTTTGTAATTTTGGTTTCCATCCTCGTTTTTCTTCAGGGCAGGTTGAGCCTTCTGATTGTCCTGGTGTGGATTCTGTGATGGACAGGTTGCAGCAGATTTGGACTCATGTGGTACACAATTTGACATTGTCCCAGGAAAAGACTCAGCGTTTTGCTAACCGCCGTCGGTGTGTTGGTCCTCGGCTTCGTGTGCAGGATTTGGTCTGGTTATCCTCTCGTCATGTTCCTATGAAGGTTTCTTCCCCTAAGTTCAAGCCTCGGTTTATTGGTCCTTATAAGATTTCTGAGATTATCAATCCAGTGTCTGTTCGTTTGGCCCTTCCAGCCTCTTTTGCCATCCACAATGTTTTCCATAGATCTTTGTTGCGGAGATATGTGGTACCCGTTGTTCCATCTGTTGATCCTCCTGCCCCGGTGTTGGTTGAGGGGGAGTTGGAATATGTGGTTGAGAAAATTTTTGAAGTGGAGGCTTCAGTATCTTGTCAAGTGGAAGGGTTATGGCCAAGAGGATAATTCTTGGGTGGTTGCCTCCGATGTCCATGCCGCCGATTTGGTTCGTGCTTTTCATTTGGCTCGTCCTGATCGGCCTGGGGGCTCTGGTGAGGGTTCGGTGACCCCTCCTCAAGGGGGGGGTACTGTTGTGAATTCCACTCTTGGGCTCCCTCCGGTGGTTGTAAGTGGCATTTTTGTGAATTCTGTTCTTGGGCTCCCTCCTGTGGTTTTGAGTGGCATGGCTGCTTCTGGGATTTAGCATCAGCAGCTGTTTTCACTGATCGTCTTTCTGGCTCGGCTATATTAGTCTGGCCTGTTCTCTCATTCAATGCCAGTTGTCAATTGTTGAGCTTGGAGTCATGGCTCTCTGAGGATTTCCCTGCCACTCTGACCATTTCAGCAAAGCTAAGTCCTTGCTTGTCTTTTTGCAGTTAACTTGTTTTGGACTTGTTGTTTGGCATTTTCTATGTTTTGTTCAGTTGTCCAGCTTATCAGTATGGATCTATTTAGCTAAGCTGGAAGCTCTGGGCAGCAGAGTTTGCCCTCCACACCTTTAGTCAGGTGTGGAGATTTTTGCATTTCTCTGCGGTGGACTTTTTCTAGTTTTTATTACTGACCGCACAGTTTTCTGTTCTGTACTAATTCTGTCTAGCTAGTAGTGGCCTCCTTTGCTAAATCTTGTTTCATACTACGTATGTCATTTCCTTCTCCTCTCACAGTCATTATTTGTGGGGGGCTGTCCTATCCTTTGGGGATTTTCTCTGAGGCAAGATAGCTTTCCTGTTTCTACCTTTAGGGGTAGCTAGTTCTCCGGCTGTGACGAGGTGTCCAGGGAGTGACAGCAACATCCCACGGCTACTGCTAGTGTCTGTGTTAAGATTAGGAACTGCGGTCGGTATAGTTACCACCTGCACAGAGCTAGTCGCATGTCGCTCCTTAATCACCAGACTATAACAGTACAACTGGCCAAAAATGAGCTGAATGCATCTCAAAAGAAGGAAAAGAAAAAGAGTTCTGAGCCATTTTTTTTTTCTTTAGTCTGTTTTGTCTTTTTCCTTCCTCTTAATCTCTGGGTGATTCAGGATTTGGATGCGGGCATGGATGTTCAGGGGTTGTTTTCTCGTGTGGATCAGCTTGCTGCAAGAGTACAGAGTATTCAAGATTATGTTGTTCAGACTCCGGCCTTAGAGCCTAGAATTCCTACTCCGGATTTGTTTTGCGGGGATAGAACTAAGTTTTTGAACTTTAAAAATAACTGCAAATTGTTTTTTGCTCTGAAACCCCGTTCCTCTGGTGACCCCATTCAGCAAGTAAAAATAGTTATTTCTCTGCTGCATGGTGACCCTCAGGACTGGGCATTCTCCCTTGAGTCAGGGGATCCGGCATTGCTTAATGTAGATGCATTTTTTCAATCGCTCAGATTATTGTATGACGAACCTAACTCTGTAGAGCATGCTGAGAAAACACTGTTGGCCCTGTGTCAGGGTCAGGAAGCGGCAGAATTATACTGCCAGAAATTTAGAAAATGGTCTGTGTTCACTAAATGGAATGAGGATGCTCTGGCTGCAATTTTCAGATAGGGTCTTTCTGAAGCCCTTAAGGATGTTATGGTGGGGTTCCCCACGCCTGTTGGTTTGAGCGAGTCTATGTCTCTGGCCATTCAGATTGATCGGCGCCTGCGCGAACGCAAAGTGGTGCACCATATGGCAGCGTCCTGTGAGCAAAGTCCTGAGCCTATGCAATGTGATAGGATTTTGACTAGAGCGGAACAGAGGGGATACAGACGTCAGAATGGGCTGTGTTTTTACTGTGGGGATTCTGCTCATGCTATTTCTGATTGCCCTAAGCGTATTAAGAGGGTCGCTAGATCTGTTACCATTAGTACTGTGCAGCCTAAGTTTCTCCTGTCTGTGACCCTGATTTGCTCATTGTCATCTTTTTCTGTCATGGCATTTGTGGATTTGGGCGCTGCTCTGAACTTAATGGACTTAGAATTCGCTAGGCGCTGTGGTTTTTCTTTGCAGCCTTTGCAGAGTCCCATACCCTTAAGGGGTATTGATGCTACACCGTTGGCCAAGAATAAACCTCAGTATTGGACTCAGCTGACTATGTGCATGGCTCCAGCACATCAGGAAGATTGTCGTTTTCTGGTGTTGCATAATTTACATGATGTTGTTGTACTGGGTTTTCCATGGTTACAAGTACACAATCCAGTGCTGGATTGGAAATCAATGTCTGTGACTAGTTGGGGTTGTCAAGGGGTACATAGTGACGTTCCTTTAATGTCAATTTCCTCTTCCCCCTCTTCTGATGTTCCTGAATTTTTGTCAGATTTCCAGGAGCCTGCGCTGTTATGTTAAACCTTGGCCATGCGCAGTTAGCGCTGCCCGTCTTCTCACATCATTTGGTGTCAGACTGACTGTGCCTGTGTGGCCGCGCTGCCCGAGATCCCGGCTCGCAGTGTCTTTTGATTTAATCACACTGCGGGGCTGGGATTCATGGGCATGCGCAGTGCACAGGCACAGTCATCCTGACACCAAATGATGTCAGAAGACAGGCAGCGCTAACTGCGCATGCCCAAGGTTTAACATAACAGCGCAGGCTCCGGGACAGATTAAAACAACACTGAGGAGGTGGCTCACGGTGCCAAGGGGGTAGGAATGACGGCTGTGTTGCGTCTCATTACGAAGGAAAGTCCCACCTCCGGGACGGTTTAACAGTATGAGGGGACACATTTTATAAGTGTTAAGTTCAATGGGTGCAAGGAGCATAACTAAAAGAGCCACCTTTTCCTTGTGCAGCATTACTGCTGCGCAAGGTGGCTCTTTCAGTAACAAATTCCCGGGGAGGGACAGGTTTCCTTAAATTTCTGGTGTAGTGTCAGCGTGGAGATAGCAGGACACATTGCCGGATACACAGCTGGGGATCAGCTGACGTTACTGAAACCCAATAACACTGGGTCATGTGTTAACTGTGCAGACAGCACTTCTGAGCAGCAACTAGCGGTGTTGGAGCCCAGGGATTACAGTTCAGGTGGTAGAAGCATAAGCACAACAGGAGACCTGGATACTGTAGCCAACAAATTATTTAATCTGGAAGAAGAGTGGCAAATTCCTGCGAGATCCAGGTCTTGATCATTTTCAGAAAAGTAAGCAGGTCAATGTTATCGGAAGATAGTTGCATGCGACGGTCTGTTAGTACACCACCTGCAGCACTAAAGACGCGTTCCGATAATACACTAGCAGCAGGGCAAGCCAGCACCTCCAATGCATACTGGCTTAGCTCTGGCCATGTATCCAGCTTAGAGATCCAAAACTGAAAGGAGGAAGAGCCGTCTGGGAGTACACTGAGAGGGCAAGACATGTAGTCTGTCACCATCTGACGGAAACGTTGCCTCCTGCTGACTGGAACCGTCTGTGATGGTGTAGACATTTGTGGCGGGCACACAAAACTGTGCCACAGTTGGGCCATACTGGTCTTGCCTTGTGCTAAAGCACTGCTTCTGCTCCCTCTTTGTGCAGAGCTTCCTCCACTGCCTCGACACACTGAGCTGCTTTGTAAAGCACTAGCAGCACTGCTCTAAGTTGGACTGGAGAAGATGATGGAATTCACCAGTGTGTCTTGGTACTCCCGAATTTTACGCTCCCGGTTCAACAGTGTTATGAGGCTTTGTAAGTTGTCCCAGTAGCGAGGATCTAGGAGGGTGTACACCCAATAATCAGCCATGTTGAGAATGTGGGCGATGCGGCGGTCATTTCTCAGGCACTGCAGCATGAAATCAACCATGTGCTGCAGACTGCCAACTGGCCAAGAAACGCTGTCCCCTGCTTGAGGCGTGGTCTCTGCCTGCTCTGCATCACCCCACCCTCGTTCTAGACACTGACTACTGGAGAATTGTGTAACTCCCTCCTCTGGACCGATGTCTTCCTCCTCCATTGACACCTCCTCATCCTCCTCACAAAGTGTCCCCTGCCTAGGCCTTTGTGAGGAACCACGTTGCGCTGACTGTCCAGAAGCAGATGGAATTGGTGGCTCCTCATCCTCCACCTCTTCCACAACATCATCCCTTAGCGCTTGCAGTGTTCTTTCAAGCAGGCAGATAACGGGGACAGTCATGCTGACTAGTGCATAATCTGCACTCGCCATCCGCGTGGAATCATCGAAGGCACGCAAAACCTGGCAGACGTCCTTCATAGTGGCCCACTCAGTGGTTGTGAAGTCTGAACGGCGTGGAGTGCGACTTCTTTGCGCCTGATGCAGCTGGTCCTTTATTACTGCTGGCTGCTGCTCACACAACTGCTCCAACATATGTAACGTGGAATTCCACCTGGTGGGTAGGTCACATATGATGTGATGTTCCGGAAGGCTGAATCGGCGCTGGAGAGCTGCAATGCACAATCTTGCCATGCTGGAACGACGCAAGTGAGCACACTCTAGGCGGACCTTGTGCAGCAGTGCATCAAGATCCAGATAGTCCCTCAAAAAACTCTGAATGACCAAGTTGAGCACATGTGCCAGACATGGGATGTGAGTGAGTTTGCCTAGGGCCAGAGCTGCCACCAGATTTCAGCCATTGTCACACACTACCATGCCTGGCTGGAGATTCGCTGGCACAAACCACACGTCGATCTCCTGCTTGATGGCATTCCAGAGCTCCTGCGCTGTGTACCTTCGATTCCCCAAAGATATTAACTACAATACGGCCTGTTGACGTTTCGCCATGGCTGTGCTCATATCGGTCATAACAGGTAAACGCTCACGGGTCCATGTGGAGGTGGACTGTGATGGGTCATGCAGCGCTAATTCAGAGGACCTTGAGTATCAGGAGTCAATGTGTACAGAGCGGATTCCAGCAATTCTTGGAGTTGGCAGAACATGCCCTGCGCCACTCGCGCGATCTGTACCCGGCTCCACAACAATTACCCAATGGCCAGTGAGGGAAAGGTATAGCCCCTGTCCATGGTGACTGGTCCACGCATTGGTGGTGAGGTGGACCTCGCTACTGACGATGTTCAGTAGCACGTGTTTAATGTTTCCCTCCACATGCTTTTGCAGGGCAGGGACGGCTTGCCTGCTGAAATAAAAGCGGCTGCTCATATTGTATTGTGGGACTGCCAATGCCATCAAGTTATGAAAGGTGTCAGTCTCCACCAGCCTGAATTACAGCATTTCAAGGGACAGTAGTTTGCAATGCCAGCATTCAGAGCCTGTGCTCGGGGGTGGTTTGCCAAGAATGGCCACCTTTTCTCCCATGCCTGTGCTACCGATGGCTGTAGACTGGGCTGGGAGTGTGAGGATGACTGGGAATGTGGTGCTGTGGGTGGAATTACAGTGGGTCTCTGGACAACAGTGCCAGAGGTTCTTCCATGGTGATCCTGTGAGGAAGCCGAATCAGCTGTGTGTGAGCTGGAGGAAGAGGCAACAACACGAGCTAAAGAGGTGGTAGGTGCCACTGTAGGTTGGCCTAGGTCTTCAGTGTGTTTTTGTAACTCCACCGCGTGCTTGGTCCGCACATGTTTCCACATATTTGTGGTATTGAGGTTGCTGACACTTTTCCCTCTTTTGACTTTCTGATGACACACCTTGCATTTGACAAAGCAAATGTCATCTGCAACTGTGTAAAAAAAGGACCAGGCACTGCAAGTCTTGGGAGCGCCCGTTTTGGCTTTTGGAAGAGGCATGCTCCTAACGGGTGCCGAAGTGGAGGCTACAGGCACCGCAGTCTTCCCCCTCCCTCTCCCTCTTTGGGCTGTTCGGGGAATCTCTTCCTCAGAGCTGCTCCCACCACCTTCCTGTACCTCACGCCATGATGGGTCAAGGACCTCATCATCTACACTACCCTCTTCCACCAACTGCTTCTCCTGGGTAGTCTCGGCAGCACAGTACGCACCTGAAAGTGGCACCTGAGTCTCATCATCAGATGCGTTCTGAGGTGTGCTGACCGGAGGCACTGGCCCACCCGTCTCTTCAGAGTCAGAGAGAAAAAGCTGTTGGGCATCACTGCATACTGCCTCTTCTTCCATTTCTCCAATGCTGCTTGGCTGGCCCCTTCTTTCCAAGCCAAGAAATTCAGAGAACAGAAGTAGAGATGGCTGCTGTCCTGGGCTCTCTGACTGCCTGGGCAATTTGGCAGGTGGTGAAGAGACAGATGGGTGCTCTTCAGTGCTCTGCGCCTGAGAGGATGTGGCACTAATTGAAGTCGATGCGTTAGCTGCCATCCATCTGACAACGGCTTCAATTTGTTCGTTCCGCAGCAGCGGGGCATGGCGAGCTCCTACAAAGCTGCGCATGAAGGACTGTTCATTGCTAAAACTGGGGGATGATGAGTCACCGGTGCCCGCAGTAGGCACAGAATCCCCACGTCCTCTCCCTGCTCCACCTCCACACCCACGCCAACGTGCCTTACTCCCTGCCTTCTTCATCTTGGTAGACTGATAAAGATAGGCAGAAAAGTACTAAGGGCTTAGTGTGCTTATTCCTGAACAGCTGCTAACAGGTATAAGGAACACTAATTTTATCAAGTGTGGACTAGACTTTAATATGAGCTAATGTGGCCTACACAACTCTAAAGTGGAGTGTCCGCAGAACAGACTACAGAGTGAGCTGCACTCACACAGAGACCGTGCAGACAGCCGTTAACGGCGTTGCAAGGCCAAAAAAAGCTCCTCTATGTAAACCTATATAGTGTTTTTCCACAATCTAGCAGGACACGGATGGAAAGCCACTAATAGGATAAATTTGAAAAAATGTGCAGCAGGCTGCACTATTAGAAAAACGGACAATTGAATGGTATGAGGCAGTGACGCACCCTGAGCTGACTACAACCAGCAGTGGCTGCAGACCAGACTACAGAGTGAGCTGCACTCACACAGACACCTTGCAGACAGCTGTGAACAGCGCTGCAAGGCAAAAAAAAAGTTCTCACACAGCGGTTGCTATATTTGCCTGGGTAAAGCACAATGAAACAAATCGCTATCTCTAAACTGGCCCTCAGTCAGAACACAGCGTCCTGTCTAGTGTTGAGCGATACCGTCCGATACTTGAAAGTATCGGTATCGGAAAGTATCGGCCGATACCGGCAAAGTATCGGATCCAATCCGATACCGATACCCGATACCAATACAAGTCAATGGGACTCAAGTATCGGACGGTATTCCTGATGGTTCCCAGGGTCTGAAGGAGAGGAAACTCTCCTTCAGGCCCTGGGATCCATATAAATGTGTAAAAGAAAGAATTAAAATAAAAAATATCGCTATACTCACCTGTCCGACGCAGCCTGGACCTCAGCGAGGGAACCGGCAGCGTTGTTTGTTTAAAATTCGCGCTTTTACTTGGTTACGTGAAGTCCCGGCTTGTGATTGGTCAGGGCGGCCATGTTGCCGGGACGCGGACCAATCACAGCAAGCCGTGACGAAATTACGTCACGGCTTGCTGTGATTGGTCCGCGTCCCGGCATCCCATTTTAAAATGCGCGCGTGTCCAGCCTCCCGTGACGTCACGGCTTGTGATTGGTTGCGTCTCCCATGTGACTGCGACGCAACCAATCACATAGCCGGGACGTAATTTTAAAATCCTTAAGGACCTGAAATTACGTCACGGCTTGCTGTGATTGGTTGCGTCGCCCATGTGACTGCGACGCAACCAATCACAACGCCGGAACGTAATTTTAAAATCCTGAAGGACCTGAAATTACGTCACGGCTTGATGTGATTGGTTGCGTCCCGGTCACATGGGCGGCACGCAACCAATCACAAGCCGGGACTCACGTAAAGGAAAGAAAAGCGCGAATTTTAAACAAAGAACGCTGCCGCTTCCCTCGGTAAGGTGCAGGCTGCGTCGGAGAGGTGAGTATAGCAATATTTTTTATTTTAATTCTCTCTTTTACACATTTTTACATTAATGTTGTTTCGATACCGATACCCGATATCACAAAAATATCGGATCTCGGTATCGGAATTCCGATACAGCAAATATCGGCCGATACCCGATACTTGCAGTATCGGAATGCTCAACACTAGTCCTGTCCCTAACTGAATTCACAGCAGAGTGAACCCAAAATGGCGGCGGCGACTTTTATACTGCATCATGACATAATTTCAGCAGCCAATCACAGCCATGCCAGTAGTTTCATGCCTACCATGCAGAACAGGATGTGCCCACACTTCTAATTATTCCTCATTGGTTGAATTCTGGCTCTTTGAATTATGTGAACTTCCGATTCCGGTATCCGATATACTGAAAGTATCGGAACTCGGTATCAGAATTCCGATACCGCAAATATCGGCCGATACCCGATACTTGCGGTATCGGAATGCTCAACACTAGTTACCTCACTATCACATATTTTTCATTGTTGTAATCATTTTCTTGAGGGATTTGCTGATTTGTTACCCTGTGGTGCCACCTTCGGGCCAACTTTGCTATTTGACGTATTATATTTTATATATTTTTGTCATTCAATAAAATTCTACATTTTTATGATGAATTTTTAGTATTTGTGTTCATTGTACATCTTTTAGTTTATATGATTTTAGTGTTGTGGTGTAGAATCACTGATTGTCCTGTATTCACGGTGAAATTTAACCTGTTTATTCACATGAAGCTTTATCTTTAATCACACTTTAAAGATAGGGCCATCCGGGTGCTGCATGAACCAAATTCCAGCCGCATAGCGCCCCCTAGGCCCCAGCAATTACATACTACCAGGAGGTGGCATCTTTTCCTCAGGCCCCCATTGAGGCCGATGCGCAGACCCTAGATTATGACCCTGCTGCAGGACTGCGCCTCCAGGTCCAGGAACTGACCAAAAGTGTGGCTGCACTAGCCAAAACTGTGCAGTCCATGCAAGTGTCCCCAAAGGAGAAGATCCGGCTTGCTTCCAGTCCAGATGATGTCCTGTGGAGATAGCAGAAGCCGATCCCACCGACCAGAGGGAGAGACAACGACCGCTACAACCAGGATGGATGACCCATTTGTCGCCGCTGCAGCAAGGCGGAACACAGCGTAAGATTCTGCAATTTAAGTGAGCAACCCCTGGAGCAGAGGGCCAACCCCCAGGAGTAGGACGACCAAGCCCACAAAGCTGGCGAGCCAAGTACGTTGGAGGACGACCGGTCCTTCCAATTGTGATTGATGGCATCCCAATGAACGCTTTACTGGAAACCGGCTCTCAGGTGAAGACTATGTCATATATTATTTACAAGCAGTACCGGACTGAGTCTGATATTGCCTGCGGCCCAGACAGTGATTTGACAATAATTGCCAGTGATGGTCAGCTTTTACCACAAATAGGGAATAAGGAGGTAACCATTAAGGTGGGGCAAGAAGAGTTGAAAGCCCAAGGTCTGGTAATTGTAGATATTGATTGTCGAGAATGTAACCCAATGATGACCTTAGGTACTAATGTGATAGAAAACTGTCTAGGCGAGGTAATTATTTTGTTGCAATAGGTAGCTGAAACTGCTGGTTCCAGTGAGCAACGGGTCCTGCAAAAGGAGATCAAAGCACTGATGCAGAGACAACAGGTAGAACTGTCTGGTGGAGAAGTCGTCAGTGTCAGAGTGAGTGATCCATTCTCCATTGCAATACACCCCAGGAGTGAAATGCTAATCTGGTGTCGAGCAGCAATAGGCCTTAGGGGTCAAGACTACCAAGCCCTATTCTGATAGTAGGCCCACCATCCTGACAGCCAGAGGGGTAGTTGATGTCCGCAAGGGGAGGGTACCAATACGCATCCTGAATTGTGGGGAAAAAGAGGTTCACTTACCCAGATATGCTACCCTTGCTAAACTGTTTACTGTCAGTAACAAGGCAATACAAGCAACAGAACCCTTGGTCCTGTCCGACCAGGCGGAGGACAATGGCTCTGCAGGACAGCTGGAGGATTGGTGTCAACAGCTACACGTAGGCACTGATTTCACTCCTTTGCACCAAAAGCATGGGGCTTACCGAGTTGTCCATGAATATGAGCGGGTATTCAGCAAACAACCACTAGAGTTTGGGCAGGTAAAAGGGGTTCAACATCGTATCCTCACTGGAGATCATCCACCCATTAAAGAAAGGTACTGGCCTGTAATCCTAGCGCACTATCAATGTGCCAAAAGATATGTTACGGGAGATGAAGAAGGCTAGGGTGATCAGAGACAGTTGCAGCCCCTAGGCAGCTCCGTTAGTCCTTGTTAGAAAGAAAGATGGTACCATGAGAATGTGTGTTGACTACAGGCAGACTAACAGCATTACACATAAGGATGCATACCCATTACCCAGAATAGAGGAATAATTAGCTGCACTAAAATCCGCTATTTCTCCACCTTACACCTCACTAGTGGGTATTGGCAGGTTCCCATGGCAGAGGCAGATAAAGAGAAGACAGCCTTCACGACACCAATGGGCCTCTCAGAGTTCAACTACATGCTATTCGGGCTTTGCAACGCACAAGGGACATTTCAGATGATGATGGAGTGTTGCCTCAGTCACAAGATCTTTGAAACCATTCTGTTGTACCTGGATGACGTCATCATCTTCTCCAAGACCTATGAAGACCACTTGCAGCACCTGGCCAAGGTGTTCGAAGCCCTGTCCAACTTTGGCCTGAAAGTGAAGCCACCCAAATGCCACATGCTGAAGCCCAAGGTGCAGTACATAGGTCATGTGGTAAGCACCGAAGGTGTGGCACCAGACCCTGACAAAGTCACTGTTATCAGGGATTGGTCAAAACCCAACAACATTCATGAAGTACGGCAGTTACTCGGGTTGGTAAGCTACTACCGGAGATTCATCATGTGCTTTACCAAGATAGTCGCACCTCTGCAAGACTTACTAGTGGGCCAATCCAACAAGGCTAAGAACAAGAGTCCTCCGCTCGAATGGAACGACAGGCTAGAAGAATCCTTCACTCGGTTGAAGTTGGCTCTCATGGGAGATGAAGTCCTGGCCTATACTGACTATCACCAACCATTCATTGATGCCAGCAACGTGGGATTGGGAGCAGTGCTGTCCCAGGTGCAGAGAGGCAGAGGGAGAGACGCCAGCAGGAAGCTTTGTCCCACCGAAAGGAACCCTAACAACTATAGTTCCTTCAAATTGGAGTTTCTCTCCATAGTCTGGGCAGTGACCGAGCGATTCAAACACTACCTGGCTTCAGCAAAGTTTACCGTCTTCATGGACAATAATCTGCTGGCTCACCTGGAAACCGCAAAGTTGGGCGCATTGGAACAGCAATGGATGGCCCGGTTGTCCAACTATGAGTTTACCATTAAGTACCGAGTGAGGCACAAGAACGCTAATGCTGATGCGCTCTCCAGGATGCCTAATTTAACACAAGAGGGAAAAGATCCAGAAGCACTCGAAGAAATCGAGTTACCAGCCTTCTACCACCCAGTTGCGGCTCAACGCTCCCAAGGGGTGGTGAGAAACAAGCGCTGCATTGTGCAAGAGGCCACGTTAAACCCATTGCGCCATCATGAGTGGGCAGAGACGCAGGATAGTGACCCGGCAGTTCACATGGTAAAGGAATTGCTGACACAGGCTGATTCACACCCTGGTCCAGATGCTCCACAAGAGACCCATCAGTTGTTAACAGAAAAGGGCAAGCTGTTCATCTATGAGGGTAATCTGTGTCAGAACAACATCAACTTGCGCACACACAAACTGCTCTGGCAGGTGGTAGTCCCGAGGAGGGATGCGCCAATGGTCTTGGAAGCGTACCGCGATGGAGCAGGACAATTTGGATGGAAGAAGTTGAAGGTCCTACTACGTGAAAGGTTCTACTGGATTGGCATGAGAAGAGCCATTGAGAAGTGATGCAGAGAATGTGGCCACTGCAACCTGCGCAGGAAAGACCGTAACAGCCAGCGAGTCCCATTACAGCCGATCATCACCAAACAACCGTTTGAACTGGTAGCCTTGGACCACATGAAGCTGACCCCAAGCCGTGCAGGCTAAGTCTACGCCCTCACCATAGTGGACCATTACTCAAGGTTCCTGGTCGTCGTGCCTGTTAAAGATCAAACAGCAAAGATGGCAGCCAAAGGCATTTCAACAACACTTTTGTCGACCACACGGTTACCCTGAAAAGGTGCTCACTGACCAAGGCTCACTGTTCTGGATCACTGCATTGAGAAACACGTGATGGTGTCTCCGCGGTGTTGGATGTTTTGGTCTCCCCGAGGCCAATCATCTGTTCCTTCACAGCCTTTTACTAGGCACTGCTCCTAATAGCCAGATTCCTACTCCACACTGATGAGGGGCAAACACCCCGAAACAGCTGTCTGTGGATGGATACCATGCTTGGCATAGGTGGTTTTCCTGTATTGGATGTTTTCCTTTATTGGATGCTGCCCTTCCCGTGGTTGTTCCTTCCCGGGGAAAGGTCTGGCTATTCACTGCTTGCGTTGAGAAACACGTGATGGTGTCTCCGCAGCTATCCTACATGCATTTGCATATTTCCCATAAGGGATGGGGGCAGTGTTCTGGATCACTGCGTTGAGAAACACGTGATGGTGTCTCCGCGGTGTTGGATGTTTTGGTCTCCCCGAGGCCAATCATCTGTTCCTTCACAGCCTTTTACTAGGCACTGCTCCTAATAGCCAGATTCCTATTCCACACTGATGAGGGGCAAACACCCCGAAACAGCTGTCTGTGGATTGATACCATGCTTGGCATAGGTGGTTTTCCTGTATTGGATGTTTTCCTTTATTGGATGCTGCCCTTCCCGGGGAAAGGTCTGGCTATTCACTGCTTGCGTTGAGAAACACATGATGGTGTCTCCGCAGCTATCCTACATGCATTTGCATATTTCCCATAAGGGATGGGGGCAGTGTTCTGGATCACTGCGTTGAGAAACACGTGATGGTGTCTCCGCGGTGTTGGATGTTTTGGTCTCCCCGAGGCCAATCATCTGTTCCCTCACAGCCTTTTACTAGGCACTGCTCCTAATAGCCAGATTCCTACTCCACACTGATGAGGGGCAAACACCCCGAAACAGCTGTCTGTGGATGGATACCATGCTTGGCATAGGTGGTTTTCCTGTATTGGATGTTTTCCTTTATTGGATGCTGCCCTTCCCGTGGTTGTTCCTTCCCGGGGAAAGGTCTGGCTATTCACTGCTTGCGTTGAGAAACACGTGATGGTGTCTCCGCAGCTATCCTACATGCATTTGCATATTTCACATAAGGGATGGGGGCAGTGTTCTGGATCACTGCGTTGAGAAACACGTGATGGTGTCTCCGCGGTGTTGGATGTTTTGGTCTCCCCGAGGCCAATCATCTGTTCCTTCACAGCCTTTTACTAGGCACTGCTCCTAATAGCCAGATTCCTACTCGACACTGATGAGGGGCAAACACCCCGAAACAGCTGTCTGTGGATGGATACCATGCTTGGCATAGGTGGTTTTACTTTATTGGATGCTGCCCTTCCCGTGGTTGTTCCTTCCCGGGGAAAGGTCTGGCTATTCACTGCTTGCGTTGAGAAACACATGATGGTGTCTCCGCAGCTATCCTACATGCATTTGCATATTTCCCATAAGGGATGGGGGCAGTGTTCTGGATCACTGCGTTGAGAAACACGTGATGGTGTCTCCGCGGTGTTGGATGTTTTGGTCTCCCCGAGGCCAATCATCTGTTCCTTCACAGCCTTTTACTAGGCACTGCTCCTAATAGCCAGATTCCTACTCCACACTGATGAGGGGCAAACACCCCGAAACAGCTGTCTGTGGACGGATACCATGCTTGGCATAGGTCGTTTTCCTGTATTGGATGTTTTCCTTTATTGGATGCTGCCCTTCCCGTGGTTGTTCCTTCCCGGGGAAAGGTCCGGCTATTCACTGCTTGCGTTGAGAAACACGTGATGGTGTCTCCGCAGCTATCCTACATGCATTTGCATATTTCCCATAAGGGATGGGGGCTGTGTTCTGGATCACTGCGTTGAGAAACACGTGATGGTGTCTCCGCGGTGTTGGATGTTTTGGTCTCCCCGAGGCCAATCATCTATTCCTTCACATAATTGTTGCCATGGCCACGATGATGTCACAATAGGTTGCCATGGTGACAATGATGTCAGAATGGTTGCCATGGCGAAGATGATGTCATAAAGGTTGCTATGGCGAAGATTATGTCATAATTGTTGCCATGGCCACGATGATGTCATAATAGGTTGCAATGGTGACGGTTATGTCATAATGGTTGCCATGGCGACGATGCTGTCATAATAGGTTGCAATGGTGACAGTTATGTCATAATGGTTGCCATGGTGACGATGATGTCATAGTAGGTTGCCATGGCGTTTATTATGTCAGAATGGTTGCCATGGCGACGATGATATCATAAAGGTTGCTATGGCAAAAATTATGTCATAATTGTTGCCATGGCCACGATGATGTCATAATAGGTTGAAATGGTGACGGTTATGTCATAATCGTTGCCATGGTGAAGATGATGTCATAATGAATATATGGGTACAGAACTATGGGAAGGAGGATGTTTGATGGGCATATGGGCAAGGGACTATGGGATGGAGGATATGTATGATGGGAATATGGGCATGGGACTATGAAATAGAGGATGTGTATGATGGGTATATGGGCACAGGCTTAAGGGATGGAGGATCTGTATGATGGGTATATGGGCATGGGACTATGGGATGGTGGTTATGTATATTTGCTATATGGGCACGGGACTATGGGATGGAGGATAATTATTATAATTTGTTATAACTAACCACAGTTAGATACTATGCCTGGGCAATGCCGGGCTCTTCAGCTAGTATACACATATACAAACACATATACACATTCACACACACATACACACACATATATACATACACACATATACACACACACACATATACACATACACATATACCCACACACATATGCATATATATACACACACACATACACACACACACATATACACACACACAAATACACACATATATATACACTGTTAAATAGAAATAAATGGAACACTTAAACAACAGAATATAACTCCAAGTAAATTAAACTTCTGTGAAATCAAACTGTCCACTTAGGAAGCAACACTGTTTGACAATCAATTTCACATGCTGTTGTGTAAATGGAATAGACAACAGATGGAAATTATTGGCAATTATCAAGACACATTCAATAAAGGAGTGGTTCTGCAGGTGAGGACCACAGACCACATCTCAGTACCAATGCTTTCCGGCTGATGTTTTGGTCACTTTTGAATGTTGGTTGTGCTTACACATTCGTGTTAGCATGAGATTGATTCTACAACCCACATGAGTGGCTCAGGTAGTGCATCTCCTCCAGGATGGCACATCAATGTGAGCTGTGGCAAGAAGGTTTACTGTGTCTGTCAGCGTAGTGTCCAGAGGCTGGAGGTGCTACAAAGAGACAGGCCAGTACACCAGGAGACATAGAGGAGGCCATAGGAGGGCAACAACCCAGCAGCAGGACCGCTACCTCAGCCTTTGTGCAAGGAGGAACAGGAGGAGCACTGCCAGAGCCCTGCAAAATGACCTCCAGCAGGCCACAAATGTGCATGTGTCTGCACAAACGGTTAGAAACTAACTCCATGAGAATGGTCTGAGTGCCCGACGTCCACAGATGGAGGATGAGCTCACAGCCCAACACCATGCAGGACGCTTGGCATTTGCCACAGAACACCAGGATTGGCAAATTCGCCACTGTCACCCTGTGCTCTTCACAGATGAAAGCAGGTTCACACTGAGCACATATGACAGACGTGACAGAGTCTGGAGACGCCATGGAGAGCGATCTGCTGCCTGCAATATCCTTCAGCATGACCTGTTTGGCAGTGGGTCAGTAATGGTGTGGGGTGGCATTTCTTTTGAAGACCGCACAGCCCTCCATGTTCTCACCAGAGGTAGCCTGACTGCCATTAGGTACCGAGATGAGATCCTCAGACCTCTTGTGAGACCATATGCTGGTGCGGTTGGCCTGGGTTCCTCCTAATGCAGGACAATGCCAGACCTCATGTGGCTGGAGTGTGTCAGCAGAACCTGCAAGATGAAGGCATTGAAGCTATGGACTGGCCCGACCGTTCCCCAGACCTGAATTTGATTGAACACTTCTGGGACATCATGTCTTGCACCATCCACCAATGTCACGCTGCACCACAGACTGTCCAGGAGTTGGCAGATGCTTTAGTCCAGGTCTGGGAGGAGATCCCTCAGGAGACCATCCGCCGCCTCTTTGGGAGCATGCCCAGGCATTGTAGGGAGGTCATATAGGCACGTGGGGGCCACACACACTACTGAAAATCATTTCATTGTCTTGGGGCATTTCCACTGAAGTTGGATCAACCTGTAACTTAATTTTCCACTTTGATTTTGAGCATCATTCCAACTCCAGACCTCCGTGGGATATTAGTTGTGATTTACGTTGATCATTTTTTGGTTTTATTGTTCTCAACACATTCCACTATGTAATGAATACACTGTGTTCCAAATTATTATGCAAATTGGATATAAGTGTCATAAAGATTTAATTGTTTTGTTTTTCAAATAAACTCGTGGATGGTATTGTGTCTCAGGGCTCAATGGATCACTGAAATCAATCTTAAACACATGTCTTAAATAAATAGTTTTCCAGGTGATTCTAATTAAAGGAAAACTACTTAAAAATGATGTTCCACATTATTAAGCAGGCCACAGGTTTCAAGCCATATGGGAAATAAAAACTATCTCTCTGCTGCTGAAAAGCGTTAAATAGTGCAATGCCTTGGACAAGATATGAAAAAATTAGATATTTCATGAAAACTTAAGAGTGATCATCATACTGTGAAGAGATTTGTGACTGAAACAGAGCACAGACAGAGTTCATGCAGATAAAGGCATAATAAGGAAGGTTTCTGCCAGACAAATTAATTGGATTAAGAGAGCAGCTGCCAAAATGCCATTACAAAGCAGCAAACAGTTATTTGAAGCTGCTGGTGCCTCTGGAGTCCCTCGAACCTCAAGGTGTAGGATCCTCAAAGGCGTGCTGTGGTGCATAAACCTACTATTCGGGCACCCCTAAACAGTGTTCACAAGCTGAAACGGTTGCAGTGGGCCCAGACATACATGAAAACTAATTTTCAAACAGTCTTGTTTACTGATGGTCAAGATGGATGGAGTAGTGGATGGTTGGTGGATGGCCACCATGTCCCAGCAAGGCTGCGATGTCATCAAGGAGGTGGAGGAGTCATGTTTTGAGCCAGAATCATGGGGAAACAGCTGGTAGGGCCCTTTAAGGTTCCTGAAGGTGTGAAAATGACCTCTGCAAAGTATATAGAGTTTCTGAATGACAACTTTCTTCCATGGTATAAAAAGCAGAAACGTGCCTTCAGGAGCAAAATCATCTTCATTCATGACAATGCACAATCTCATGCTGCAAAGAATACCTCTGAGTCATTGGCTGCTATGGGCATAAAAGGAGGTAAACTCATGGTGTGGCCACCATCTTCCCCTGACCTCAACCCTATAGAGAACCATTGGAGTATCATCAATCAAAAGATCTATGAGGGTGGGAGGCAGTTCACATCAAAGCAGCAGCTCTGGGAGGCTATTCTGACTTCATGCAAAGAAATACAAGCAAAAACTCTCCAAAACTAACAAGTTCAATGGATGCAAGAATTGTGAAGGTGATATCAATGAAGGGTTCCTATGTTAACATGTAACTTGGCCTGTTAGGATGTTTTGGAGTTAAAAAGCTTTTTGTTCAGTTGAATGTGACCTCCTAATGCTGCAATTTCCACAAATGAGCATTTTCAGTTCTTTAAAACATCAAATATTTAGAAATTCTACTGTGCCTAATAATTTGGAACAGTGCATTTTGAGTTTTTATTCATTTTGGAGATTATACTGTTATCATTGGGAGGTTTCTTCAATAAAATTTGATGCATACTTTAACGGGTGATGACTTTTATTAGACTGACTGTCATTTGCACCAACCATTTAGGAAAATCGGAGAAAAATGTCATTTGCATAATAATTTGGAACACAGTGTAAAGATTTACAACTGGAATATTTCATTCAGTCAGATCTAGGATATGGAATTTTAGTGTTCCCTTTATTTTTTTGAGCAGTGTATATACACACACACATATACACAGACATACACACACACACACATATACACACAAAAATATATACACACAGACATATACACACATACACACATATACAGACACATACACAGATACACACACGTACACACACACACATATACACACACATATACACGATGATGTCATAATGGGTTGCAATGGTGACGGTTATGTCATAATAGGTTGCCATGGTGACAATGATGTCATGATGGGTATATAATTATAATTATATTTATGATATATTTTCTTTTTGTCATTAATAAAATTCTACCTTTTTATCATTAGTTTTTAGCATTTGTGTTCATTGTACACCTTTAGTTTATATGATTTTAGGGTTGTGGTGTAGAACCATTGATTGTCTTTTATTATTCACAGTGAAATTTGACTCTTTTATTCACATGAAGCTTTATTTTTAATCTTATATATAGAATATGTTTGTATAATGATAATCACTTTAGAGATGTAAAAATAAGCATTATTTTGTCAGAATCAAGCATAGCATAGTAAGAAGAGTCTGGGCATATGCATTTTAATTAAGCAGCATTAGTATAGCTGTATGCAGTTTAACAGACAAGAAAGCAGGAGCAGAGATACAAAAACTTGCCCTAACTGCATGTAATCTGCATGTAAGCTGCCTTGGCATGTCTGCTGCTAGAGACGGATTCCACTTGACAACAGGCAGTTGACAGCAAGTTACTCAAAAGGGAGACACCTAGTGGATGGTACATTGGAGTGCGTTTTCAAGTTTAGGGGTTGTGCACACGACCAATTATATTGGATGAGTGCTATCTGTGGTTTTCATGCATAGCACTCATACCCATTATATTCTATGGGGCTGAGCACACCTCAGATTTTTTTCCTTGGACCACTCGGAGACATGTCTTATTATGATCCTAGTGTTGGATTTTTGTTTTCCTCAGACTGAGGGGTTAGTTTAAAAAATGGAAACACCCCTGATTTTGATCGGAGAGTCAGATCAATATTAGCAATTCAAATCTAGGATCTGTGAAAAAAAGTCAAACTGCACTCAGTTGACATCTGAGTGCGGTCCAATTTTCATGGACTGTCAGAAAGGAGAAGGTGGAAAATCTTTTTTTCTCCATGTACAAGAAAAATTGATGGCTCTCTGATGAAAGTCTGAGCAAAATAATAGGAAGAATCGAACTTCTGAATGATTCCTAAGACAACATTATGTTTAAGCCATCAATGGAAAAGTTAATGAGGGCTTGTTTCTTATGGGTGAAATGATGATTTTCATAAGGGCTCATACTCACTTGCGCGAGACTCGGATGAGTCTCGCATGGCAATACCCGGCACTGCATCTGGCACAGAGGAGCGGAGCGTGCAGCTGCATGTATTCCTAGGCGGCTGCACGCTCCGATCTGAGTGCGAGTCTCGCGCAAGTGAGTATGAGCAAGTGAGCACTCTGATCTGTGGATGGCAAGGAATGCAGAAGGAGAGAATGTATATCAATCTGATCAGCTCCTCCTGCTTTATAACAGCCTGTCTGTAATCAGATACCATTTTTAATGTGACATGTGCCCTTTAAGTAGGGTAAATGAGGGGAAAAAAACACCAACTTCTGACGATATTTTAAAAGATTTTATTTTACACTGGTCACCGGCGCTGTCTCTATTAATTGGCTTTAATATAAAAGGCATATAAAGCACCACTTTTTTATTGCAGCGCTGGAGTGGTGCTTTTATGCTAAGGTTCCTTATCCTAGTCTTATACTTACCTGCCGCCATCTTCACCTTCTATCAGTGCCGCATTAGTATTCACCAGTTTGTGACCTGCCGGATCACTCCAGTGTTTTCTGGGGAAGCCTGCGGACACTTTTCAAAAGAAGTCTTTGAGAGCTCTCATAAACTGGCCTTCAGCCCTTGTGACCATTACATCTGATTTCCAGCCAGTCAAAATTTGCTGTCAAAAGGTGGCGCAGCAGGACAGGCGCAACGCCAAAAAAGGTGCGGAGGGTAAATATAAGACTATGGTCAGGGACCTTAGATTAGAAGCACCACTCCAGGGCTGAAAAAGAAGAAAAACTAGAGTGGTGCATTATGTTATGTCTGCCAGTACAGCACGACGTCAGCAGTTAGCTACAGTCGGCACTAGTTTCAGTTCCTGTTCCCGCACCATCACTATGACTTGCCTTTACATCATGGAGAAATAACAGGATACTTTCCAAGGTGTGAACTTGCATGAAGGTACCAAAAGATTTCAAAGAAGATTTTGTCAAAAATATGACTTATATCAATCCTGAAATGGTTACAAGAACATTACAAAATGAATAATTTCCACTGATGCAGATGCTTTTAATAAAAAAAAGAACAATCATTATACTGTAAAAATACATTATCCTCTTTATGGAGCCTTATTTAGAAAAAAAAGGGGATTTCTTTGAAAAGTTTAAAAAGCATTTTCAGCACTCCCTCACACTTTATCAAATGTCATCGTTTTAACACCTTAAAATTGGGTCACATGCAGTCATGTTGTGGCCGTGGTGAAAAAAAACACCTAGACCCACTGTTTCTTTATTACACAACTGAATACACACGCAACATGGATAAAATTACTCTGATGCTGAGTTCACACTATGTATGTACCCCATATTGAACCATCTTAGAAAAAAAAGAAATAAAGCTGCTTGTTGTTTACGTCCGTTTTGTGTATTTCCATTTTATCTACTGTTAGGGGGTCCTTTATGGGCACTATTATCATGCCTTTTGACTGTCTTTTGCATTTTTAGACATTATTGTCTATGGCTCCCAGGTCCCATATTTGACTGTGCCTCTCTTTGCATGTTTCTCATGTTTCCTCCTTATACATAAACCTTGATATTTTACATGGCTCGCATATACACTCACCGGCCACTTTATTAGGTACACCTGTCCAACTTCTTGTTAACACTTAATTTCTAATCAGCCAATCACATGGCGGCAACTCAGTGCATTTAGGCATGTAGACATGGTCAAGACAATCTCCTGCAGTTCAAACCGAGCATCAGTATGGGGAAGAAAGGTGATTTGAGTGCCTTTGAACGTGGCATGGTTGTTGGTGCCAGAAGGGCTGGTCTGAGTATTTCAGAAACTGCTGATCTACTGGGATTTTCACGCACAACCATCTCTAGGGTTTACAGAGAATGGTCCGAAAAAGAAAAAAAATCCAGTGAGCGGCAGTTCTGTGGGCGGAAATGCCTTGTTGATGCCAGAGGTCAGAGGAGAATGGGCAGACTGGTTCGAGCTGATAGAAAGGCAACAGTGACTCAAATCGCCACCCGTTACAACCAAGGTAGGCCTAAGAGCATCTCTGAACGCACAGTGCGTCGAACTTTGAGGCAGATGGGCTACAGCAGCAGAAGACCACACCGGGTACCACTCCTTTCAGCTAAGAACAGGAAACTGAGGCTACAATTTGTACAAGCTCATCGAAATTGGACAGTAGAAGATTGGAAAAACGTTGCTTGGTCTGATGAGTCTCGATTTCTGCTGCGACATTCGGATGGTAGGGTCAGAATTTGGCGTAAACAACATGAAAGCATGGATCCATCCTGCCTTGTATGGAGCATCTTTGGGTTGTGCAGCCGACAAATCTGCGGCAACTGTGTGATGCCATCATGTCAATATGGACCAAAATCTCTGAGGAATGCTTCCAGCACCTTGTTGAATCTATGCCACGAAGAATTGAGGCAGTTCTGAAGGCAAAAGGGGGTCCAACCCGTTACTAGCATGGTGTACCTAATAAAGTGGCCGGTGAGTGTATATGTTGTTTTTATGGTACATTTCTAATAATCTTGATTTTTTTTACTCTCTTTCCCCTTGGTGGTTTGTGGCTACTCCAGTTTTCTGGTGCTTTTCAATATGCTTATGAGTAAAATATTTTGGACATGTTCTTAACCTGGTTACTAGTGATGAGCAAGCATACTCGGTAATGCTCGTTACTCACCCGAGCATCGCTGTACTGAGCATTTCCAGGGGTGATGAAGCTTTCATTAGCGAAACGCGCGTCGGGTTTGGTGGGTCCCTGGCTGCTGGCTTTAATAAGGTAAATATTTTTCATGGTGTGTACTTAGGGTCTTATTAATTTATACCTGAGCCCTGCAAGCGGTGGTGCTCTGGCTCTTTGCTTATTTATGTTGTATGCATCTTTTGCACAAAATATATGTTCACTGTTTAAATTATCCACTTTATATTTATGTGGTGCTCGACTCCTACTGCTTGCAGCTTGAGCTGATGTACTGTATATAAAGAATGTTCTAACATCTATTTAGACTGAAAATATATGTTTACTATTATTCTTTGTGGATACTGATTACTATAGCCCTTTCAGGCATCTGATATAACTATGCCACTTTGATGCCATACCCACCTTTTTCTTTTCCTGTACTCGTTTTCTTTTCCCATTTATAATATTTTTACGTGTTTTTATTGATATGTTAAAATAAAGTTCATATTTTTTAAGCAATTTAAAAAGCGACAGTTTTGGTGAGATTTATAGATATTGCTTTTGTTGGTATCTATTGAGTTTCTTTATTGGTGTTGGGTATATACAGTAGATACAGTATCATTGCATACATCAAGAGGGTCCATTCCATTACTTTCTGCTGCCTATTACATATATACCTAGCCCCAGGTATCAGTGGCTAGGAAGAATTTTTTTGTATCTTAATCCTGATTATTTTATTCCAAATCAATCCAGAGCCCCCTTTTTTTTCGCCATTTGCTTGTTGACACTGCAGACTTCAGCCAGATCCTTTTCATAGTACAGCATGAAAATCCAGCTATTTTAAACCGGTTTGCCCATCCCAGCCATTACATCTGACTGCGCAGAAAACGCTGCCATTTTTTGTGGTACTGTTGAATTTTTTTGGAGTGTCTTATACAACTTCTTGACACCATTTTGCTGCCCCAAAAATATTTAGTTGCCAAAGAATATTTAGCAATACAGTAGTGCAGATATTTTAAACCAGGTTTTGCACGCCACACGGATCGCATATCATTGTGCTCAAAATTGTGCCATTTCAGGGCTCCATAGAATTTTTCTGTTGTGTCATTCCCTACTTATTGACACAATTTTGCTGGCCAAAAAAAAAATACAGGCCAGATATTTAAAAGTGGGCTATCTCTGTCACTCGCCTCATCTATCTGTGGGCTACAAATTGTGGCATTTGAGGCCTCCATTGAACTTTTTTTGCTGTGTCTTACCCTAGTTCTATACACTATTTTACTTTAAAAAATAAAAATACAGGTCACATATTTTACAGTGTGGTATCTCCATGGCACGCCTCATCTATCTGTGGTCTACAAATTGTAGCAATTGAGGCCTCTGTTATGATCCGATGACCTTGGAGCCGCATGAGACTTTCTCAGGAGTAGGTGGAACCTGTACTGACCGCAAACCCTAAACTGTCACCGCAACTAGAAGTAGCTGTGGGGTGTACCTAACACATCCTAGACACCTTGACACAGCCGGAGGACTAAATACCCCTATAGATGGAAATGGGAATTCTATCTTGCCTCAGAGCAGAACCCCAAAGGATAGGCAGCCCCCCACAAATATTGACTGTGAGTATTAGAGGAAAGACACACGCAGGCAGAAATCAGGATTTAGCAAAAGAGGCCATGCTAGCTAAATAGGAAAGGATAGGACAGAATACTAAGCGGTCAGTATTAAAACCCTAAAAATATCCACAGCAGATAATACAAAAATTCCACCATCTAACTAAAGACATGGAATGTATATCTGCATCTCCTGAGAATCCAACTTGACTGAAATATCCAAACACAGTCTAAGCTGGACAAGAAAAAACATTGAATAGTACTGAATTGTAAAGCACACAGCATGTGTGCTGTAGAAACAAAACCAGACACTTATCTTTGCTGATTTGGCAGCAGGGCAGGAGGAACCAGACAGAGATGCAAAACCTCCAAGAACAATGGACAACTGGCAAGGGCTAATGAATCCTGCACACCCAAACATCCCAGTCAGAGCCGCAATCAGCAGGGACACCTGCCCAGGATTGCAACCCAGGGACAACTGCATTACTACCAACAACCACCAGAGGGAACCCAAGAGCAGAATTCACAACAGGCCTCCAATGAACTTTTTTTTGCTGTGTCTTATGCTGTCACACTAGCAGTATTTGGTCAGTATTTTACATCAGTATTTGTAAGCCAAAACCAGGAGTGGGTGATAAATGCAGAAGTGGTGCATATGTTTCTATAAAACCGGCGTCACACTGGCGTTTTAAACGGCCGAGTGCAATGCGATAAAAAATCGCATTGCACTCGGACCAATGTTCAGCTATGGGGCAGCTCCCACCAGCCGACTTTGTCAGCCGTTTTCCCCGGTCCGAGACAATCGCAGCATGCTGCGATTGTCTCGGACTGAGGAAAAGCCTCGGCTCACTCACACCCATATAAGCCTATGGGTGCGAGTGAGACAGCGCACCCCACTCGAATATCATCCGAGTGCTGTGCGTTATAAGTGGACCCCAGCAATGGAGGAGATGGAGAAATTCATTTCTCTGCCTCCTCCGCAGCTGTGTCCTATCCTCCCTGTGCAAGAGAATCGGAGCACAGACGTGTCATTAGCATATCGCATCCGATGATCTCACATCGGATGCAATACGCCAGTGTGACGCCGGCCTTATACTTTTCCTCTAATTGTTCCACTTCTGGTTTTGGCTTACAAATACTGATGTATAATACTGACCGAATACTGCTAGTGTGACGGCAGCCTTACCCTAGTTATATACACTATTTTGCTGTAAAAAAAAATACAGGCCACATATTTTGCAGTGTGGTATCACGGTGACACGCCTCATCTATTTGTAGGCTACAAATTGTGGCATTGGAGGGCTCCATTGAACTGTTTTTGCTGTGTGTTACCCTAGTTATTGACACCAGTTTGCGAAAAAAAAAAATTGTTACCTACAGGGCACATATTTTAAACTGTGGTTTTCCCGCACACTGATCACATATAAGTTCGCTCCAACTTCAGCCATTTGTAGTGAATGTCGAAAATATTGTAGTCCATTTAAAATGGTCAAGGCGCGTGGCAAGGGACGGGGAACTGGACATGATGGTGATGGTGCATGCAGAGGTTGAGGCCGTGGGCAAGCTGAAAGTGGGCCACAACAAACACCCACATCTGCTGGCTTGACCTTCCTGTCCCAATGAGGCCAGCGTCACACTCAGCGTATGGAAATACAGTAATTGTCCCAAAACACTGTTCCGTATTCAATGCGAGGATGCGATTTTTACGCACAAATTTATCCGTGTGTCATCCGTATGGCATCCGTATGGCTTCCGTACGGCGTTTTTTTCTCGCAGGCTTGCAAAATGGACAGTTCATGGATCCATCGGCTCAAATATTCTTAAAAACATATATACAGTCTATATATATATATATATATATGTCAGTGAGACACATATATATACATATATATATATATTTATATTTAATTCAGCGCTAGATAGCAGAAAAGCCGGTAATTCAATTGCCGGCTTTTCCTATCTCCTTCACAAACCCGACAGGATATGAGACATGGTTTACATAAAGTAAACAATCTCATATCCCTTCTTTTATTGCATATTCCTTTTTACTAATGTAAGAAGTGTCTCTGTGTTAAATTTGGGGGCTCTAGCTATTAAATTAAAGGGTTAAATCCCGGAAAAAATTGGCGTGGGCTCCCGCGCAATTTTCTCCACCAGAGTGGGAAAGCCAGTGACTGAGGGCAGATATTAATAGCCTAGAGAGGGACCATGGTTATAGGACCCCCCTGGCTAAAAACATATGCCCCCAGCCACCCCAGAAAAAGCATATCTGCAAGATGCGCCTATTCTGGCACTTAGCCTCTCTCTTCCCACTCCCATTTAGAGATGGGATATGGGGTAATGAAGGGTTAATGTCACCTTGCTATTGTAAGGTGACATTAAGCCAGGTTAATAATGGAGAGGCGTCAATTATGACACCTAGCCATTATTAATCCAATAGTACGAAATGGTTAATAAAATACACACACATTATTAAAAAGTATTTTAATGAAATAAAGACAATGGTGTTTTAATATTTTATTATACTCTTAATCCACCTGAAGACCCTTGTCACCTGAAACAAAGTTAAAAAAAACAAACAACAATATTCCATACCTTCCGTCGTTCAGTCTTGTCCCACGCTGAAAATCCATCTGAAGGGGTTACTGTTGTTACCTCGAGTCGTGGTGATGCGCCCCCTGCTGGATGAACTCATATGAACTCGAGCCTGGGAACTTTTCAGAATATTTTCTCACACTTGTTCATATGAGTTCATCCAGCAGAGGGCGCATCACCGCGACTCGAGGTAACTACAGTACATTCCCCTGCATTCCATTCATTCACCAAGTTTTACAGACAGGAGCACAGCTGCATTAGTAGAGCTCCTGGGTGTAAAATGATTTAACCCATTCAGATGGATTTACAGCGTGGGACAAGACTGAATGATGGAAGGTATGGAATATTGGGTCTTCAGGTGGATTAAGAGTATAATAAAATATTAAAACAACATGTGTCTTTATTTCATTAAAATACTTTTTAATAATGTGTGTGTGTTTTATTAACCATTTCGTACTATTGGATTAATAATGGCTAGGTGTCATAATTGACGCCTCTCCATTATTAACCTGGCTTAATGTCACCTTACAATAGCAAGGTGACCTTAACCCTTCATTACCCCATATCCCACAGCTACACATGAGTGGGAAGAGGCTAAGTGCCAGAATGGGCGCATCTTACAGATGTGCCTTTTCTGGGGTGGCTGGAGGCAGATGTTTTTAGCCAGGGGGGTCCTATAACCAAGGTCCCTTTCTAGGCTATTAATATCTGCCCTCAGTCACTGGCTTTCCCACTCTGGCAGAGAAAATTGCGCGGGAGGCCACGCCAATTTTTTCCGGGATTTAACCCTTTAATTTAATAGCTAGAGCCCCAAAATTTTACACAGAGACACTTCTTACATAAGTAAAAAGGAATATGTAATAAAAGAAGGGATATGAGATGGTTTACTGTATGTAAACCATGTCTCATATCCTGTCAGGTTTGTGAAGGTGATAGGAAAAGCCGGCAATAGAATTACCAGCTTTTCTGCTATCTAGCACTGAATTAAATATAAATAAGAGTTAATATTCTAATCTGTCAGTGTGATTTTACTGTACACCGCACTGAATTGCCGGCTTTTCAATAGAACACCAGTGCGTATTTCTCGCAAGTTACACGCATAGTCCATGTGTAATCCATAATTTTCTCGCCCCCATAGACTTTCATTGGCGGATTTTTTGCGCAATACGCTGACAAACGCAGCATGCTGCGATTTTCTACGGCCGTACAAGACCCTATAATACGGATACGTAATATACAGCAGATAGGAGCTGCCCCATAGAGAATCATTAGGCCGTGTGCAATGCGTATTTTCTGGACATATTTTCTGCGCTCATACATCCGTAAAACTCGCTAGTGTGACGCCGGCCTTACTAGGGGACTGCAGCAAGACAGCAGTATTGAAGCCAGAGCAGTGTGAAAAGGTTGTTGGTTGGATAGTGGATAACACTTCCAGCCAGTTTTCCACCACCACAGCACCCTGTCTTACACACGGTTAAATCTGAGTAGCCGTGAGTCTGGACCGCATATTCCTCACCTTGATCCTCCTTCCTCCCACCATGCTGAGTGCCCGGAGACAACTGGTGATACAAGAACCACGTTACTGTTGGCAAGGGTGTTTATGATGCCCTTAAAATAAGTGTTGACACAGTAGGTTAATGCATACCCCCCAGGGTGAAATGTTTGTCAGCCCATACACTTAGTGTATGGGCATTACAAGTATAGAAGACCCGATCCTTTAAAGTGGGAAAACATCTTTCGGAGGCTGTCCTCCACATCTCTTCCAACACCACCACTAGATCATCAGGGTGAACATGTTCTGTGATGCATTAACCACATTACTATTGGCAAGGGTGTTTATGATGCCCTTAAAATAAATGTTGACACAGTAGGTCGATGCATATTCCCCAGGGTGAAAAGTTTGTCAGCCCATACACTTAGTGTATGGGCATTACAAGTATAGAAGACCTGATCCTTTAAAGTGGGAAAACATCTTTCGGAGGCTGTCCTCCACGTCTCTTCCAGCACCACCACTAGATCACCAGGGTAAACGTGTTCCGTGATGCAACAGCCACATTACTATTGGCAAGGGTGTTTATGATGCCATTATAAAAAATGTTTACACAGTACGTTGATGCGTATCCCCCAGGGGGAAATGTTTGTCAGTCCATACATTTAGTGTATGGGCATTACAAGTAGAGGTGACCCTCTCCTATAAAGTGGGAAAACATTTTTCGGAGGCCATCTTTAACACTTCTTAAACAAATAATAATAATGGGAACTTTGGTTTCATGTGGCCATCCAGGACGTCTTTTCAAAGACTTATTGGGGTGTGTGTAACTTTGGGGCAGGGTAGGCGTTGCATTCAATGCATAGGCAAACACTATGGGAGACCCACTTTCTTATAATGGGAACATTTTTTCAGGAGGCCCTCCTGTAGGTCTCGTGAAAGAAGTAATGGGGTGCGTCCTAATTTTTGGCAGCCCAGCCACTCACTGCATAGGCAATACCATTATAGGAGACCCACTGTTTAATAATGGCCCTTTAAGAATATCAATGCTGCCTGATGCCAATATAAAAATAGGCTTTGTGACTTTAAGAGTCCCTCCTTCATAAATTAAACAATATGTGTCTGATGATGTGTCACACACCACATGGCCAGCTAAGTTTGTTAAATATTAAAATGACATTTCCCAGTGAATGCATTTGTATTGGTTGAAAGCAATGCTAAAGTTCAAAAGCGCATCAAAAACGCTATGTGTGAACATAGCCCAAGTGATGGAGGTACATTTTTTGTGGGGGTTCTTTATTTTGCCTTACATACAAACTGTTACCCTGGAAAGGATGTTCCTTAACATATTTCCCTGGAAAACCCATTTTGGTTATTTTTTGTATGTTTTAGTGTGTGCCTGTAAAAGTTTAGCTGTGATTGCAATGTGAGGCAGTGACTCATGTCACAGGTAGGGGTCGCTGTGTCTTCTCTCCAGGTTGTGCATGCAGATGGATGAAGTCAATAGGTGTGCATGGGAGTCAGGGATTTCCGATCCGAGTTTTCCATGTGGCTGAAGGCCACAGGTTTGTGTGTGTTAAAAGCCCTGCAGTAAGAGGTATGGGGGTGTCAGGTGTCAGGTGTGTGAGGTGCACGTCAGTGTCAGTCTGTTGTGTGCTGGTTTGCAGAGTAGAGGCCTGCAGAGCACTGGCTGAGTGCGGAGCCAGCACCCAGGGCAGCTGAATAGCCTGACACCCACAGCGTACACAGCGATGCAAGTCATCCATGGTACTGGTCTCCGATGTGGACAGTCCTGTGCCCGGAGGTGGATGTCCTGTGCCCGAAAGAGACAGATGTGGACAGTCCTGTGCCCGGAGGTAGATGTCCTGTGCCCAAAAGAGACGGATGTGGACAGTCCTGTTCCTGGAGGAGGATGTCCTATGCCTGAAAGAGACGGATGTGGACAGTCCTGTTCCCGGAGGTGAATGTCCTGTGCCCAAAAGAGGACTAGCATGTGTATCTATTGCAAACAGGTGGATATGGTGCCTGGCTGCTATCCGGAGGATATCCTGGGCTGTGTACAGCTGTGTGAGTAAAGAGACTGTAAGAGACTGTGATACAGTGATGCAAGACACCCACGGGAACTAGTCGGAGGGGGCTGGCGTGTGTAGTGTCTGCAACATATGAGGCTGTGTATATGAAGACTTTAATATGGCGTGCGGTCGCCCCAGGAAACTGGACAAGCGACGTCTGGCCTGTTTAGGGACTGCAGTTTAAAGCCATATGATATGTATTGCTATGAACTGGTGTGAATTGTACACTGATAATATACACTGAAGTTATATGCATTTGTGTGAATTGGACTTTAATGCTGTGAGGAAACACATTAAAGAGATTTTTGTGTTGGAACTTTGTGGGTCACTGCCTCTTCACTGCGTACGAAGCTACTACAATCTTACAGTATTCAGACTCTTTGCTCAGTATTGACTAGAAGCACCCTTTTAAGCTAGTACAGTCTTCTTGGGAATGATGCAACAAGTTTTTCACACCTAGATTTGGGGATCCTCTGCCATTCTTCCTTGCAGATCCTCTCCAGTTCCGTCAGGTTGGAGTGTGAACGTTGGTGGACAGACATTTTCAGGTCTCTCCAGAGATGCTCAATTAGGTTTAGGTCAAGGCTCTGGCTGGGCCAGTCAAGAATGGTCACAGAGTTGTTCTGAAGCCACTCCTTTGTCATTTTAGCTGTGTGCTTAGGGTCATTGTCTTCTTGGAAGGTGAACCCTCGGCCAAGTCTGAGGTCCAGAGCACTCTGGAAGAGGTTTTCATCTCTGTACAGTATCTCTGTACTTAGCCACATTCATGTTTCCTTCAATGACAACCAGTCGTCCTGTCCCTGCAGCTGAAAAACACCCACATAGCATGATGCTGCCACCGTCATGTTTCACTGTTGGGCTTGTATTGAGCGGGTGATGAGCAGTGCCTGGTTTTCTCTACACATACCGCATAGAATTATCACCAAAAAGGTCTATCTTCGTCTCATCAGACCAGAGAATCTTATTTCTCATGGGCCGGAGTCACACTCGTCTGACATGCACTGTGAGCTGTGAGGTCTTATATAGACAGGTGTGTGCCTTTCCAAATCAAGTTCTATCAATTTAATTAAAAACAGCTGGCCTATAATGAAAGAGAAGAACCATCTCAAGGACAATCACAAGGAAATGGACAGCATGTGACTTAAATATGAGAGTCTGAGCAAAGGGTATGAATAATTAAGACCATGTGATATTTCAGTTTTTCTTTTTTAATACATTTGCAAAAATTTCTACATTTCAGTTTTTTTCAGTTAAGATGGGGTGCAGAGTGTACATTAATATGGAAAAAATTAACTTTTTTGAATTTATCAAATGGCTGCAATGAAACAAAGAGTGAAAAATTTAAAGGGGTCTGAATACTTTCCGTACACACTGTAGCTTTATAACCTTTTCCAGACTGATAAATCTCAATTACTTTGTTTCTCATTTGTTCCAGAATTTCTTTGGATCGTGGCATGATGACTAGCTTTTGAGGATCTTTGGTCTACTTCACTTTGTCAGGCAGGTACTGTCATGTCGGACGCTGTTCACACTAGGGCGTCCGACAGACAGCGGTAATACCTCATTCGTCCACTATATGCTCAGTGGCGCCGGTTAGATTTGATCCAGATTATCCGGGGTTAATCTGGCTGGTACTCGGGTTGAGGGCTTAGTCACGCCCAGTGCCTTTAAATAGTTTTGCTGGGCTTTGGGCTTTGGCCGATTATAGCTTCTGTCGTGTGCTTGGTTATCTCGGTCTGGAGTGGTGGTCTAGGAGAAGGAGTTTCGTATCCGGTGGTGTATTTCCCTTTGTCATATTTTCTCCTTCCTTTATTTGTATTGTTTTGCCTTGTGAACTTATAGTGTATTCCTGTGTGACTGCGGCGTGGTGCATATTTTCCGTTATCCTTGTCTGTGCTAACTGTGGGTATTGGTGTGTGGTCTATTCACTGGGTGGTGGGTGGTGGTTTCAGCCTAGGGTTGAAACAGGAGACAGGGTGAGGGTTGAGGCCCAGACATGCACACCATCAGTGTAAACTCTGGGAGAAGGGTCAGTCAGGGTTGAGGGAAATCGCAGGGGCCTGGGTTATTAGCTCTTGCCTACCTAGGCTTCCCGTGACATTATAATCGGCCATATTTTTGTATTCCATGGATCCCATGACTTCCATAACCCGCCAGTTGGAGGCGCTGTCCCTGCAGGTCACTGAGCTGAAGGGGGCAGTTTAGCAACAGGGTCTAGTAGTATCTAATGTGCAAGCTGAATCTGCAGGCAGAGTTGCTGAGCCAAAGTTTCCTTTGCCTGAAAGGTTTGCTAGGGAACGCAGTAAATTTGTTACTTTTCGTGAATCTTGTAAACTGTACAAGGTAATGAGGCTCAGCGTGTGGGTCTGGTGTTGTCATTACTGAACGGGGATCCTCAAGCATGGGTGTTTTCTTTACCATCTGATTCTGCGGCATATAACTCAGTGGAGAGTTTTTTTCTGATCTTGGACTCATTTATGA
Organism: Ranitomeya variabilis; assembly: GCF_051348905.1. NCBI lineage: Eukaryota > Metazoa > Chordata > Amphibia > Anura > Dendrobatidae > Ranitomeya > Ranitomeya variabilis. The sequence continues at coordinate 557,829,260 of NC_135236.1, read as the reverse complement.
GGATCCTGACAGAATGGGTCTAGCAGAATCTAAAATTCGCGCTATTTGCCAGGGGGAGCGTATGGCGGAGGATTACTGTTCTGAATTTCGCCGCTGGGCGGTAGACACACAGTGGAATGATCCTGCGCTGCGGAGTCAGTTTGTTCATGGGGTTTCAGGAAGGGTTAAAAAAGCCCTTCTGATGTATGAGACTCCTGTTTCTCTAGAATCCGCTGAGTCTTGTTATCCGTATTGATCGCCGTCTGCGTCAGGGGGTGCAAGAGACGCCGCCTATGGGAGAGAGTGTGGATACACGTGAGGTTGCTGCAGGTGAGCCCACGGAGTCTATGCAGATCGCAGGGGTGTCACATGTGAAGCATCTTGCCCCTTTGCTCAGGAAGCAGAGAGCCTGTTTTTGCTGTGGTAAAACTGGTCATTATGTTGATACTTGTCCTCTGCTATCTAAGAAAAGCGCAATGGTGGAAAAACTACGAAGCTCAGAGGGTGTGGAGGAGGCCGATCTGAGTTTATGCATATCCTCCATAGTGGTTTAGTGGTTTCTCAATGCATACTCCCTGCCAAGGTTGTGATCTCTGGCAGAGAGCTACCTATTACTGTGTTTGTGGATAGTGGTTCGGCCACTAACCTCATTGATGAGGAGTTTGCGCGCACAGCCGGTTTCAGGATCGAAAAACTGCCTCATCCTATCCGGGTGGTCACCATCAATGCCGCTCCTCTCCCACAGGGGGAGATTACTGAGTTTGTGGCTGAGGTTAAACTCCATATTGGGATCCTACATGCTGAGCAAGTTACATGTAAGGTGCTCAGTAATCTTCCTGCTCAAATGGTTCTGGGCTTTCCATGGTTGGCTGTACACAACCCGGTGATTGACTGGAAAACTCAGGACATAATTCAGTGGAGCGGATTTTGCCAGGAGAATTGCCTGGCCACATGTGTGTCCGCTGTGACTCCTAGCATTCCTGAGTCACTGCAGGACTTCGCGGATGTGTTCTCTGAGAAGGGTTCTTCAGAATTGCCACCACATCGCCCCTATGACTGTACTATTAGGCTAAAACCAGGGGCCAAATTACTGAAAGCTAGGATGTTTAACATCTCTGGTCCTGAGAGGCAAGCCTTAAAAGACTACATCGCTGAGAGTCTGAGCAAAGGGCACATCAGGCCTTCGTCCTCGCCTGTGGCAGCGGGGTTTTTCTTCGTTAAGAAGAAAGATGGCGGATTACGCCCGTGTCTGGATTTCAGGGAGTTAAACCAGATTACGGTTCATGACCCATACCCTATGCCACTGATACATGATCTGTTTAATTAGGTGGCTGGTGCTAGGTGGTTCTCTAAGCTTGACCTCAGGGGGGCGTACAACCTCATAAGAGTCCGTCAAGGTGATGAGTGGAAAACGGCTTTTAATACTCCTGAGGGTCATTTTGAAAATCTGGTGATGCCATTTGGGTCGACAAACGCGCCTGCTGTTTTTCAGCATTTCATAAACGATGTGTTCTCTCATATCATGGGAAAATTCGTTATAGTGTACCTTGATGACATTCTCATCTATTCATGCGACTGTGATACTCATTTAGAGCATGTTAGGCAGGTGTTACAGCTGCTCAGAGAGAATAAGCTCTATGCTAAACTGGAGAAATGTGTATTTTCGGTTCAGGATTTGCCTTTTTTGGGTTATACTGTGTCCGCTTCTGGGTTCAAAATGGACACCGCTAAGGTGCAAGCGGTACTGCGTTGGGAACGTCCTGATAACCTAAAAGCGCTCCAGCGGTTCCTGGGGTTTTCTAATTATTATAGAAAGTTTATTAAACATTTTTTTATCATTGCTAAACCGCTCACTGACATGACAAAAAAAGGTACCGATTTCTCCGCCTGGTCTGAGGCTGCTGTGTGCGCTTTCGAGTTTCTGAAAAACAGTTTTGCTTCAGCTCCCATTCTGGTGCAACCGGATGTATCGAAACCATTTACTGTGGAAGTCGATGCATCTGAGGTTGGAGTGGGGGCGGTGCTGTCTCAAGGCTCATCCTTGAGTGACTTGCGTCCATGCGCCTATTTCTCCAAGAAACTGTCGTCCGCCGAACGTAACTACGATATAGGCAACAGGGAGTTGTTGGCTATCAAGTTGGCTTTTGAGGAATGGCGACACTTTTTGGAGGGGTCGGTTCACCAGGTTACTGTTATTACTGACCATAAGAATCTGCTGTATTTGGAGTCAGCCAAGCGTCTGTCCCCCAGGCAGGCTCGCTGGGCATTGTTTTTCACGCGGTTCAACTTTTTTGTCACTTACCGACCTGGGTCTAAAAACACTAAGGCGGATGCTTTGTCCAGGTGTTTTCCGGGGGGAGAACCTCGGGAAGAACTGGTACCCATCCTCCAAAAGGGTGTAGTGGTCTCGGTTCTCACGACCGAGGTTGAGGCTGAGATTGCCGAGGCTCAGGAGGAGGTACCACCTGAGCTTCCCATTAACAAATCCTTTGTACCGCTCCATCTTCGCCTAAAGGTCTTGGGTGAGCATCATGATGCTGTCCTGGCTGGCCATCCAGGGGTTAGGGGTACCTTGGAGCTGGTGTCACGTCAGTTTTGGTGGCCCAAAATCCGACAGGACGTGGTCTGTTATGGACCTGGTGGTTAGGAGCACCCGGAATGACCTGATGAGTAAACTCAAAATCAGAACTAGCTCTGGGAAAGTGGGAACTCTGCTGACCGCAAACTCTACTCATAACACACACTAGAAATAGCCATGGAGCGTACCTAACTCTCCCTAGACACCTCTTCACAGCCTAAGAGCTAACTACCCCGAAAGATAGAAATAGAAGCCTAACCTTGCCTCAGAGAAATTCCCCAAAGGTAAAGGCAGCCACCCACATATATTGACTGTGAGTTAAGAGGAAAGTCACAAACACAGGAATGAAACAGGTTTAAGCAAAGGAGGCCATACTCACTAAATAGTCAGAGGATAGAAAAGAAAACTATGCGGTCAGCACAAAAAAACTACAAAAACCACGCAGAGTATGCAAAAAGATCCCCACACCGACTCACGGTGTGGAGGTGTAACACTGCACCCCAGAGCTTCCAGCTAGCAAGGAAATATCATGATAGCAAGCTGGACAAGAATTTAACAGTACAAAGAAATATATTCAGGCAGCAGTAACAACAAATGAACTAGCAGGGACTTAGCTTCTGCTGGAGTAGACAGGTCCTCAGAGAAGTCCAAGAGAGATCTGAACCAATACTGATACATTGACAGCTGGCATGAAGTAACGATCTGAGTGGAGTTAAATAGGGAAGCCAGCATAGCAATAAACGAGAGCAGGTGATAAAGCCAACCTCAGTGACCAGCAGTTCCGCTCAAAGCCACCAGAGGGAGCCCAAGAGCAGAATCAACCAAAGTACCATTCACGACCACAGGAGGGAGTCCGAGAACGGAATTCACAACAGTACCCCCCCCTTGAGGAGGGGTCACCGAACCCTCACCAGGGCCCCCAGGCCGATCAGGACAAGCCAAATGAAAGGCACAAACTAAATCGCATGGACATCGGAGGCAACAACCCAGGAATTATCCTCCTGACCATAGCCCTTCCACTTAACCAGGTACTGAAGCTTCCGTCTTGAAATACGAGAATCCAAAACTTTTTCCACCACATACTCCAACTCCCCCTCAACCAACACCGGAGCAGGAGGATCAACGGAGGGAACCATAGGCGCCACGTACCTCCACAACAATGACCTATGGAACACATTATGGATGGCAAAAGAAGCTGGAAGGACCAAACGAAATGACACAGGGTTGAGAATTTCAGAAATCTTATAAGGACCAATGAAACGAGGCTTAAACTTAGGAGAAGAAACCTTCATAGGAACATAACGAGAAGACAACCAAACCAAATCCCCAAAACGAAGTCGGGGACCAACACAACGACGGCGGTTAGCGAAAAGTTGAGCCTTCTCCTGGGACAACGTCAGATTGTCCACTACGTGAGTCCAAATTTGCTGCAACCTGTCCACCACAGAATCCACACCAGGACAGTCAGAAGGCTCAACCTGCCCCAAAGAAAAACGAGGATGAAAACCAGAATTGCAAAAAAAAGGCGAAACCAAAGTAGCCGAACTAGCCCGATTATTAAGGGCGAACTCAGACAATGGCAAGAAGGTCACCCAATCATCCTGATCAGCAGAAACAAAGCATCTCAGATAGGTTTCCAAAGTCTGGTTGGTTCGTTCGGTTTGGCCATTTGTTTGAGGATGGAAAGCCGAAGAAAAAGACAAATCAATGCCCATCTTAGCACAAAAGGACCGCCAAAACCTAGAGACAAACTGGGAACCTCTGTCCGACACAATGTTCTCCGGAATGCCATGCAAACGAACCACATGTTAAAAAAATAATGGCATCAAATCAGAGGAGGAAGGTAATTTAGGCAAGGGTACCAAATGGACCATCTTAGAAAAGTGATCACAAACCACCCAGATGACAGACTTCCTTTGAGAGATAGGAAGATCTGACACAAAATCCATTGAAACATGCGTCCAAGGCCTTTTCGGGACTGGCAAGGGCAAAAGCAACCCACTGGCACGAGAACAGCAGGGCTTAGCCCGAGCACAAGTCCCACAGGACTGCACAAAAGAACGCACATCCCGTGACAAGGAAGGCCACCAAAAGGACCTAGCCACCAAATCTCTGGTACCAAAAATCCCCGGATGACCAGCCAACACCGAGCAATGAACCTCAGAAATAACTCTGCTAGTCCATCTATCAGGGACAAACAGTTTCTCCGCTGGACAACGGTCAGGTCTATCAGCCTGAAACTCCTGCAGCACCCGCCGCAAATCAGGGGAGATGGCAGACAGAATTACCCCCTCTTTGAGAATACCAGCCGGCTCAGGGACTCCCGGAGAATCAGGCACAAAACTCCTAGAAAGGGCATCCGCCTTCACATTCTTAGAACCTGGAAGGTATGAGACCACAAAATCGAAATGGGAGAAAAACAGCGACCATCGAGCCTGTCTAGGATTCAACCGCTTGGCAGACTCGAGATAAGTCAGATTTTTGTGATCCGTCAAGACCACCACGCGGTGCTTGGCTCCCTCAAGCCAATGTCGCCACTCCTCGAATGCCCACTTCATAGCCAGCAGCTCCCGATTGCCAACATCATAATTACGCTCAGCAGGCGAAAATTTTCTAGAAAAGAAGGCACATGGCTTCATCACAGAGCCATCAGAACTTCTTTGAGACAAAACAGCCCCTGCTCCAATCTCAGAAGCATCAACTTCGACCTGAAAAGGGAGCGAAACATCTGGCTGACGCAACACAGGGGCCGAAGAAAAACGACGTTTCAGCTCCTGAAAAGCCTCAACGGCCGCAGAGGACCAATTCACCACATCAGCACCTTTCTTTGTCAAATCAGTCAAAGGTTTTACCACACTAGAAAAATTAGCGATGAAGCGACGGTAAAAATTAGCAAAGCCCAGGAATTTCTGGAGGCTCTTCACAGATGCAGGTTGAGTCCAATCATAAATGGCCTGAACTTTAACAGGATCCATCTCGATAGTAGAAGGGGAAAAAATGAAGCCCAAAAAGGAAACCTTCTGAACTCCGAAGAGACATTTAGACCCCTTCACAAACAAGGAATTAGCACGAAGAACCTGGAATACCGTTCTGACCTGTTTCACATGAGACTCCCAATCATCTGAAAAGACCAAAATATCATCCAAATATACAATCATGAATCTATCCAGATACTTTCGGAAGATGTCATGCATAAAGGACTGAAACACAGATGGAGCATTTGAAAGCCCGAATGTCATTACCAGGTACTCAAAATGGCCCTCGGGCGTATTAAATGCTGTTTTCCATTCATCACCTTGTTTAATACACACAAGGTTATACACCCCTGGAAGATCTATCTTGGTGAACCAACTAGCCCCCTTAATCCGAGCAAACAAATCAGACAGCAGAGGCAAAGGGTACTGAAATTTGACCGTGATTTTATTGAGAAGGCGGTAATCTATACAGGGTCTCAGAGAACCATCCTTCTTGGCCACAAAAAAGAACCCTGCTCTCAACGGTGATGAAGACGGGCGAATATGCCCTTTCTCCAAGGACTCCTTTATATAACTCCGCATAGCGGCGTGCTCTGGCACGGATAAGTTGAAAAGTCGGCCCTTAGGAAACTTACTACCAGGAATCAAATTTATAGCACAATCACAATCCCTATGAGGGGGTAGGACACTGGATTTGGGCTCATCAAATACATCCTGGTAATCCGACAGAAACTCAAGGACTTCAGAAGGAGTGGAAGCAGAAATTGACACCAACGGAACATTGCCATGTACCCCTTGACAACCCCAACTAGACACAGACATTGATTTCCAATCTAATACTGGATTATAAACCTGTAGCCATGGCAAACCCAACACGACCACATCATGCAAATTATGCAACACCAAAAAGCGAATATCTTCCTGATGTGCAGGAGCCATGCACATGGTCAACTGAGTCCAGTACTGAGGTTTATTCTTGGCCAACGGCGTGGCATCAATTCCCCTTAATGGAATAGGATACTGCAAAGGCTCCAAGAAAAAACCACAGCGCCTGGCAAACTCCAAGTCCATCAAATTCAGGGCAGCGCCTGAATCCACGAATGCCATAACCGAGTAGGATGACAAAGAGCAAATCAGAGTAATAGACAAAAGAAATTTAGGCTGTACATTACCAATGGTGACAGACCTAGCAAACCGCTTAGTGCGCTTAGGACAAACAGAGATAGCATGAATGGGGTCACCACAGTAAAAACACAGCCTATTCTGACGTCTGTGGTCTTGCCGTTCAGTTCTGGTCAAAGTTCTATCACATTGCATAAGCTCAGGCCTCTGCTCAGAGGACACCGCCAAATTGTGCACAATTTTGCGCTCGCGCAAACGCCGATCAATTTGGATGGCCAAGGACAATGATTCATTCAGACCAGCAGGCGTGGGGAATCCCACCATAACATCCTTAAGGGCTTCAGAAAGACCCTTTCTAAAAATTGCTGCCAGGGCACACTCATTCCATTGAGTAAGCACAGACCACTTTCTGAACTTCTGACAATATATCTCCGCTTCATCCTGACCCTGACACAAAGCTAGCAAAATTTTCTCTGCCTGATCCACTGAATTCGGTTCGTCATAAAGCAATCCAAGCGCCAGAAAAAACGCATCTACATTGAGCAATGTAGGATCTCCTGGCGCAAGGGAGAATGCCCAGTCTTGAGGGTCGCCACGCAACAAAGAAATAATAATTTTTACTTGCTGAATGGGGTCACCAGAGGAGCGGGGTTTCAAAGCAAGAAACAGTTTACAATTATTTTTGAAATTCAGAAACTTAGATCTATCCCCAGAAAACAAATCAGGAATTGGAATTCTAGGCTCTAACATCGGATTCTGAACTACATAATCTTGAATGCTTTGTACCCTTGCAGTGAGATGATCCACACAAGAGGACAGACCTTGAATATCCATATCTACACCTGAGTCCTGAACCACCCAGAGGTTAAGGGGAAAAGAGAGACAAAACACACTGCAAAGAAAAAAAATTGGGTTCAGAACTTCTCTTATCCCTCTTTTGAGATGCATTAACACTTTATGGCCAGCTGTACTGTTATGGACCTGGTGGTTAGGAGCACCCGGAATGACCTGATGAGTAAACTCAAAATCAGAACTAGCTCTGGGAAAGTGGGAACTCTGCTGACCGCAAACTCTACTCTTATAACACACACTAGAAATAGCCGTGGAACGTACCTAACTCTCTCTAGACGCCTCTTCACAGCCTAAGAGCTAACTACCCCTAAAGATAGAAATAGAAGCCTAACCTTGCCTCAGAGAAATTCCCCAAAGGTAAAGGCAGCCACCCACATATATTGACTGTGAGTTAAGAGGAAAGTCACAAACACAGGAATGAAACAGGTTTAAGCAAAGGAGGCCAGACTCACTAAATAGTCAGAGGATAGAAAAGAAAACTATGCGGTCAGCACAAAAAAACTACAAAAAACACGCAGAGTATGCAAAAAGATCCCCACACCGACTCACGGTGTGGAGGTGCAACACTGCACCCCAGAGCTTCCAGCTAGCAAGGAAATATCATGATAGCAAGCTGGACAAGAATTTAACAGTACAAAGAAATATATTCAGGCAGCAGTAACAACAAATGAACTAGCAGGGATTTAGCTTCTGCTGGAGTAGACAGGTCCTCAGAGAAGTCCAAGAGAGATCTGAACCAATACTGATACATTGACAGCTGGCATGAAGTAACGATCTGAGTGGAGTTAAATAGGGAAGCCAGCTGTTATGATCCCAATGGCAGAGGATCTCTGATATTCCGGCAGGATAGCAAAAATATAAATACTGCTCTAGGGAGGTGGAAACTGGGCTAACCGCATACCTGATCCTGACACAAACAACTAAAAGTAGCCGGTGAACGTGCCTACGTTGGTTCTAGACGTCTCGAGCCAGCCGGAGAACTGACTACCCCTAGAGGGAAAAAATAAGACCTCGCTTGCCTCCAGAGAAATTGAACCCCAAAGATATAGAAAGCCCCCAACAAATAATAACGGTGAGGCAAGAGGAAAACACAAACGTAGAGATGAACTAGATTCAGCAAAGTGAGGCCCAATAGTCTAGATAGCAGAAAATAGATAGTGGACTATGCGGTTAGCAGAAAACCCTACAAAACATCCACGCTGAATATTCAAGAACCTCCACACCGACTGACGGTGTGGAGGGAGAATATCAGCCCCCTAGAGCTTCCAGCGAGTCAAAAATCAAATGTAAAGCAAGCTGGACAAAAACACTGAATAATGCAAACGATCCAAATTGTACAAAAACAGACTTAGCTTTTCTTGCATGAGGCAGACTGAAAGGAATCCGGAGGAGACCAAATAGGTCTGGATACAACGATGCCAGGCAAGAGACTGAGTCCAGAGGAGACTCAAATAGGAAACACCCGCTGCTTAACGACACAGCTGGAGCTCAGGCCTGCAACAAGACAAACCTAACACAATACCGTTAGTGACCACCAGAGGGAGCCCAGAAACACAGTTCACAACAGCCAGCATAGCAATAAACGAGAGCAGGTGATAAAGCCAACCTCAGTGACCAGCAGTTCCGCTCGAAGCCACCAGAGGGAGCCCAAGAGCAGAATCAACCAAAGTACCATTCACGACCACAGGAGGGAGTCCAAGAACGGAATTCACAACAGTGGTCTCATACGTGTCAGCATGCACCACGTGCGCTAGGGCTAAGACGCCCCGCTCCCGTCCCGCTGGCACACTACTTCCTCTCTAGGTACCCAGTAGGCCATGGACAGAGATCTCCATGGATTTTATTACAGACTTGCCTTCCTCTGCTGGGAACACAGTCATCTTGGTGATTGTTGATCGTTTCTCAAAAATGTTGCACTTTGTGTCTTTGCCTTCGTTGCCTAATGCTAAGACTCTGGCTCAGGTATTTGTGCAGGAGGTGGTCAGACTTCACGGGGTCCCATCTTACATCGTGTCTGATAGGGGTACTCAGTTTGTGGCAAAATTTTGGAAAGCATTTTGCTCACGGCTGGGGATCAAGTTGTCGCATTCTTCGGCGTTTCATCCTCAGTCAAATAGTCAGACCGAGCGTATGAACCAAAATTTGGAGCAGTACTTACGCTGTTTTGTTTCTGACAACCAGGAGGAGTGGTCAACGTTCCTTCCTTTGGCTGAGTTTGCCATAAATAATCACCGCCAGGAATCTTCTGGGGAGTCTCCGTTCTTTTGTGTTTACGGGCATCATCCTCAATTTTTTACTTTGAGTCAGGAGGGCTCTTCCGGCGTTCCGGAGGAGGACATGTTAGGAGCACAACTGTCATCCGTCTGGAGGAAAGTGAAACAGCGCCTGTTGAGCGTGGGTGCAAGGTACAAACGTGTGGCTGACAGTAGACGTGTGCCAGGTCCAGACCTTGGTGGATGGCAATTTAGAGTTTGAAGTCTCCAAGGTGGTTGACTCTCATGTGCCGCACATTACAGTACTTGGTACACTGGCGTGGTTATGGGCCGGAGGAGAGGTCTTGGGTACCAGCCTCGGACATACATGCGGACCGCCTGGTCAGTATGTTTCACCGCCGCAATCCGGACAAGCCGGGTCCTATAAGTCGTGAGGGCCCTGGGGTCCCTCGTAGAAGGCGGGGTACTGTCATGTCAGACGCTGTTCACACTAGGGCGTCCGACAGACAGCGGTAATACCTCATTCGTCCACTACATGCTCAGTGGCGCCAGTTAGATTCGATCCAGATTATCCGGGGTTAATCTGGCTGGTACTCTGGTTGAGGGCTGAGTCACGCCCACTGCCTTTAAATAGTTTTGCTGGGCTTTGGGCGTCGCCGATTATAGCTTCTGTCGTGTGCTTGGTTATCTCGGTCTGGAGTGGTGGTCTAGGAGAAGGAGTTTCGTATCCGGTGGTGTATTTCCCTTTGTCATATTTTCTCCTTCCTTTATTTGTATTGTTTTTCCCTGTGCACTTATAGTGTATTCCTGTGTGACTGTGGCGTGGTGCATATTTTCCGTTATCCTTGTCTGTGCTAACTGTGGGTATTGGTGTGTGGTCTATTCACTGGGTGGTGGGTTGTGGTTTCAGCCTAGGGTTGAAACAGGAGACAGGGTGAGGGTGGAGGCCCAGACATGCACACCATCAGTGTAAACTCTGGGAGAAGGGTCAGTCAGGGTTTCCCAGAGTTGAGGGATATCGCAGGGGCCTGGGTTATTAGCTCTTGCCTACCTAGGCTTCCCGTGACAGGTACTATTTAAGTGATTTCATGAGAACAGATGTGGCAGTAATCAGGCCTAGGTTTGGCTAGGGAATTTGAACTCTGCTTCCGAAATGTGATAAACCACAGTTAACTTACATTTTAAACCCTTTCTAACCCCAGACATATCCATACATCCCTTTGGCCTCGTACTTATTGACCTGGGATGTATGGACATGTCACAACGATTTTGCGTGCATAGAGGTTATGCGAGCACGAACACCGCCGGGTGTCAGCTGATTCTGACACCCGGCACTCAGTGCCAAAAGCGGACCCGCACCACTCCCGGCCCTTTAACCCCCTAAATTCTGCAATCAAACACAATCACAGTATTTCGGGAGCAGGTAGAGAAAATACAGCCCCTCTGCCATTGGATCGGAGATCTGTTGTGATCCGCTTTTTGGGCTCCCCTAGTGGTGGCTGGTGGTACTGGAGACTTGTGTGTTCTTTTCTGCCTCAGCTCACCTGCTTCCATCAGTTTTGGGAGTTCCCTATTTAGCCTTGCTCTCCAGTCACTTCCTTGCCAGTCATCATTGTAACCTGAGTCTTTCAGTTGCATGTTCCTGCTACCAGTCTGCTGATCAGCTAAGTGGACTCTTGTCCTTTTTGTTTTGTATTTTTTGTCCAGTTTACAGTTTGTCATTTCCTGTTACTGGAAGCTCTTGTGGACTGAAATTGCCACTCCTGTGTCATGAGTTGACACAGGAGTCTTAAAGTAATTTCAGGATGGGTTTTTGAAAGGGTTTTTCAGCTGACCGTGAAGTCCTCTTTTGTATCCTTCCTCTATCTAGTAAGTGGACCTCGCTTTGCTAAATCTACCTTCATACTGTGTATGTCTTTTCCTCTGAACTCACCGTTAATATATGTGGGGGCTACTATCATCTTTGGGGAATTTCACTAGAGGTAAGCCAGGTCTGTTCCTTCCTCTTCCAGGCGTAGTTAGTTCTCCGGCTGGCGCATGGCATCTAGGCAGCCGTAGGAATGCTTCCTGGCTACTGTTAGTTGTGTGGTAGATTTAGGTCACGGTCAGCTTGAGTTTCCATCACCCGAGGGCTAGTCTGTTATTTTGTGTTTCTGATGTTCCCATGCCATTGGGGAATCATGACAGTATGACCGGCCACTGTTAAAGTAATTGGCAGAAGAAAGGAGAGTAAAAGAAGTCTGTAGATTTTTTTTTTTTTTTTTCCTCACATGTTTGCTACTTAGTTGGCTCAGTTGTATTTCTGCTCTATTTACAGCCTTGCCTTTCTCTCCTTCTAATCCTTGAATGGCTCTGATCTCTCCGGTTTAAGGATGGACTCTCAGAGTTTGGCTGCAGGTTTAAATAATCTTGCTACGAAGGTTCAGAATTTACAAGATTATGTTATACGTACTCCTATTTCTGAACCTAAGATTCCTACACCAGAGGTATTTTCCGGAGATAGATCTCGGTTTCTGAATTTCAAATGTAATTGTAAATTATTCCTTTCTCTCAGACCTCACTCCTCTGGAGATCCTGTTCAGCAGGTTAAGATTGTGATTTCTTTGCTGCGAGGTGACCCTCAAAATTGGGCATTTTCATTGACACCAGGGGATCCTGCGTTGCTCAATGTGGATGCGTTTTTTTCTGGCTTTAGGGTTGCTGTATGAGGAACCTAATTTGGAGATTCAAGCTGAAAAAGCTTTAATAGCCCTGTCTCAAGGGCAAGATGAAGCTGAGATATACTGCCAAAAATTTCGTAAATGGTCTGTGCTTACTCAGTGGAATGAGTGTGCCCTAGCGGCAATTTTCAGAGAAGGCCTTTCTGATGCCGTTAAGGATGTCATGGTGGGGTTTCCTACGCCCACAGGTCTGAATGAGTCCATCACAATGGCGATTCAGATTGATCGGCGTTTGCGGGAGCGCAAACCCGTGCACCATTTGGCGGTATCTTCTGAAGGGACGCCAGAGAAAATGCAATGTGACAGAATTCTGTCAAGAAGCGAGCGGCAGAATTATAGGCGCAAAAATGGCTTGTGCTTCTACTGTGGTGATTCCGCGCATGTTATATCAGCATGCTCTAAACGTACTAGGAAGGTTGACAAGTCTGTTTCTATTGGCACTTTACAGTCTAAATTTCTTCTGTCTGTAACTCTGATTTGTTCATTATCAGTTATTACCGTGGATGCCTATGTGGACTCTGGCGCCGCTCTGAGTCTCATGGATTGGTCCTTCGCCAGGCGCTGTGGGTTTGATTTGGAGCCTCTGGAAGTTCCTATACCTCTGAAGGGTATTGATTCTACACCTCTGGCTTGTAATAGACCACAGTTCTGGACGCAAGTGACTATGCGTATGACTCCAGACCATCAGGAGATGATTCGCTTCCTCGTGTTGCATAATTTACATGATGTGTTAGTGCTTGGATTACCATGGTTGCAATCTCATAACCCAGTACTGGACTGGAAAACTATGTCTGTGTTAAGCTGGGGATGTCGGGGGGCTCATGGGGACATACCTTTGGTTTCTATCTCGTCATCTATTCCCTCTGAGGTTCCGGCATTTTTGTCGGATTTTGGGGATATTTTTGAAGAGCCTAAAATTGGTTCTCTCCCTCCCCACAGAGAGTGTGATTGCGCCATAGATCTGATTCCAGGCAGTAAATTTCCAAATGGTCGTTTGTTTAACCTATCTGTACCTGAGCATGCTGCCATGCGAGAGTATGTTAAGGAGTCCCTGGAAAAGGGACATATTCGTCCTTCTTCATCACCTTTAGGAGCTGGGTTTTTCTTTGTCTCTAAAAAGGATGGCTCGCTGAGGCCTTGTATTGATTATCGACTCCTGAATAAAATTACTGTCAAATATCAGTATCCGTTGCCGCTGCTTACTGATTTGTTTGCTCGCATAAGGGGGGCTAAGTGGTTCTCCAAGATTGATCTCCGTGGGGCGTATAATTTGGTGCGAATTAAGCAAGGGGATGAGTGGAAAACCGCATTTAATACGCCTGAGGGCCACTTTGAGTATTTAGTAATGCCTTTCGGCCTTTCTAATGCACCTTCAGTTTTTCAGTCCTTTATGCATGATATTTTCCGTGAATATCTGGATAAATTTATGATTGTGTATTTGGACGATATTTTGATTTTTTCTGAGGACTGGGAGTCTCATGTTCAGCAGGTCAGGAGGGTTTTTCAGGTCTTGCGGGAGAATTCTCTGTGTGTAAAGGGTTCTAAGTGTGTTTTTGGGGTTCAAAAGATTTCCTTTTTGGGGTACATTTTTTCCCCTTCTTCTGTTGAGATGGACCCTGTCAAGGTTCGGGCTATTTGTGACTGGATGCAGCCTACTTCTCTAAAGGGTCTTCAGAAGTTCTTGGGCTTTGCTAATTTTTATCATCGATTTATAACTGGTTTTTCTGGTGTTGCTAAGCCTCTTACGGATTTGACTAAGAAGGGTGCTGATGTTGCCAATTGGTCCTCTGCCGCTGTGGAGGCCTTTCGGGAACTTAAGCGCCGCTTTTCGTCTGCCCCTGTGTTGCGCCAGCCTGATGTCTCTCTCCCCTTTCAGGTTGAGGTCGATGCTTCCGAGATCGGAGCGGGGGCGGTTTTGTCGCAGAAAAGTTCCGATTGCTCAGTGATGAGACCTTGTGCGTTCTTTTCTCGAAAATTTTCTGCCGCCGAAAGAAATTATGATGTCGGTAATCGGGAGCTTTTGGCCATGAAGTGGGCATTTGAGGAGTGGCGTCATTGGCTTGAGGGTGCTAGACATCAGGTGGTGGTTTTGACTGATCACAAGAATCTGATTTATCTTGAGTCTGCCAGGTGCCTGAATCCTAGACAGGCGCGCTGGTCGTTGTTTTTCTCTCGGTTTAATTTTGTGGTCTCATATCTACCAGGTTCTAAGAATGTGAAGGCAGATGCCCTTTCTAGGAGTTTTGAGCCTGATTCCCCTGGTGATTCGGAACCTACAGGTATCCTTAAGGATGGGGTGATATTATCCGCTATTTCCCCAGATCTGCGACGTGCTTTGCAAGAGTTTCAGGCGGATAGACCTGATCGCTAGGGTTGAGCGACTTTCATTTTTTTAAGATCGAGTCTGGTTTTGTGAAACCCGATTTAGTCCAGAGTCGAGTCGAGTGAAGTCGGCCGATTATCGCTAAAAGTCGGGGATCGACCGAAACACGAAACCCAATGCAAGTCAATGGGGAAGCATAGCCGGCAGTGAGTGGAGGCCAGGAAAACACCTACAGTGCACATTTTACTGCCAAAAACATCCATTCTTGTTTTCTGAAGCTTGTCAATCTTAATTAACTTTATAATAATAGTTGGGCACTGGAAATTGGGGGTCATTTGGCCAAAAGTTGTGGGGGTAGGGCTGGTTCAAGGTTTTAGTGGGCCCAGGAAACATGGACTACGTCATGGCGGTGGAGCAGGGAGAGGTAAGTATTTCAACGTTGCAAGTGCTGTGATCCTGAGCAAGCAGGGGGGGCCCACTCGTTCGCATTGGCACTGGCACAGGGCCCCTCAAAGTACGGCGGTGTGTTTGCATGGCGGGGGCGCCTCCCACCAGCAGCGACACTTTTGCGTACTCTGAGTGGCCCTGTGCCAGTGACGTCGCCAACGAGTATGCCCCCCCACCTGATGAAGGAACCTGCACTTTCATCTGCACCTTCCTCTTTGTCCCTGTGTAAGGTGGTATAATATGCGGGAAGGGGAACCTTACTTTCAGCAGGGTCAGATTCTGGTTGTGTAGAGTACAAGGGGAATGTAGTGGTCTAGGTCAATGTACCAGCAGACTCATCTAGCAGTGGCTGGGCAATGGGCAGGATGATGAGGAAACAGATATAGGGCCAAAGAATAAAGTAGGCTAAATGCAGATCAAAATTGGTAACAGGACTAAACAGGCGGCATTGCTTTGTTCAGTGGAGTAGCAAACCCAAGAGCAGCAGACACTGTTTCAAGGGCCTAACCACACTAGTAGGCCAAATGCAGTTTAATATCTGGTAGTATAGGCCGAAAGCCAGAATGTGGAAGCTCAGCTTTGTTCAGTTGAGGACAACACCAGGGAGGGGCAGACACCGTTAGTAGGCCCTAACCACCATTTTGTTTTTTAAAAAACACTTAATGAGAGCCAGAAGGTTGAAGCTCAGCTTTATTCAGTTGAGAGCAACACCAGGCAGGGGCAGACACCGTTAGTAGGCCGGAACCACCATTTTGTTTTTTAAAAAACACTTAATGAGAGCCAGAAGGTTGAAGCTCAGCTTTATTCAGTTGAGGGCAACACCAGGCAGGGGCAGACACCGTTAGTAGGCCGGAACCAGCAA